>NC_081405.1:589834268-590163435 GCF_030272615.1 Cryptomeria japonica | reverse complement strand
CTTTTGATCCCTGATTAGTTGACAACGTCAACTGCTCAAGAAAATCATCACAAATGGTTCTCTCTAGATAATTGACTTGCCTAGAAAATTCTCTCTTAGGTGCCATTTTGAAAAATGTAAGAAATCAAAATACTACCCCCAAATAATTCTGTGACAAATCAATATCTTATTTAAAGCACACGATAAATGAATTGCTACACGAGAGTACAAGAAAACCTATTTTTAGCTCGAGTGAATCTGCTCTACAACTGATTTGACTTGCTTTATATTTGAAGAAAATGGCTCTGTATCTGCTCCTCTACAATAATTCTTTAGGAAGATACCTTCATCTCGTTGATAGGAAATCATATATGGTACCCGGGCTCTTAACTGCAACATTGATTCTGCATGCTTCGATCGTCCCTTCAAAAATGAATTCATGAGAGAATTCGTATTTTTGCTCCAACAGGCCATTTGATTCCTACAATTCTTTCCTTTCGCTCTTTCGCAACTTCACGAAGCATAACCTTCATGCAATTTCATCCTATGAAATAGCACCACTTGTCTGATCAAAAGGAACCTGATCGGTCGTTATACTGACTTAATAGTCTTCCCTGTGCACTGGGCCCCACCTTCTTTTTGTATTTCACAAACTTGATCTTTCGAGCACTTCTCCTTCACAAAACAGCGCCAGGCTTTAGATGGAACTCTAATTGGTCCATGTTTAACTTTGACTGAAATTGTCAACGTCTTTACTAATCACGCCTTTACTTTAACTACTAGTAGTTTTTTGCTATTTTGCGAAGCTTAAACATCTATCAACTTTAGGTTACGAAACAGCGTGAAGCCTTGGATCAATTCGGAGATGACCATGTTTTAAGGGAAACCTTTATGTTTGCTTTACTTACACTACCTTTTCATTGGCTACTGGCTACCACGTGGCACTCAACCATTGGCTTTGGAAAACCCTTCGCATTTAATTCAACATCAACCACGTGTCTCTCCTTTATACCACCGGTTTCACCTTGGCAGGCCCATAGCTTCTTCTAAAACCACATGTCCATGGACATGTCACCATCTATCATGACACCTGGATGAACCCTTTTTACTTTCACTATTTCGCAAAGCATATCCTTCAAGCATCTTGCAACCGTGAAGTAGTGCTGGTCATTGGATAAAAACAAAGTCTATCCTCTTTTAACCTTATGTTGTATCTGCCTTTGGGGACGAAAAACCTTTTTGCCATTTCACAGGGTATAAAGCATGAGCACCTCATCCTTGTGAAATCACGCAGGCCGTTAGATCATTTTCTACTTGTTTGGTGCTTAACCATCTGAACAGACTCTGGCAGACGTGGGCCCTCTGACTCAACCTTGAACACCTGGCATCTAATCACTTCCAGAGCTGACATGTCAGTCTTTCATTTGCTGAGAGAAAACACTGGGTTCCAATTAATTCTTACCACCTGCATCTACCACGTCACCTCTTATCCTGCGGCATGACTCACCTCTGGGACCCACCTTTTAACTCTTAGACCTAGCTTGCTGACTATTGTAGCCTATGCCATGTGCCACCATCTTACTCGCCCTCTTGACCAGCTAGACTGTCTACTTGGAATGCCAAGTCATTTCACAACTTTGCGAAAGATAACTATCGAGCATTTTCATCCTATGAAATAGCATGAACTGTTAAATCAAAAGGGACTTGATCACCTTTTAGTCACTTAGAAAATCCTCGCATGCAGGCTCCCACCAAGTGCTTTCACTATTTTGTGAAAGGTATTTCGCTTGTAGGTTCAGGCCGTGAAATAATGCCTGCTGTTGGATCTTGGACAAGATGAGACCTCTTTAGACCGGACCAAAATCACCATTTAGAACATAAAGCCTTTTCGCAACTTCATGGGTTTTAAACCACGTGCAACTTCGCCTAGCAAAATAGAGAAAACCATAGATCCACTCGAGAGATGCACACCACTTACTGGGCCCGACAATGTTAGGAAGAAAATACATAAGGTATAAATTTTACAATTAATTCACATGACTACCTAGGCAAATGACAAGGGGGGACACTTCCTACGACCCTAGGATCCATTACTTAAGTGGATAAAGTAATGAAGGAAAAGAAACCAGAGGATTTTTTATCAGACATTAAGCGATTTAAAATCAAAACCCTAAACCCTTAAGACCCAACACAGACCTGAAGCAATTGATAATGTGTCTTACTCAAAATTTCAAAATCATAACCAATCATGAGAAAGAAAAACCCATTTTTAAAATAGTGATAATAGTGGCTTTGACTGGGGATGGTTGATCGCAAGATCGAGACAAGAAAAACTCAAAAACTCTAGAGAAATAGACCAAAACACAGACCCAAACAGAAAAATAGGAAGGAAACAAAATATGTACAAACAAAGGACCTACCGTGCATGGACACCAAGAGAAATAATGTTTCAGGAATTGTCCATGCACTAGAAATTCCTGTACTTCATGATTCATATTCTTCATAAAATATGAATCCTTACCATTTATGTCATAGATGACAAAAGGACCAATCCATAATGATTCAAATTTTGTATGTTTTCCCTTGTCTTGTCCTTTTGCATTCCATTGAAGAACCATGTCATCAATTTGAAACTTCCTTAATGATGTTCTTTTATCAAAAAGGTATTTGGATTGCATTTGGATCTTCTGAACTCTTTTGTGAGCTAAAGCTCTAATCTCTTCCACCTCCACAATTTGGATCATTCGGTCTTCCATAGGTTCAGATAACTCCATATCCTCATCTTGCAAGAACTTGTAAACTGGAAGAAGATTATTCACTAACAATCTGACCTGAGCTCCATAGACCAGTTCAAAAGGGGACATTCCAATAGCCTTTTTAACTGTTATTCTATCCGCCCACAGAGCTAACTTCAATTTCTGATCCCAAGATCTTTTATTTTCTTCTAGGATTTTCTTGGTGATAGTCAAAAGGCTTTTATTGCTGGATTCTACTTGTCCATTCCCCTGAGGGTGATAAGGTGAAGAGTAAGACATGAGTATTCCATGACTGGTACAAAAGCCTATGAACTCTTCTGATCTAAAACACATGGCATTATCCATCACCAATTTTGCAGGTACTCCAAATCTGGTTACAACATTATCCATCAAGAAATCAATGACAACCTTACTTGTAGCCCTTCTTGTAGGTCTAGCTTCTATCCATTTTGTGAAATAATTAGTGGCTAGTATGATCCATCTGTGACCTCTTCCTGACCTCTCAAAAATCTCTCCAATAAAATCAATGCCCCACTGGACAAAAGGAGCTTCTACAGAGACTGGATTTAGGGGTAAGGCTCCTTCATATTTTAGCTTGGATGAGAATTTCTGACATGGGTCACATTTCTGAACATATGCATGAGTATCTTTAAATAAAGTGGGCCAATAGTACCCAGCTCGGATTATCTTACCAGCAGTAGTCTTAGCAGAGTAGTGGCCTCCACATACTCCATCATGCATTTCAGTCAATACTTGTTTAGCCTAGAATTCATCCAAACATATTAGTAATTCTCCATCTCTTTTCCTCTAGAACAGATCACCCTAAATGAGCACATATTTTTGGGACTTGAGTTTCAAAGTTCTTTTCTGATTATGTGTCATTCCTTGTGAGAATGTAGCATCTCTTAAGAATCTGAGTATCTCTGATTACCAAGGTTGCCTTTCAATGCTAGTGACTGAAGTATCTCTAACTTCAACATTATGTATTTCAACATTCATAAGATTGGACTCAGTCATGAGTTTAGCCAAACCTAAACCTCTTACCAATTTGGTAATCTTTATCTCCAAGTCAAATTCTTGGATTCTATTAATCCATCTGCATCTTTTCCCTGTAACTTCATAATGGGACAAAATATCCTTAACTGCAGCATGTGGGACATAGGCAATGATACTTGCATTCACCAGATATGGCCTAAAAACCTTGACAACTTTAACTAGAGCATAAGCTTGTTTTTCCATGGTCTCATATTTCAATTTTGCCGCCTACAAAGACTTACTATAGAAGGCTATGGGATGTTCATATCCCTCATCGTCCTTTTGTAACAATACTATAGCTACTGTATGATATGAAGCAAAGGAAAAAAGAGAAAAGGGCTTACTGTAATCAAGAGATTTTAACACAGGTACATCCTGAATTGCCTTCTTAATTTCAGCAAAAGCCTTTGAGGCCTCTTGATCCCAACAAAATTTGGTATCCTTCTTGAGCAACTTGACAATAGGCTTCACTATCTCTGCAATGTTTGCAATGAATCTCCTAACAAAATTCACTTTTCCTAGAAAGGATTGAATACCTTTTACATTTTTAGGTTCGGACACCTTATTTATTGCTTCAATTCTTTCAGGGTCTATCCTTACCCCTTCCTTGGAAATAATGTGTCCCAATAGTTTTCCTTCAGTGACTCCAAAATGACATTTCTTGGGATTTAGTGACACACCAAATTCCAAAGCTTTATTGAACACCTTTTCCAAATGTCCATAATGATCATCAACTCTTTTGGAGAAACAGGTTAAATCATCTTGATAAACCACCATGATGATATTAATGAATTCTTTGAAGGCTACATCCATGGCTCTCTGGAATGTATCTCTAGCATTTTTCAATCCGAATGGCATTCTCACATAGACATATGTTCCCCATGGAGTAGTGAAGGCAGTTTTAAACTATTCAGATTCCTTCACTAACACTTGATTGTATCCTGAAAAACCATCCATCATGGATAAAAGGTCACATCCTGTCACTCTCTATAGCATGGCTTCCATATTTGGGGAAGAGTAGTTATCTTTTAAAGAGGCAACATTTAAATTTCTGAAATCTACACACAATCTAATGTCCCCATTTTTCTTTCTTACTCGGACTAAATTAGAGACCCATGAAGAATGCCTTACTGGTTTGATAATCCCTCCCTCTCTCAATTTAGTCAACTCTTGCTGCATTTTAGTTTCTAATAGGGGATTGATGGGCCTCTGTTTCTATCTGAAAGGCTTAGCATTTGGAAGTAGAGGAACTTCATGCTAAAAAAGATCTTGTCTATATGCCTTTAGGTCCTCATAAGACCAAGCAAAAACATGTTTATACTTCTTCGATAAATTAATTAGGTTAGTCCTAACATGAGGGGGTAATTTCTTTCTGATTTATACTAGCTTAGGGGATGATTCAGTCCCCAGGTTTACCTCCTCTAACTCTTCCAACTTGGTGGTAGACTACTGATGTAAGTGACTGTCATTATAACTGAACATGCTTTCCAGCTCTACCAGCCCTTTAGGTATTTCATTGGTTTCCAACTGGACTAAATCATTTCCAAACATTATTTCTCTATTATCAATTACCTCCACCAACACATTACGATCAATCTTCTATCCATCATAATCATCAACATATTGGATGAACCTAAGAATGTCTTCATCATCAGCAAAAAATTACCAATTGTACACATTGTCAGGGATGGCAAGCCTAGATTTAATCTCCATAGTGGAAATACCAGTTAATGTTGCATCATCATTCTTCAAGGCAACATTGGCTAGGAAATCTTCCATAATGTTCTTTGATCACTCTATCCAATTAATAGAAAATGCACTAAATGAGCAATAACATCCCAAACTGCATGCTTATATTTCTTTAATCTATCATTCTTGGATGCATATTTGGCTCTCACCTGAGATATAGCCAATTTCAAATCCCCTAACACTGTCAACAGCTGGATTCCATGCTTCTTTGCAACTTCAAGCCCCAGCAATAGAGCTTCATATTCTGCAGTGTTATTTGTGCATTCGAAGGCCAATAAGAATGAATACTTGAAAGTTATACCTGATGGGGATACAAAAAGAATCCCTACTCCAAATCCTTCTTAAGAGTAAGCTCCATCAAAATACATCTGCCATAAACCACACTGTTGTGCTTCTAATTCGACTACGATGGGGTTAGTATTCTTCAATTGGGGTAAAATTGGTTGAAGTCTAAAGTTGTCAAGATCTACATCAATCATACAATTGAGCATATTAGGGTCTACATTTTCAATTACCCTAGGAGCTCGTGGCTCTTTGTACAATTTGACTTGATTTCCATTGATTGGAATGGTGGCATAGGATAAGTCTAGTTGAACATTTCCTCCTACTGTTGCTGCCCATTGCCTGGAAAGTAACATACCATAATGAGGTTTGGTATTAGTAACAATGACATCCATTTTATAAGTTGCCTCAGGGAATGCTGCTATCTTTACTTCAACATCTCTCATTGTACCTATCATAGGTACTTCCCTATTATCCATGGCATAGCATTTCCCATACATAGTGGTTACTAACAATCCTAATTATTTCATAACACCATAAGGCATTACATTAGCAGCAGCTCCTGAATCTATCATGCAGTTTTTAATCAACCAGTTATTTACTAACAAAGTAACATAGAAAGGGTCTACCTATGAAGGCTCTTGAGTGATAGTGGTTCCAACATAAACCTCTGGGGTTTGGAACTCTTGATTCTTTCCATTTCTAGCTAAACCGATGGGTAAGACTATGTCACTATCAGATATACTAGAAAATAAAGACAAGGCTGCATCCCTATGTTCTTTAATCTTCAGTAATTCTACTAATGGAATAGTGACCTTCATTTGAGTAAGAGCTTGAGTCATGTCAAATGTAGAACTATTGCTTGTTTCAGTATTAGCTCTAGCTCTTTTTGTCTTGAGCTGACTTGTCTTTTTCACTGTGGCAGCTCCTTGTATGTCACCAATATCTGTACTCTTTGGTACACCTTTGACCTATTCCTTCTTTTCTTAACCAATCTTAGGAACATGAGTAGCACTACCTACTGCCCCCTTTTGGGTGATCTCTTTTATGAACATGGAACCAGGTTCACCCTAATCAGTGTCCTTCTTGGTGCTTCTCAAGTTATAGTTGTGTTTTGCTTTGGCAATGGCGGCTTTAGTGAGATTTTTGACTTCTTCCTCACTAGGCCTTCTAAGATGAACCTCTTCATCCTCAATTGTTACCACATTCAATGTAGGATGCCAATCTAAGGTTAGTTATCCTTGAACAAACCTTTCATTATCTAATACATCACTGTATTCACTTTGTATAGACTCCTCATCACTTTCTATGATGATTTCAAACATATTGATGTCAGGCTCAGCTTCTTGTCTCATAGATTCTTCAAGAGCCTGAGCCACTGCACACTGATGAGGAGAATGTGGTCCATCACAAGCAATACACAAGGGAGTGTTTTCTATATTATGGATAGTTTTCACTTTCAAGGGATCTGGAGTGTCCTGATTTTGGGCAATTTTGGGCTTCTCATTTTGGGGTTTGCCATCCTTCCAGTTGGTATTAGATGGCATGTCATGCAATCTAGGGGGTCTATCTTGCCAGTTATAATGAGGCTTCTCATTTTTGTTTGCCTTGGTAGTTAGATCCTTCATTGCAATAACCAATTTCTCTATCTTATCATCCTCCTTAGCAACTTTATTAGGTTGTCATTTTGTTTCCTGCCATAATCTACCATATGTTCTTCTTCCTGACTTCCCAGATGCTTTTCTATTACTTTCTACATTTATGGCAACTCTAAAAGCATCTCTCAAGTTATCTGGATTCTTATCTCTTAGGATATAGGCCATCTTAGAATCAAATGCATTATAATAAGTATTTAAACACATGTTATCATCTAATCTCATCACTTGATACAATCTGTGCATGGCTTTTTGGAATATGGCATTGAAGTCAGTGACCATTTCATTATCAGACTTTTTGATATTATTGAATTCATTGAGCATGAAGCCCACATTAGTCTTGTCACCATACTACTCTTGAAAACAATTTTTAAAATCCTCCCAAGACCCTATGCTATTGACTGGAAGACCTCTATACCAATCTCTTGCATCATCAACCAAGGATTCGACAAACAATTTCATGATAACATCCTCATCCACTATCTCATAATCATTTATTAGATCCCCAAAAGATTTTAGATGTTCCTCAGCACTAATGGCATTGTTCCCAGCAAATTTATGGAGTCTGTCTCTTAACTTAGTAGGAACATGATTGGGATATCCTAGGATCTCATCAAAGAACAATTGTCTATATTGTTCTAAATTGATTGGTCTCCTTTGAAAAGGGGTAATAACATTATTATTTCCCATGTTCATTCTAATCTTTTGAATTGGAGACTGAGATATTTGGGTGTGATGACTATTCATAGGGATTTGACTCACTGATGCTACATTAGCCAGCATTGTAGGTTGAATCTTAACAGGGGGAAGAGAAATTTGTTGAGGATCGGGCTTATTAATATCTTCTAATGGAAACGTGATAGGAGGAGCCTTCAAGTAACTAATTTTTATTTTTACTTCTTGATTTGCTGCTTCCAATTCAGCTTTCTCTATCTCCATTTGGAGATCATCCTTTTCTTTCCTCATTCTTTCCATTTCCCTCTCATGTGCTAACAACCTATGAGAAACCTCCTCTACAGTTTTAGATTCAATTCCATCATCTACCCATTTTTGTTTTCCTTTATCCACATTTGTCCTAGGAAATTGTGAATCACTGAGTACTTCCTTACTTGGCTGAACTATTGACCTATATGCTAGCTTATCTTGGGGATCATGATTTCTCTAATCACAGGACCTTCCTCATCACTCTTTTCTTTTTCTTTTGGCAGTACCTCAAGATCAGCTATCTGTCTAAGAAGCCTATCTCTCTCCATTAATTTAGCTTTAACTTCTTTCTCCCTATTTGCTTCCTTTTGGGCTCTTAGGGAGATTAAATGGTGAACTCTTCTATTCAAGTCTTCAATCTCTTGGGACACTTTATCTTCATCAAGGAAATTTTCTACAGAGTCTGATGCATTGACTTCGTCTATGTCAATCAAACTAATGTTTCCATCTATTGTTCTAGGCACAAAGTGTCTAATTACATTTGAACTGGTCCTATCTCTTGCAGAAACACTAACATGGGACAAATCTTAATTTAAAACAGGAGCATTATCAACATTTCCAAACAATCCTGAATGAAAACCTAATATATCATGTTCTGAATCTCTAGAAGATGAATTAGACTTTGCATAAACGGGTCGATTAGGCATCTTACTAGTATTATTGTTCTTTTATACCCAAGCAACATTTGATGGCTCATGTAACACTGATCTCTTCTGACCTCTCCATGAGTACTCTGGCAAACCTTCTTGCAAAGTTTCATGAGCATGCTTCTTCATGAATGACCTGGTGTTTTTTCCTCCTTGCATTACACTTGTCTTCTTTTGAAATGATTTATAATTCACAAGGAATGGTTCCAATAAAATAGAGTCGCCACCCACAACAATATGGGAATTATGAGAACAAGCTTTTAGCATAATATGCAGGAATTCCACAAACACAATAGTTTTCTTTAAAAATTTAAGCACAAATCTGTGTTTGGATCTTTAATGTGACTCTCCCTAGCAGAGTCGCCACTTTTGTTGTCTTCAAAATCTGACTCACCTTAACATCCTTATAATAAAATGATTTAAACTCTATGAAGAAGAGATATTAAAGGGAAGGAAACTCTTAAGACAACATATGACAAGGTTTGATTTAACCTTCTACACTTTAGACTTACTTAGAGTCCAGGCGGGTATACCTTTGTGAACTAAATTCACACTTTCAAA
This sequence comes from Cryptomeria japonica, assembly GCF_030272615.1. Taxonomy (NCBI): domain Eukaryota; kingdom Viridiplantae; phylum Streptophyta; class Pinopsida; order Cupressales; family Cupressaceae; genus Cryptomeria; species Cryptomeria japonica. The sequence goes on along the minus strand of NC_081405.1, from coordinate 590,153,787 downwards.
AGATAAATCCACAACAAACCAGTCTAGAAAACCAGTGGATCTAATCACCTTGAAACCAACTGAAACAAAGGAATGAAAATTATAATCATATTAACTATTTTCATCTACAAAACATGCAATAGACAACCTTGATTTATACTAGTGCCTTATCCAAGGTCACAGAGTCATCTAAATTCAAACAATACTCCCCAAATAGAAGATCTCTACACATCCCATTGGCTCGGCTTCTGTTAATCCTTATATATGCCTGACATACATGAGAATTTATGCACACCAAATCAAACTATGCTCATCAAGATTCAAGATGTCTCATAAGTAATTTACTAGTAGAAGTGATCCTCACATATTTAATTTCCCTCCTAAAGAGAGAAGCTAGCAAACACATCTACTGAAAGTTGCCTTACAACCCCTATTCAAACAAAATAACCCTAGATTATTCAGTATGAAACAGTAAATAATTGAAAACACATTTGAAAATGACAGAAAGCTTTACTCAAAACTAATGGTCTGTATATTGATATTATCTTCAAGAAAGTATTACAAGAGACTTTTGAATATTCTCCATTAAACTTAGGAAAGCTCAGATAAATTTCTACAGTGTTTTCTTACAATTCTTTGCGATCATTTTTTCACTAGTCCTAGTAGCTAATTATAACATTATGGATGCACAAAGCTTCAGACTTTCCTAGGAGAATTTATTACAATCATTGCTTCTCAAAAGGAAGTTACAAAACCTTTTGCAAAACTGGTTACAAGTCCTTTTCGACCTTTGTAGCTTCTTCAACTTGCTTCCTAGTTGCAACCTCTTCTAACTGTTCTGCATCCTGGATGGCATATTTTCTTGTCCACTCATTGTACACATCATCAGTGGGCCATGTGAAATTAATCACTTTTGCTTTAGCCTTGGTTAACTTTTTCCATGAATTCCTCATCTTGTTAACCTCTGAATTGAGAAAACCATAATGAGATTTGATTCTCTCTATCTCCTGAATTGTTACAAAAAAAGGAAGCATCATTTAAGTCAACAATGCCTTTAATCCTAGCTGACAATTTGGCCTCTAATTCCTTGAGCCACACTTGTTTGTCCTTCAGTTGATCTGGGTTGGCAAAAACTCCTGGGAGCAACTCAAAAACATGATCAGTATATTCCTTTTTATACAAGTTAATTTTCCTATCAGCATTATCCACCCCTTCTGCTAGTTTCATTAGATCCTTCGCAGTATCACAAGTGGATTTGATGATAGGATTGGCCCTTGCTTCATCATAAGAGGCACAAATAGACTCCAAGTCCTACTCTCTAGGCCTCCATTTGTCAAAAATAGGTGTCAGAATGGCTTTATCTCCATTGAGGTCATTCCTCATTTCCAAAATATTGCTTATATTACTGTATAGCAATGAGGCACTCATTGTATCTGCAAAACTTGAAATAGTAGCCCTTAATCTCTCCTCATATTTCTTTACATACAAGGCTTGAGCCTATTTTAAATTCTCTAGCTCTTGAGGAGTAATCTCAACCATTTGAGAGCTAGAAGGTACTGGAGATGGTGGGAACTCAATGATGGGGCCGGTAGGTGGAGGTCTTGTAGGGTAAGAGGAGATCATCAGTGTTGAAGCTCGCCTTGATGGTACTATACTGTCAACTAGCTCTGCAACTGAGCAATGATGCTATCCTTACCTCTTACCCCCTCCTTAGCACTATTGTAGGCCTTCAAAACTATCTCCAACTTGACTTGGAGGACCTCTTTTTCCTTGGCTTCTTTTTCTGCTACTGCAACACTAAATTTTGTAGTCTCTAGCATAGTGCTAGTAGCTTCTACCACCCCTATGTTCTGCACTCTCTTCACTATCATTCCACCAAGGTAGCTTGACCCTGGGGTATCTTTGCTTCTCTTACTCTCATCTCTCTTGAGAGACCACATGACGAGTGGAGCATTATCCTTGCTGAAACTAATTCCGTACATGGGCTTGGTCTCCTTTCTCACTGCCTCTGGTACTAGGGCATTTGCTATATCCCACTCAGGTAGAATAAGCACTCTAGCTTGTGCCACCATATCTCTTCCTTTCTCAAGAGTGATGGTCTTAAATTCTTCCATCATCTCTTGTTTTATTTCCTCCTCCACCAAGGTTGGATCTTTGTTAGGCTGCTCACCTTTTCTCTTCTCACATCTTGCATTGTATTTATCTATATTTTGTTTCCATATAAACTGCATAAATGCTCCTGATGAGACAAAATTGTTGTTAGGCAAGAAGTCATCACTTGCTTGCTTTATCTCAAGATCCCACTCCTGGCCTTTAAGTTTAGTGGTAGTGATGTTCATTTCAGTAGCAAGGGGTTCTTCTGGCATACCCTCCTCTACTTCATCATATGTATAGGCAATTTCTCCTAGACTGCCTAATTGTAGAAGTTGCTCAGTTGTTGCTTGTTGATCTCCTATATGGATAGGGGATTGGGATGGAGAGTACAAAAGTGTATTAGATTGTACTTCTTTCCCTACTCTCTACTTCTTTGGGCTCTCTTTGATGTCAACGACATCTTATATCTTCCTCTTTCCTTGGGAGGTAGAGGGCTCCCCTGTTGTAGGCATCAACATACTATAACTAGATTTCTTGTGCAGGGTATAGTCACCAGGAGGGATTGCTTTGGTGGAGGTAGACCTACTGAGAATCATTCTTGCCTTTTCAGGGTTGCTTTTAATCATAGCTTCCCTCTTCTCCTTCAGGGTCTGCATCACATCCCCAAAGCAAACAATTAAAAACTTTATTATCTCCTTCAGAGGGCAAAAGCTAGACAATGGGTCATAGCTAGCATCAAACTGATGCACAAAGTCTAGGGATTTCTTATAAGCCACCCATTTCTCCTTCCTCAGTTCTTGCTCATCCAAATCAAATTCATTTCTAATGAGGTCTTCAGGAAACTAAAATTGATCGGCACACTTGGATATTGCAGTTAACAAATGATAAGGCTTGAGAAAATCTTCAAAACAATTCCAACCTCCCTTAGTTATTACATATTGGTGGGCTATGGTAACCGTAGGGAAAATGGTCCCTTTACCCCTACTTGTTAGTTCTTCCTCTTGTATGTTACCAATTTGTCTAAGGACTTCCACAATTCCCAGTTTGAGAGGGACCTGATAGGGCAACAAGAATGGAGTGCCTCTGAAACCAAAAACTCTGAAAACTGTTGAAACTGGGTATAAATAAATGTCACCCCAATTGTGAACAATCTTTATGCTCTCTGCAAATTCTTTTGGTCTAATGAATTCCAAAAGAACCTTGGGGATTCTTGGGTTCTCTGAGTAGAGGAGAGTCCTGATCTTGGATGCAAAATATTTATCAAACTTCAAGAAACTGGCATCCTCTCTATCCCATGATAAGATAGTACTCCATAGCTGTACTGGCATCTTTTCTCCTTCGTTCTCTTTGATAAGGTCCAGTCCATTGGCAAAGTAATCACCTCCTTTGAAAAGAAATAGATGCGTCAGGAGTGAGTACCATCCGAAAGGCCTATCCACCTTTCCATTCTTTATTCCTACTAACCCTCCATGGATAGCATCAGCAATGAAAGAAGCATAATCAAATGTTACTGGAAGGGAATGATTTAAAATCTAAGCAATCATTAACAAGTAGTGATTGGGCATATTCGCTTCAGCATCTTCTCCCAAAACTTGGCAAAGTGACCAATACATTCCCTTAGCTCTGAGGGTAAACAAATTTAATGAGAAGGGATTTTCTGTGTTGGGTCCTACAATAGTCAACCCACCTATCTTCACAAAAAATTCCTTAAGAGGCCCACTCCTAAGATGATTCCTCTGTGCACTATACACTTGAGCTAATGATTTGAAATTTATGGGTTCAAGAAAATTTGTAAACTCATTTAGCCCAAAATCACTTTTGAATTCTTTAGTATTAATCTCAATAAGGGCTTTTCCTTTTATATCCTAAATGCTTCTTGTGACTGGATCATAATTAAGTGCAATTTGGGTCAACAGATCCATATCCATAAATACCCCTGGGACTACCAACTTCCCTACATCTAATTCCCAAATAATTTTTTGTGGGGCTGGAGAATTCGTCATTCCAAATCCAACCTTAAATAACCCCAACCCAGACAATCCGACTTGCAGATCTCTCAACCAGTTACCCTTGTCGTATAGCACTTCTCCTATTTTCAAACGAGGAGCTCTAGGTACTAATTCTTTTGCTTTTAATGCCTGATTAGTTGACAATGTCAACTACTCAAGAAAATCATCACAAATGGCTCTCTCTGGATAATTGACTTTCCCAAAAAATTCCCTCTTAGGTGCCATTTTGAAAAATGTAAGAAATCAAAATACTACCCCCAAATAGTTCTGTGACAAATCAATATCTTATTTAAAGCACACCACAAATGAATTGCTACACGAGAGTACAAGAAAACCTATTTTTAGCTCGAGTGAATCCACTTCGCAAATGAATTGACTTTCTTTTTATTTGAAGAAAATGGCTCTGTATCTACTCCTCTACAATAATTCTTTAGAAAGATACCTTCATCCAGTTGATAGGAAATCATATATGGTACCCGAGCTCTTAACTACAACATTGATTCTGCATGCTTCGGCCATCCCTTTAGAATTGAATTCATGAGAGAATTCGTATTTTCGCTCCAACGAGCCATTTGATTCCTACAATTCTTTCCTTTCGGTCTTTCACAACTTCATGAAACATAACCTTCACGCAATTTCATCCTGTGAAATAGCGCCAACTATCTGATCAAAAGGAACCTGATCGGCCGTTATACTGACTTAACAGTCTTGCCTCCGCACTGGGCCCCACCTTCTTTTTGCCATTTCACAAACTTTATCTTTCGAGCACTTCTCCCTCACAAAACAGCGCTAGGTGTTAGATGGAACTCTAATTGCTCCATGTTTAACTTTGATCGAAACCGTCAACATCTTTACTAACCGCGCCTTTACTTTGACTGCTAGTAGTTTTTCGCTATTTTGCAAAGCTTAAACATCTATCAACTTCAGGTTGTGAAACAACGCAAAGCCTTGGATCAATTTGGAGATGACCATCCTTTAAGGGAAACCTTTATGTTTGCTTTACTTACACCGCCTTTTCATTGGCTACTGGCTATCACGTGGCACTCAACCATTGGCTTTGGAAAACCCTTCACATTTAATTCAACGTCAGCCACATGTCTCTTCTTTATACCACCAGTTTTACCTTGGCAGGCCCACAGCTTCTTCTAAAACCACGTGTCCATGGACACGTCACCATCTATCATGACACCTGGATGAGCCCTTTTTACTTTCGCTATTTCGCGATGCATATCCTTCAAGCATCTCACAACCGTGAAATAGCTTCGGTCATTGGATCAAAACAAATTCGATCCTCTTTTAACCTTATGTTTTATCTGCCTTTGGGGACAAAAAACCTTTTCACCATTTCGCAGGGTATAAAGCACGAGCATCTCATCCTTGTGAAATCACGCTGGCCGTTAGATCATTTTCTACTGTTTCAGTTCTTAACCATCTAAATAGACTCCAGCAGACATGGGCCCTCTGACTCAACCTCGAACACCTGGCATCTAATCACTTTCAGAGCTGACATGTCAGTCTTTCATTTCTCGATAGAAAACATTGGGTTCCAATTAATTCTTACCACCTGCATCTACCATGTCACCTCTTATCCCGTGGCATGACTCACCTCTGGGACCCACCTTTTAACTCTTAGACCCAGCTTGCTAACTATTGTAGCCTATGCCATGTGCCACCATCTTACTTGCCCTCTCGACTAGCTAGACCATCTACTTGGAATGCTAGGTTATTTCGCAAGTTCACGAAAGATAACTGTCGAGCATTTTCATCCTGTGAAATAGCACGAACTGTCAGATCAAAACAGACTTGATCACCTTTTAGTCACTTAGAAAATCCTTGCATGTAGGGTCCCACCAAATGCTTTCTCTATTTCGTGAAAGGTATTTCGCTTGCAAGTTCAGGCCGTGAAATAATGCCAGCATTTGGATCTTGGACAAAATGAGACCTCTTTAGACTGGACTAAAATTGCCATTTAGAATGCAAAGCCTTTTCGCAACTTCGTGAGTTTTAAACCACACGCAACTTTGCCTAGCGAAATAGTGAAAACCATAGATCCACCTGAGAGATGCACACCACTTACTGGGCCTGACAATGTTAGGAAGAAAATACATAAGGCATAAATTTTATGATTAATTCACATGACCACCTAGGCAAATGACAAGGAGGGACACTTCCTACGACCCCAGGACCCATTACTTAAGTGGATAAAGTAATGAAGGAAAAGAAACAAGAGGGTTTTTTTATTAGACATTAAGCGATTTAAAATCAAAACCCTAAACCCATAAGACCCAACACAGACCTTAAGCAATTGATAATGTGTCTTACTCAAAATTTCAAAATCATAACCAATCATGGGAAAGGAAAACCCATCTTTTAAATAGTGATAACACTTTCTATGTTGTGGTTGTTGTTCTTATTTACTGCATTAATTCTTGTTTACCGGTATACTATTTTGAGATGCAATTCATTTAATAAGTTAAGAAAATCCATTAACCAAAAAGATACTGATTCACCCCCCCCCCCCCCTCTCAATATCTTTGGGAATCCTAACAGTTTCAAAGTACCTATATCTAAACCAGTAAATATATTTTGTGACAACACAAATGCAATAAATAATTCCAAGAATCCGATATTGCATGCTAGAACTAAGAACATTGAGCTTAAGTATTACTTCTTGAGAGAAAAGGTTCAGAATAAGGAGGTTGTACTATATCATGTTTCTAGTAAGGAGAAAATAGCATATATATTCACTAAGCCCTTACTGAAGACTGCATTTACGTATTCAAGAGGTGAATTAGGGATTCTGCACCTTCATGAAGTCAACTAAAGTTGTGTGCTCCACATCAGTCAGGTACTACAATGTCAAATCTTTCAGGATTGATGTGTTGAAGGATGCTACTCCATAGGGGAGCAACATAGTGGAGAATGGAAGCTTGTGCCTCTACTTTGGAATTGTTGTCAAAGGGGCAGAAGATATCTAATGTATGGGGAGAAGATTTATGATGATGCAGAATACACTAGTCTATGATGTCTATAGTTGCAATGCTACATTGAGTATTGCCATCAATGCCAAAGGGGGAGATTGTTGGCATATGATGAACTGACATGTTGATATGATGATAACGTATGTTGTCATTGATGTCAATAAGTGTAAGTGAACCAGTATGCAGATTGGAAGAAGTTGGTGAACCGGTATGAAGAAATGCAATGAATCGGTGTCGGGGTTTCACTGAATGTGACTACCAATTGGTAGTCTCAGCTCTAGGGTTTCTGGTTTGGCAATCTCGCTTGTGTGATGCAACCAATGACATTTTGTCATAAGTTAGCTAAGAGATGAAGATGAGATCCTGATGCCATGTCAGCTTTGTGCACGTGAAGGATTTCCTTGAGGATCTTGTATGAGAAGATCGACTGCATTAAATGTCTACCTCAGGAATGAACATTCTTCTTAGTAGTATGATAAGAAAGCATGATGAGTTACTAATTTCTATGTGCAGTGAAGAATAGATGATGCAGATTGTCTTGTGATCTATTTAAAATTATATTTCTCTATGCAAAGTGTTTGGATGGTCAAGATTGGACCGCTTGTATTATAAACCTAAAATGCTTAGGGTTTAGGGTTTATGCTACCGACCTAATTGTTGTCTATAAGGTTGATGATCTTTGTTATTGTAAGGTGTTGGAAAATGTTGTGTGTGTATCCAAGTGATGAGATACTTGCCAGACCAGTAAGAGAAAACTACAGAGTGTGATTGAAGAAGTAGAGGAACTGAAAAGGATCTGCCTTAGCATATAGTGTTGTTATCAGATCAAAGCTTTACATATTGTCTTCTAACCATTTCAACAAAAGGAAAATCCCTTTGTCAGGTAGCTTTAACAGGCTTACTGTAAATCCTCTAACCAAGTGACTCAAGTTCATTGAGCTCTTTAAATCCTCTAGCAAGGTAACCTTTAACAGGGTTTCAACCTCTAACAAGGTATATAGCCATCCCTTAACCAGGTGATCTTTAACAGGATCGGTTCCTAGCAGAACCTTATTGTAAAGTCTTTAACCGAACTAGGCTCCTAACAGAGTGAGCTTCAAAAGAGTTCAAAAACAAGCTTGTGGGTATCCATCCCCACCATGGTTTTTCCCATTTGGGTTTCCACGTGAAAAATCTGTGTCATGTGTTGTGCATTTTTTATGTGATTATTAAGTGTTCTTTGTTTAAGTGATTATGCATGCAAAGCTAATGGTTATGGTATTGGTGACACACCACATGCATATATTTATGGGTAAAGTAGCTATCAAGTATTAAATGTATTTGAAGTGTTCAGACTTACCGGTCTATGTTGTCTAAAGTCTTATTGTGTTTAACCGGCATTGCCATGGTTAAGTTCAGTGATGAAGACAACCGATTAGTAATGTTTTAGCTTGATAAGATTGTTGGAAGGTTTTTGTATATACTGATTCACCCCCTCTCTCTATACCTCTTAGGGTATCTATTGTTCATCATTATTCGTCATAACCTATAGAAGATTAGAAATTCCTTCATAAGGTCTTTAAGAAATTTAGTAAATCATATATTTAAAGAAGCAAAGTAGGTCTTATTACAAAAGTGAAAGTTTAATATCAATTTCTACTCTTACCAATAATAATCTATTGACATATTTCTAAGTATCTAAGTTAAGAATATCTCAGTCCCACTTCCAGAACTTAGTTTTATTTTCATATAATACCACTTAAATTCCAAGAATACATGCATCATTCTATTTAAACTCTGTTCCTATTATTACTTGACTACTAACATTCATAGACTATGTATTTTTGACATTTCAAGACAAATTGACATTTAGAATCCCAACACAATTCCTTATAGCTAATTATCATTTTATCTCATTAGAATTCATTAAGGAAGAACTTCTTAAAATTCAAATATGGCAATGATATGGTAACCTTTCTTAATTTATCCATCTAGTTAAGAGAAATATTTATTCAATGCCACACAATTCCTACACAAAGCTAAGACTTTTATCTTGCCAAACCAAATAAAGACACAATGGTATCATTATGATTTCTACATATGCAATGCACAAATCCTTTCTTCAATAAACATATTTATCTCCTTTGGTTTCATGATACATTTCCTATTTAAATGATGGGATATTCTATTTAATAGATTCTTCCCTTTAAAGAACAAGGATCATGAATGCAATACCTATGAAAATTAATTTGATATAATCTTCCCTTTAATGTATGCTATTCATATTCATCATTCATTATTTAATCCTTCTACTTAATATCAATAACCCCCAAGTATTTGAATCTTTTACCCCAAAGAGAGAAGAGGAAGCTAGGGATATTGCCACACAAATCAATACATGTAAATTTACGCAAACTCAATTTGAATTCCCTAGTCATGCCAAATACAACTACCAATTTTAAAGGTATGCAATTTCAACTTCCATAAGGTCTCCTACCAATACATGTGCAACTAGCAATCCCAAATCCTTTGATAGATATGATTTCCTCAAACAATATTTTATTACATACAAAATCACACATATACCAAAACAACCAATAGTTCTATGGGGTAATCATTACATTACCAATGAAATTCCTTACATTTCACATAGGAGATTAAAATAAGGAAAAAGGGTATTATTAAGTTACTTTTATTAAGCACCATATACAATTTCTTCGATTTTCACATCATGATCTATACTAAATAATTCCTAAATGTATAATACAAAACACTTCATCTTTCTATTCATAGGAAGATCAACATAACAGACTAATTTTATGAACATAGCATTAGTTGAGAGGATACACACATTCTTTTCTCATTCCACAACATAAATAATTATGTATAAGGAAAGAAACCCTGATCATTCAAGTAAGCACTAGAAATTTACAGAGCAAGTAACGACATATAGACACTTCTCTTATTCTGGAGGCATGCATATGTAATAAATACACACTTTACTTAAAGTTATGATTTCTAAAAAGGAATTAGAGAGAAACACAAGGCATAGATATCTAATATTCCAAAAATTCCAATAGCTCTTTTTCTAACACAAATTTCAAATAGTAACTTGATTCAAGGAACATCAGGGCACATTCACAAGACTAATAGCAACATCCTCAACCAGAGATCCTAGTGTTGCAACTTGGGCTCTGATACCAAATGTAATGCCCACCAAAATACCCCAGAGGTATATAGCTAAATACACACTAATTTAATTTTTATTTATTTAACAATACAACACATAACATCACTTAAGCAATGCAGCGAGCACACAACAACATAGAATAATTCACTCAACCTATTCAAACAATTACGCAAGTGAAATACAATAAATCATTTCTACTAACTCCCTAGGGTATCTCAATGCCATTACTTAATCTACCTACATAAGCCATAAACATTAACTTTCATCCAGATCAATACCTCATAATCTTAATCATTATACACACATAGGTACAACATAGCAATACCTAATTATCTTAATATGAAACCTACTTAATCATTTGTTTAATATGAGATTCTATCTTTCAATGCATAGCTACTTCCCTTTTCCTCTTAGGTTCATTTTATACACCAAGTCCAAATGTTCCTATTACCATTAACCAACGTTCGACTATAAACATCACCATACACATACCAAGATTAACCCTTATATTACATTAACACAATTTCCATTTACGATTAACTTCCACATAATTATTTATGATTCTATGCTCCTAGATTTCTTATTTCTTCATCATGATTCCTAAAGTACATAAGGCAATAATCACAAATTCTTTCTAAATATTTAATCCATAGCCCATTTAATTCTCATAAAATCTCTTACACTATATCAATTAACCAACAATCATCTTATTACAAATTAAGAAACTACACAAATTCATCTCAACACAAACTAAGATACAATATCCTAATTCTATAACAACTAATTGCATCCACCAAATAGAGATATAATCTTAAACCATAACACAAAATACATTCTAATCCTTTCCTAAATGACAAGCATTCATTTAACCACCTACCCATATACTTATTAGTAATTACCATTAATAAGATTAGTAATTCATTCATTAAGATCATCCATACAATATTTTCATAAGGAACATTCAATTACATCCTGAGCATTATAAGATTTCAATCCAACCATTAGAGTTCACTATCTACAAAGTACGATACTAAAATTTCAAATTCTTTAATCAGAAAACATAAACATGTCCTAAGATATCTTCCAATATTACTCAAACTCATATATCCTATCAACACATAATGTTTCTTCTACTTAAATCGTTAGTTAAAGACAACATTTCAAGACTAATACCATTATCATAACATCTACACCATTTCCTTTTAACATGGTTCATCAAGAATACAAAATACATCGTTTAGTTCTGAACCACAATACTTATCCACATCTCATGTACCCATTTCATTTAATATAAATGCATTGCAATACAACTCAAGGTTCATCATTACAATCATATACCATAACCAAAAGCTATCACTATACCTAGAACAACATAATCATTTCTCTTAAGCATGATATCTTTCACAATCATTACATAAGAATTTCATTATATAAATCACATCATCATTTACATTCTTGCTGCAATTATTATCCATGAACTATCTAAAGAAGCATCCTCATCCACACAAGAAGAATCCAAAGATAGGAACATCCCAATGGTTTAGAAGCACCAACCACCCGACCATGTGGAACCAAAGGAACCACCCCCCATGCTAGGAGATGACACAAGGTCCCAACACACACTCTACATGTAGGCTAACACTTAAAACCAAAGAGACTAAACAATACAAGGACACTCAAGCAAGATCCATCACAAGATAGCACAAATAGAAAACTCCCAGAGGCGCACAAACCAACAAGGCATCAATACATCTCAAGAAAAGGACACATGTAGGAGCAGAGTGTCATCACATGCTATCCTCCCCCATAATATTTCCAAAACACAATTCTTCATGACATAACTCTGATAGACATGTGGAGCCATTTCTACCCATGAGAGAATCAAGAGAGATTTGACTTACCGTCTTCATGGCCTTCTCATGCTTATCCTAAAACATCCTCCCTAGGAATAAGCCATGAGGCTCAAACTATTAATTATCTTATTTTAATGAGATCTAATTACCCATTCCAATTAATTCATTATTAATGTTATCACTTGTTTAAAACAAAGAGAAGACCCCATGTGCCCTGGCAGTCTAGACTTCATGCATCCTTACTAGGAATCCTCATGCAAGCCTATCTCTCATGACTCTGATCATCACATGAAAGCCCACTCCCCCTACCATGCTCAAAAAACAACAATACAAAAGAGGCTCCAATTCAAATTCCAAGAAGAGATCCATACTTCATCATGCAATCCCAACAACAAATAAAACATACAAGGAAAAACCATAGCTAAAAGCGCAAAGGGCTTAAAAACATTATAATGCAAAATGATCCTCAAAGTGGAAATCCATATCATATAAGAAATATTTCATCAATAAAAATACATCAATTCTACTGTCTCCATAGCAATATCACCTTGTTGTCTCCACAGCATTAACATCTTGTTGTCTCCACAACAATAACATCTTGCTATCTCCACAACAATACCATTTTTCCATTGCAACATCTCAATATAAGAAAAGACTCAAATCTTCAACAATAAATAAGCCAAGAATGTTTTAGCATATAAAACATAAAATCACATCAAACTGACAAATAATAGTAGTTGGAAAATGTTTGCAAAAATCCCAAAAAGCCTCTGGAATGAAACGAAATTCGAAAATCCAAATCAGACTGGGAAAACAGTGAAAAACACCAAAACAGGCAGAACAACATTTTCACATTGAAGTTTAGCACTTTTGCATTACAGGTTAGCGCCTTTGTTTAATAGTTTAGCGTATGTGCAATGAAAGACAATGTGTTTGCCCAAAAGACGGCACAAATATACTAAAGGACAGTGCAAATGCAATGAAGGACAACACAAATGCAACAAACGACAATGCAAATACATGAAAGGACAATGCAAATGCAACAAAAGACAACGCATATGTAGAATCAACACTTTTGCATGAAAGGGCCAAAAAACAAAGAACTTTTGATAGAGATTAAAAATCAAACTTAAAACATTAATCTTCAAAATATACACACAAAGTCGCCAAGAACAATAGATTTAAAGGGCATAAATAAAATAAATAATAAACACTTAAAAACCAAGATTCAATTGAAACTACATTCACCACACAAACCTAGAAAGACACCAAATAAAATCCAGAATATGAATATTTTTCACAAACTATAGAATAAAGCCTTGCAACAAATTTATGCATTCACATATTTCCTTCCACACTATACAAACCATAGACATATTTCCTTCCACATTCAATCTGTAGACACGGAGCATACAAAAAAACTGTAAAACAAAATACAAAAAGAAGGATACATCTCCAACCTCCAACTCGTGTGATGGAAGAAGCTAAAGAAGAGCTCCCCAAATCCAAAAGCCAAAACCAACAAGCTCCAGCAACAATCCAAGCCAAAAACTAAAGAAAAATCTTGCAAAGAATATTTTGCAAAAGAAGAAGCCAACCTCAAAAACTTCACGAGAAAGAAAATAAAAAGCCAAACAATAACGAAAAACCCTAGCCTCAGTCTCGGCCAATAAAAAATATTCCAATCTAAAATATTCCAAGAAATAAGAAATAACTCCCTTGTTCCTATCTCCAATGATTTGATCTTTAGAATGATTTAACCTTACATACCTTGGTGTCTTTTGAACTTCAGGTTCACTACTCTAATCATCAGTCATAGTTAAATTTTTTGATTGTGTCGGTGAAACTATCTCAGTTTCCTATACCAGTTGAGGCATTGTCGGTTTAGTTATGAACATTTCCACTCCCAATTCCCTATCATATGATATAGATTGATTTTTGTATTGCTCATCCACTTTCACATTTGCGCTCTCCATAATTTTCTGCAATCTTTTGTTATAATATCTATATGCTTTGCTTTGAATTCAATAACCAAGAAATATCCCTTCATCAAATCTAGGATCAAACTTCCCAATTGAATCATCCCTTTTGATATAACATTTACTTCCAAAAATTTTAAAATATTTAACAGTAGGTGTATGTCCAAACCATAATTCACAAGGGGTCTTACTGGTTTCACCTTTGATGTGAACTCTGTATATTGTGTAGATTGTTGTACTCACTACTTCTCTCTAGTAAATGTGAGGCAATTTGGATTCCATCCTCATAGTTCTTGTTACATCCAAAATGGTTTTGTTCTTTCTTTCCACTAATCCATTATGCTGAGGAGTCCTAGGTGCAGATAACTATCTCCTAATTCCATTTTTCTCACAATAACTATTAAATTCATGAGAAGTGAACTCGCCGCCTTGATATGATCTTAGACATTTTATTTTGAATCCAGTTTCTGTTTCTACCTTTTCTTTAAAGATCTTGAATTTCTCAAAGGCTTCAAACTTCTCCCTAAGAAAAGTCACCCACATCATCCTAGAATAGTCATCAATAATCAACATGAAATACCTATCACCTTGATAGCTTCTAGTCCTTATTGGACCACATAAATAAGTGTGAATCAAATAAAGTACGTGATTAGATTTATCATGTATTCTCTTAAAATAAGTTATAACTTGCTTTCCCAATTGACATTCCTTACATACCGGATTATGATGCTTCATAATCTTATGTATATCTCTAAATACCTTAGTTGAACTGATCTTAACAATAAAATCAAAATTAACATGACACAACCTCTTATGCCATAACCAACTCTCATCAATATGAGCAATCAAACATGTCTTATTACCAGTATTCAAGTGAAAGATATTACCTCCAGTCTGAGTACCGGTTGCAATCTCCAAACTAGTTTTGTTAATGATTTTGCATTTTCTATCTTTAAACTAAAGTTGGAAACCCTTGTCCACCAATTGACCAAGACTTAAAAGATTATGCTTTAAACCTTCTACAGAATAGACATTATCAATATTATGCTTTCCATCTGTTGGCATTATGTGAACCGGTATGAGGACATAATGACATTGTATGTTGTCATTGATGTCAATATGCTGAAGAGGTGAGAACAGGCATAACACTGTGAACTAGCATTCATGCCAAAGTGAAGCAGTGTGCTTGTTCAAGGTGAACCGGCATATGGTTATGGGAACCGGCACATGGAAGCGTTGTATGACTATCGGTTGGTAGTCTCAACTTCAGGTTTTTCCGGTTGAAGTGCTTCAAGCCTGTGTGGCTCAACCGGTGACATTGTGTAATGAGTTAGCATTGTAATGAAGAACAGATCATATTGCCACATCAACCTTGTGTGCGTGAAGGATCTTGCATGAAGGAGATTGTTCCTATCTACCTCGGGAATGTGCGAAGTCTATAAAACGGTGATAACATGTGATGGGTTATCAGCCGCCATCAAATCAGTGAAAATGGATGATGGAGAATGTCTTGAGATTGGATCAAGGTTGTTGTAATTAATGGAGTGTTCTCAATGGTCAGGATTGAACCATTTTAATTCCTCAACCTAACAGGTTTAGGGTTTAGGGTTTATGCTACCGACCTATCTGTTTTCCTATAAGGTCGATGTTGTGTCTCTTTCTGAGGTTGTTGGCAAAAATTGTGTGTGTGTATCCAAGAGAAGGGATAAGTGATTCTTGCTAGACCAAAAGAAGAGAAGTGATACCTGTAGAGTGTAAGTGCAGAAGGTGAAGAGGAGCTTAAGTGGATTTGCATTGGCATTGAGTGTTGTTACCAGATCATTGTAATACCTGTTGATCTCTAACCACCTCAATAGTTGGAAAATCCTTTAATAGGGTAGCCTTAACCGGCTTGCTGTAAATCCTTTAACAAGGTAATTCAAAGCTATTAAGTTCGAAATCCTTTAGCTATTGAGTTCTTGAAATCCTCTAACAAGGTAACCTTTAATAGGGTTTAACCCTTAACCGGGTATTGTAGCCATCCCTTAACCGGGTGATCTCTAACAAGATCGGTTCCTAGCAAAACCTTTTGTAATGTCTCTAACCAGACAAGGCTCCTAACAAAGTGAACTTCTAGAGAGTTCAAAAATAGCTTGTGGGTATTCATCCCCACCTTGGTTTTTCCTAGTTGGGTTTCCACATGAAAAATATGTGTGTCATGTGTGATGCTTTTATCTTGTGATGCTTTGTTATTGTCTGTCAAGCATATAATGGTTCTGTGTTTAATGCCTGTCAATAAAACATGTTGAACTAGCTATTATTATGATCTAATGGTAGATTACCTATTTATTCATAAGGGAGAAATGGTAAGGTAGTCTTGAGTTGAGTGAAAAGCAAAGTGAGTAACCGGTTAATGCTTGTCTCAATCAGTCTTAGCTTTACCAGTTGGACTCTGTTTCAAACCGGTGTCACTATTTGCTAGTCATTTGAAGTGTCTGCTATTAGACCAGTTTAGGACTGTATTTTTGTCTGTACTGATTCATCCCCCCTCTCAGTATTGGGTTAGTACTATCAGTTCATCATTGACTTATCACCATCTAGAGAAATAATACCTCTACCTTTGATCATACATGCTTTGTTATCTCCAAATCTGACTTGACCGCCATTGTATTCTTGCAGGGACAAAATTTTTCTTTCATCTCCAATCATATTATGTGAGCATCCACTATCAATTATCCATTCATCCTTGTCTTCAACTTTTGCTGCTAGGGATTTTTCTTCATTCATGATAGCCGGTTTTGGTTCATCTTCCTTTAAAGAATAGAACACCCATTCCTTTCCATTTCTGGATTGACTAGTAGAGTCTGTTGCTAGTTCATCCTCAAAGTCATCACTTACTCCTTCCTCATCTACTATGTAGCACTGTTTACTTTTCTTGAATCTATATCTGTTCTAATTAGGTTTAAATAATTTCTTAACTCTCTCTTCAAATCTTGCATTCCTTTTAGGACATATAGATGCAAAATGACCAATCTTATTACATGGAAAACATTTAAAATGTTCTTTTCCTTCATACTTACTTCCTGTCGGTCCTTTAGGTACTCTTCTAGAAAATAGGGCTTCAAGTTGCTCAAATTCTTCATCCTCTTTCCTCATATCTTCCAATTCCTTTACATATAAGGCTTTCCAATCACTTTTGCTGGTAGATGATGATGCATGAAAACTAGGGTCAGACTTTGCAGCTCCGAAGGGTCCAAATTCTTCAAGCTCAAAAGCAGATAATTTACCAATCAGAATGTCTTTGTTAACTGAAGCGTTTGCCATTGTTCTAAGATAATTAATTGCAATTGCCTTCATATTTTAAGCTGGTGGAAGGGCTCTCAAGACTTTGGAAACTAGTTCATCTTCACTCAAAGATCCTCCACAACATTGAATTCCCATAACAATCTCATTTACTCTTTCCATAAATACAACAATTATTTCATTATCTTCTATCTTCAAGTTTTCATACCTTACCCAGTAACCATCAAGTTTAGAAATTTTGGCAATATGATCACCTTCATTGAGAGTTTGCAATTTATCCCACATAACCTTTGTTGATGATTTATCAGTCAGTCCCATGATTTGTTGATCAGTAAGTGCACATAGGAGGGCTTCTCTAGCTCTGCAATTATTTTCAATACTCCTGTCCAAGTCTGTAGGAGTAGGATTGCCAGATGTCGGATCATAAGGTGTATATCCTTTCTCATTGATCTCCCAAATATCCTTGCCAAGACATCTAATATGAGTCTCCATTCAAATTTTTGATATCCCATAATTTGTTCCATCAAGCTTAGGGATTTCTCTTCTGAAAATAATTGTCAGTGGATTAGAAGTACTAGTTTCCATATGATCTACCTCAAGCAGTTAATATTATGCAAAAGAGGACCAAATATCTAATACCAATTTTTAGGATAATCGGTGAACAACTGAGAGAGGGAGGGGTGAATTAGTTGTTAACAAATTATATCAATTAAACCACTTTATAACCTTTAACCGGAGCACATACACATTGAATATCGGAATAGCAACAACAGATACCGGTAAGCAATAAAACTAAAGAATGAAATAGAGAATTAACACAATGCAACCATACCACATAACACCATAATTAGTACATGGAAAACACAGAAAGGGAAAAACCATGGTGGCAAGCCTACCCACAGTTAGATGATACTTCTACAGAAAATATGTGATACAATAAGGGGCCTGCACATGATGGAAGGAACACTGCCTAGAGCGTACTGCTCATTACAAAAGAGTTTCACTGACTACAAAGAGGTTATAACCACCTCAAGATAAATGGACAACAATCTAGATGAATGAACTATCAGAGATAGCATCTACCATGCCTAATTACAGTCCCAGTTAAGCTCAATATTGGAGGTGTTTGACCTCTTCCTTACTCCTAATTTGATCACCTATGATCGACTGAATCTCCTTTGCATATGATATTACATTTCATGACCATGATTCCCTAATCTAAAATGAGATCTTACATCAATTTATACAAACCCTAAGGCCTAAACCAATTAGTTCGGCCACCTAAAAGATATTACAATAAGATCATTACATTCATCCATATTATAATGATATGTCATATCGGCTTAAGACAAAAACAACAATAACCAATCCATAAATCATCCCAGTAATGTGTAGAGAACATGTTAACATGATACCGATCCATAACCTAGATAGGCATTGAACCTAATCTGGGTCTAGCATGCCAAAGAAATGTCTTCAAACAATTGAAGCATGATTAGGTAACGCCTTCTACATCTTGAATTCCATCTAGAAGTTGCTCCAACACCACTTATGCATTTTGTCAAAGATTCTCAGTGAAAGCTCTGTTAGTTAAACCTTAAACACATGTCGGTAAGGGTTTACAAAAGTGTATGATAACACCGATCAGTGAGTCAATACTAATTGACCAAAAAATGCTCCAGAAGCATGTAACACAAAAAAAAACATATTGCATTGATCCAAACATGTCAGAAGTGTCCAACAGATAGTCTCTTCTGCTTGTAATACTAGATCTTCTACCAGTAACCAATCATAATTGCTAGTGTTGACATCAATGAAAAAACATCAATGCAACACATAATCAATTCATCCATATTGCCAATAGTGGGTCACAAATATCACCATGGTTTTTCCTCTTTGAGGTTTTCCACGTGTTATGGTTCCCATTTATGTGATTGGCTTATTGGTTTCTTTACTTCTTTCAATTCTGTATGTACTGGTATATTGGTTGGTGTATGCATATTTTAATAAGGCTAAAATTAATAGTTTAGGTATAACACCGATTCACCCCCCCTCCCCTCTCAGCGTTATTGGATTCCAACAAAAACCGAGATGAAGCATGAAAAATATTGTACAGTGAATAACCCAAAAATATCTTACTGAAGCTGAATATATTTGAAAAATTTCGAATAGGCCTTCTCCAAAAGCTCTAGATAAGTATCCCAACCAGATTTGAAAGTGTCAAAAATAGATACAAGTCCAAGTAGCATATGGGAAAATGACTCTTTCTCATTTAAAGTTGTTGATGTGGGCTTACCAACCATATATATACACTCCTTCTTATGTACACTTGATGAATCGAACCGGGGACTCACCAAACCTCTAAGACTTCTGGCTCTTCTTATGATTTTGTCTTTTTCCCTCTCAAGAGAAAAAACTTGGGCTTCCAAAACCAAAATCTGACCATCATTGGATGTAGTCAATGAATTCAATGCATCAAAATATTTGGCTATACCTGTAATCTCCTCCTGAATGTCCTTAATCTTTTTATCTGACTCAGCTATGAGCAGATGTGTTGTAGTGTCCACCCTTGATTTGACTTATTTTGACTAGAGTTGACTTTTATATTATGCTTGATAGACTTATCTAGACTATATTTTGATGATTTGGATGTTGATTACTCATGTTCTTCAATGACATGATTGATGTTAGACAATATTGGACATATACTATTTTTTTATCTATATGGATGTTGGTACTATCATGATTGATCATGCGATTTGATGATATATGTACTCGATGGATTTTATATGCTCACTATGTGATGGATTATTGATAGATTAGGTTTATCATGGCTTTGATGATGATTATGATTATGCTAACCCTACTTCATGATTAAATATGATAAGATGTTTATGAGATGTGCTTGACTATTGTTTGACTATCTTCATGATAGAGATGATTCCACATCACTCATTGCTAGTTGGATATGTCGTCACGATTATTGTTGCTTTTTATTTTCTTTCTCGTGAAGTTTTTTGGGTTGGTTTTTGCTCTTCTTTGGAGAAAATTTCAGCAAGCTTCTTCCTTGGTTCTAGTTTTCTTCTCTCTTGGTTTTGGCTGGAACTGGATTGGATTTGGTTTGGCTTGTGGGAGCTCTTCTTTAGATTCATTTCCATTACTTCAAGTTGCAGGTTGGATTTCTTCACTTTGTATTTTGTTTTCAATGGCTTCTCTATGTATGCATTGTGTTGACATTGTTTTGGTTATTGGGTTGAAATAATATTTTATTCTATAGTTCTATTATTGCTGAAAGGAAATATTTGGGAGGAACTTTATAATATTTGGGTTTTGTATAGTTGTTGGAATATATGTTTTTGGTTTCTTGTGTATGGCATTTCATGGCTCTGTGAGAAACGGTTCTGAAGTTATTTGATTTAAATCTTGGTTTATCGATTGAATTATTTTATTGTGTTTATACCCAAGTATTCCTTGTTTCTAGGCATTTCTTTTCATATGTTTTTCAAGCCCTTTCATTAAATCTATAATTTATTATTTTACCCAAAAGATCTCTGAGTTTTCTGTAAGTCTTATGCAAAAGCGTAGTTTTGTATTGCATTTGTGCTCCTCTGCACATCATAAGTGCTATTTTAGGATGCATAAGCGTGAATCTGGAAAGATAAGTGTTGTTTTAGAATACATATATGCAATTATAGAATGCAAAAGTGTTGTTCTGTGTTCCATTTGTGTTGTTCTTTTTGGAAAAAGCGTTGTCCTGCAAGGCAAAAGCACTAACCTATCTATGTTTTGTATTTTCCTAGTTTTGGTCAGTTTTAAAGTAATTTTCCCAAATTGATTTTGTACTAGAAGCTTTATTTGAGGTTTGTTAGTATTTCCCACTTTTGGGTTTGATCAGTTTCGATGCATTTCGATGGTTTTGAATATATTTGTTCTTCTATGCATTGTGAGTATTTTAGACTCTCTTCCATGTGGATAGGCCATGGATGATTAAGATGATTTCTATGTTGTTTTGGACGAGCAAGTGAATATGCCTTGTTGTGATGTTTATCTTTATTTGATGATAGCATTTGATGGCTTGATATGCCTTTGTTTATTGCTAGCCAATAGGCTAATTTTGCTATATTGATGATGTATATGTTGTTGTAGCCCTATTCATATTGTAAGAGTATGTGTGGAAGTTGTTGGTTGCTTGAGTATTATTTTCATGTAATTATGTTGGTAGAGCCTCTTGTGATATATTGTTGGGCCATGTTAGGAGGAGTGGACTTCTTTGTGATGACCGAGGTCATGAGAGATAGGCTTGCATGAGGTTCCTTGTAAGGGTGCATGAAGTCTAGACCACTAGGGCACATTCAAGTTTTCTGCAATTTGTAAATAAGTGATAACCTAATAATTAACGGGTTGGGTAGTTAGATTAATTAATAAGATGATAAATTGATTTGTGCCTCATGACTTAGTCCTAGGGAGGATGTTTTAGGATAAGCATGAGAAGGCTGTGAAGATGGTAAGCTAATCTCCCTTAGTCTCTCATAGGTTGAGATGGCTCCACATGTCCATCAGGCTAGTGCCTTGTGTTATTATGTTATTATGTTATGAGGATGGCATGTGATGACACTCCACTCCTACATGTGTTTCCCCTTTATGATTTGTGATTATGCCTATTGGATGCATTTATGTCTTGATGAGTTTTACGCCTCTGGGAGTTCATTCTTGTTGTATGTGTGAGTTCTTTCTTGAGAGTCCTTGTGTGGTTAGTCTCCTTGGTTATAGGTGCCAACTTAGGTTTAGAGTATGTGTTGGGACCTTGTGTCATCTCCTAGCATGGGGGGTGGTTCCTTTGGTTCCACATGGTCGGGAGGTTGGTGCTTTTTACCCATTGGGATGTTCTCTTAGATTCTTCTTGTGTGGATGTTGATTCTTCTTCATGATGTACTATGGATGTACCTTGTAGCAAATTTATGTAATTAATGAAAAAAGGAATGTACGTAATGTAATATTTTTGTATAGTAGATGGATCCTTGTAGTAGAAAGAGATATGCTCATGATGTATTTAATGTACTCATATTTGTAAGATGAATTGTAGTTTGAAATTGGAATTTAGGCATATTGTATTTGTACTATTGTAGAGATGTGATTTTATGAATCATGGAAATAAAGTGGATTATAGTTGGAATAGAATGGAATTGCTTTATGGATTAGTATAGGGTCCACCCCTGACTTGACTTCTTTGACTAGAGTTGACCTTTAATTCATGTGCAATAAACACTATTGGGCATAGGCTATTTCAGATGATTTATAGGATGTTGATACTATCATTAATGATTGTGTGATTTATTAGACACTATATGTTTATTATGTGATTGACTATCGAAAGATTATATTGATCATGTGATTTGATGAGCATAATTGTTGATGGATTTTACATGCCTTACTATAATCGTGAATTATACTAATCATGCACTTGATTATGTTTTTATGTACTAACCATATTTAATGATTATCTATGATGAGTTGATCTTATGGTGTGTTTGATTGTTTTATGACTGTCTTCAAGATAGAAACAATTCCACATCACTCATTGCGAGTGGGATGTGTCATTGTGATTCTCTAACCCTTATCTATTATAATATATATGCATATGTCATATCGTTGTTTTATGGATGCAGGATTTGTAGGTACCAGATATTGACTCCACCTAGCTCCACAGGTCTGAGCGTGTCTTTAAATCCCAATGGTATGTGGTTCGAAGTTGGCACAATTTCCCCTCACATACTCTAGGTCTAAGTTGTTCACTATGAGTCATCAATGTCTTGGTGCAAGTCGTCATGATAGTTAGTAAGCTGGGTTTCTTCTGTGTTGTGAGTATGTTAGTATTGGCTGATTATTCCTTTTATGTTGAGATTGACTATTTGATTATTGATGCGAGATTAAATAATTAATGATGTTTATTTTAATTATTTTGATTAATAGCAATTTGATTATTTGGTTATCTAATGTTTAATTTAATTTATTGGATTCCTTCCCTTTTGGTTATTTGATTATTTGATATTTAAATGTTTTTATTTTAATGATGATTTAATATTTATTTAATTTTTATTGTTTAGCTTATGATGTGTTTTTTATTTAATTGTGATTTGACCTTTATTGGTATTTATTGATTTATTTAATCACCTATGGTTTAATATTTATTTGGCTTTTAATGTTTATCTAGTTCAATAATTCATTTATGAGCCTTTGGTTTATTTAATTTAATTTCTCCATTTAATTTATTTAATTGTGGCTCGAGTTTTATTTATTAGTTTGACTTTTATATTAAGTGGGTTGTATAAATAATAAAATGATAAAACATTCCCACCAAATTGTAAAAGCGAGATTTATATTTACCTTACCTACCCTCTTCTCTTATTGGTTGAATTTAAAAAGGGAGGTAAAATTATATTATATGGTGGGATTGGTAAAATATATTATAGATTGGAATATTTTGATTGGCTGAGATTGAGGCTAGGGTTTTTGGTTAATGTTTGTCTTTTTATTTTCTTTTTCGTGAAGTTTTCGTGGGTTGGTTCCTCTCTAGAAAATTTCTCCAGCAAGTTTTCTTCTTGGTTTTGGTTTTCTTCTCTCTTGGATTTTGGCTAGAGCTTGGGTTAGATTTTGTTTGGCTGGTGGAATCTCTTCTTCAGCTTCTTCCATAACACAGGTTGCAGGTTGGAGATGTATTCTACCTTTTTATATTTTATTTTACAATTTTCTTGTATGCTCCGTGTCTGCAGATTGAATGTGTGAGCTTGGGGAAATGAATCTAAAATTTGTATAGTGAGGAAGGAAATATATGAAAGCATAAATTTGTTGTAATGTTTTATTTTATAGTTTGTGGGAAGGAAATATATGAAAGCATAAATTTGTTGTAAGGTTTTATTTTATAGTTTGTGGGAAATATTTGTCTTTTTGGGTTTGCTGAAAGTCTTATGTGTCTTTCTGAGTCTGTGTCATGTATGGAGTTTTGATTTAATATTGGCCTTCAAGTGTTTATTATTTATTTAATGTTGAAGTGAATTTTATTTATTGGGTAATATTATTTTACCTATTAAGTAATTAAAAGGGGGTAATTTGTATTCTTTTATTTAAAAGTTATTTTCACCCCCGGTCAATTGTTTTATTTATTTTACCTACCCTTGGAATTGATTGGCTGGAAGTTTATGGTAGGTAGAAAATATATTTTATTTTCTTGAACTTTGGGAAGGTAGGTATGGAATATAATATTTTTGAAATATTTTGATTGGAGCATGGTTTTGCTTGGTTTTGTTTTGTTTTTATTTTTATTTTTGATAAATAGGCCTTCCTATGCATTCATGGGGGTTGGCATCTTTGGTGAATGAATTTCTGAGATTAATTTGGATATTTCTGGTGGTTGGATTTAAATTGGTTTAAAGGCTAGGACTGGTTTTTCCTGTAGGTTAATTTGCTAGTTGCTTGATTGTGTGGTACTTTCTGGATTAATTCTTGTACTAGAGGCATTGTTAAGCGTGTTGGTGAGTTTTCTAGTTTTATATCTGATTTTATTTTATGTATTTTGTTGGTTTTAAGCATATTTACCTTCCTATGTTATTGGGGAAAGAATTGTGCTTTCATCCATATTGATGTGCTATGATTGGTGAGTTGGAAGTGTTGTTGTTTTGGGGCAGCAAGTGAGTTGGCCTTGTTATGGTTTTACTTTCATTAATGATAGCAAATTTAATGGCTTGATATGCCTATGTTTATTATTGACCAAGAGGCTCATTTTTTTTATGTTGTTGTAGCTTTGACTGTGTCAAGTTTCCTTGTCATAAGGCTTTATGAATATGAGTTTGGTTGTTGCTCTGTTTTCAATTTTGTCTCAAATTTACATCAGATTTGAATTAAAAGGTTTTTATGATATTTATGATGTTTTTCATTGATGGTTAATTATAGCTTTTGATGTGGTATTACCAAGAGGTTCATTGTGTTTCTCGCTACTTGAATATCCTTGTTTTGGGGAGTAAGCCATTGGATGCATATGAGTGTTATGTTGCAGATTTGTATTTTGTTTTAGAGCCTCTTGTGATTTATTGTTGGGCCATGTTAGGAGGAGTGGGCTTCCTTGTGATGACCAGGGTCATGAGAGATATGCTGGCATGAGGTTCCTTGTAAGGATGAATGAAGTCTAGACCACCAGAGCACATTGAAGTTTTCCATGATTTATAAACAAGTGATAACATTGATAAAGAATTAATTGGGATGGGAAAATTATAACTCACTTAAACAAGATAATGAATAGTTTTGACCCTCATGACTTATGTCCTAGGGAGGATGTTTTAGGATAAGCATGCAAAGGTCATGAAGATGGTAAGCTAATCTCCCTTGGTCTCTCATAGGTTGAGATGGCTCCACATGTCCATCAGGCTAATGCCTTGTGTTATTATATTATTGTGTTATGAGGATGGCATGTGATGACACTCCACTCCTACATGTGTTCCCCCTTTATGATTTATGATTATGCTTATTGGATGCATTTATGTCTTGATGAGTTTTACGCCTCTAGGAGTTTATTCTTCTGGCTTTGTGTGATTTCTTGCTTGAGAGTCCTTGTTGGTTAGTCTCTTTGGTTTTGAGTGTCAACCTAGATGTAGAGTGTGTGTTGGGACCTTGTGTCATCTCCTAGCATGGGGGTGGTTCCTTTGGTTCCACATGGTCAGGTGGTTGGTGCTTTTAAACCATTGGGAAGTTCCTATCTTTGGATTCTTCTTGTGTGGATGAGGATGCTTCTTTAGATTATTCATGGATAATAATTGCAGCAAGAATGTAAATGATGATGTGATTTATGTAATGAAATTCTTATGTAACGGTTGTAAAAGAAGTCATGTATATGCGAAATGACTATGTTGTTCTAGTTATAGTGATAGTTTTTTATTATGGTAGATAATTGTAATGATGAACCTTGAGTGGTATTGTAATGCATTTATAGTAAATGAAATAGATGCATGAGATGTGGATAAGTATTTTTGTTCGAAACTAAATGATGTATTTTGTATTCTTGATGAACCATGTTAAAAGTAAATCGGGTAAATGTTATGATAATGGTATTAGATTTGAAATGATGTCTTTAACTAATGATTTAAGTAGAAGAAATGTTATGTCTTGATAGGATGTATGAGTTTGAGTAATTTTGGAAGATATCTTAGGACATGTTTATGAGTTGTGATTAAAGAATTTGAAATTATATCATCATACTTTGTAGTTAGTGATCTAATGATAGGTTGAAAATCTTATAATGCTTGGGATGTAGTTGAATGTTCCTTATGAAAATATTGTATGGATGCTCTTAATGAATTAATTACTAATCTTATTAATGGAAATTACTAGTAAGTGTATGGGAAGATGATTAAATGAGTTCTTGTCTTTTAGGATAGGATTAGAATGTATCATGTGTTATAGTTTAAGAATTATATCTACATTTCGTGGATGCTATTAGTTGTTATGGAATTAGGATATTGTACCTTAATTTGTAATGAGATGATTGTTGGTTAGTTGATATAGTGTAAGAGATTTTATGAGTATTAAACGAGCTATGGGTTAAATGTTTAAGGAAACCTTGTGAGTATTGCATTATGTGCTTTTGGAATCATGATGCAGTAATAAGTATGCTAGGAGAATAGAATTATAAATGACTATGTAGAAGTTAATTGTAAATTGAAATCATGTTAATGAAATGTAAGGGATTAATCTTGGTATGTGTATGGTGATGTTTATAGTCAGAGGTTGGTTAATGGTAATAGGAACATTTGGACTTGGTGTATAAAATGAATCTAAGTGAAAAAGGAAATAGTGGTGCATTGAAAGATAGAATCTCATATTAAATAAAAGATTAAGTAGGTTGCATATCATGAGTGTTAGGTATGTCTATGATGCACCTATGTGTGTATAATGATTAATATTATGAGGTATTGATCTAGAAGAAAGTAAATGTTTATTTCTTATGTAGGTAGATTAAGTAATGTTGTTGAGATACCCTAGGGAGGTAGTAGTAATGATTTATTGTTTTCCACTTGCATAATTGTTTGAATAGTTTGAGTGAATTATTCTATGTTCATAACACTTAAATGTTGTTGTGTGCTCGCTGCATTGCTTAAGTGATGTTATGTGTTGTATTGTTAAAAAAAAAATTAAATTAGTGTGTTTTTAGCTATTTTTCTCTAGGGTATTTTGGCAGGCATTACAATTAGTTGTATTATTTCATGAAATGTTTAGAGGCTATTTACAATGTTAAATAATCTTGAAGGAGGAATATTTGTAGATTAATAAATGAATATATTAGAAGATGTTAATTGGATCTAGTAAATAGGAATGATTCACATAGATGCATTGGTAGAAAGGAAATTATGCATATCATGAGGAATAAGTAATGTTGTAGGTTGCATATCTCATGGTTAAAGAATTAAAATATGATGCATTAATGAAGGTGAAGTATACCTACCGTGTTTGTAGTATGTTATTGTGGAAATGAATTAAGTAATGATGTTAAAGTACCCTAGAGAAAGATTATTGATGGTGTTATTTCCGCTTGCGTTAATTGATGAAATGAGCAATGATGTATGTTCATATTGGTTAATTTATTAATGAATGTAAATAGATGGAGATGTTATATGTTGCATTAGTTGTTATTAGATATTAATTAAGAAAAAAATTATCTCCATTTGTATATTATTGTTTAGTTCCTTTAGGGTATTTTGGTGGGCATTACAACTTGGTATCAGAGCCCATCTTCAACACTGGGTACTCTAGTTTCGATTGAGCCCATTGTGCATTTTAGAATTTTGCATGGGGTAGCCCAGCGGTTTTATCCCTAATATTTATTTATTTTTCCTTGTTATAGTTCCCTTAGATGTTTATCTTATAGTTTCCTTTACATTTGCTTAGATAACATGCTTGTTAGGGGTAGAGATCATCGTCATGCTGGTCTCATGGGTACTCGTAGGAACCCTCATCCTAAGGTTTCTGAAGAGTCACATCATGAGTTATAGGAGTAGGCGCAACCTAGAGATGATCTGATTCCATAGCTGGTGAACGTGCTTCAAGAGCTTCTTGGTCACCTAGGACCAAGATAGGAGGAGAACCAGTAGGAGGAATCTTGTCATTCAGAGTATTGAGAGAGAGAGAGCATTCACATTCTCCTAGGAGGAGAATGAAGGTGGATCAGGAGGCACTTGCAGCTAGTCACATCAGAGATCTAAATAGGGCTCATCCTCCTACTTTTGATGGCTTAGGCAGTGGCATGGAGGTAGAGACTTGATTATTGGACTTAGGTAGGTGTTTTGCTATGCATCAGTGTAGTAGTAACAGCAAGGTGAGATGTGCGATTTTGCATCTTCATGATTTTATGATGACATGGTGGCACATGGAGGAACAAAAGTTGCATTTGGACATAGCGGCGATATCTTGGGAGTTCTTCTTGGAGCGGTTTTGTGCTAGATTTCTTTCAGATCATTGGAGGCAGAGGAAGGCCGATGAGTTCCATGATTTGAGACAACAGAGGATGATTGTGGAGTAGTATGAGTGTAGATTCTTTGATCTTAGATAGTATGTTGTGTTGTTCTCAAATTCTGATCCCCTTCTTATCCCCTTTGATGAGAAAGAATAACTCTATATTTCAATGGAGAAATCAAGGAACAAGAACGTTAGAGCAACATATGACAAGGTTTTAATAACCTTCTACACTTCAAACTTATCCAAAGTCTAGGTGGGTATACTTTATGTGAATACTTTCACACTTTTAAACAAAATCTATAGTAACCATTGTCCAAAAACCAGTGGATCTTATCTCCTTCTACAAAAAACTAAAAAAATATAGGAAAACTTAGGCTCATTTTTAGTGTTGATCCTCAAGATATTTAGAAAAGAAAACATTAACAGATACCAGTGCCTTATCCAGGCTACAGAGTCATCTATTTTAAAAAAGAACTTTAGAATTAAACATATCCATGCTTCTCAATCACTTTGGCTTCTACCAACTCCATACATGCCTGACATGTATAAGAATCCTCCCTTGTTATACTAAATACTTTTCATCAAATTCAAAGTTCCCAACAAATAACCTACTAATAGATATATTTCTTGCATATTTAATTCCCCTCCTGAAGAAGAAAGCTAAAAAACATATCTATAAAGATTGCATTACAATCCCTGTTCAATTGAAATAACCCTAAATTACCCAAATGAAACCAGTAAAATATTCAAAAGCATACTAGAAGACAACACAAATTTTAGGCTCAAAGTTAATGATCTGTATATTTATATTCAATTTGGAAAATCTTACAAAACCTTAGATAGTTTTCTGTGAAACACTAGAAAAAAACGCAGATAAATTTTTGTAGAGTTCCTTTATAAATTCTTGTGATCATTTTTCCTCTATCTTGGTATCTATTTATAACATTATGGATGCATACAAGCTTTGGACATCCCTAAGGAAAATTAGTTACAACCATAGCTTCTTTCAAGAAGCAGTTATAAGTCTTTTTCTATCTCAACGGCCTTTTCGGTTGGTAACTCTTCTGCAACATCTTCTAACTATCCTGGAGCATCTTCCAACTGTTCTGGAGCATCTTCCTTCTATCCCACACAACTATCATTCCATTCCTAAAAAAAATCATCACTTGGCCAAGAAAACCTAACAACCTTCTGTTTCATCTCTTCTAACCTTTTCCAAGTGACTCTTAAATGCCCAATTTCTGTTTCTATGAAACCGTAATGAGATTTCACCTTTTCAATTTCTCCAATTGTTTGGACAAATAAGGATGTGTCAACTATTTTAATAATTTGATTTATCCTTAGGGACAAATTGTGGTCCACCTCTTCTAACCAGGTCTTCTCTTCTTCTAACTAAATTGGACCGATAAAACCTCCTAGAAACAATTCAAATTTATGATTTGAATATTCTTTTCTATAAAGTTGGACTTTTCTTTTCACACCCACCCTTTCCTTTGAGAGAATATTCATCTCTTTTATAAACTCACTGGTGGACCTTAGAATGTCATTCTCCTCTGCATCTGGATGAGATGAACACATGAGCTCCAACTCATTACCTCTAGGCATCCACTTATTAAGGATTGGTTCCAAAGTGGCTTCATCTTCTCTGAATTTGATCATAACCTTGAGAATCCTTTTCATATTTAAGTATACAATGGAGGTTTTGACTGAGTCAGCAAACTTCAAGATTGTGGCTTTCACCTTCTCCTCATATTTGTTTGCAAACAAGGCTTGAGCTTGTTTCAACCTTTCCAACTCATGTTGGACATTTTCAAATCATTGGGAACCAGAAGGCATAGGAGAAGGGCTATATTCTACAATGGGACTAGTAGGAGGGGGTCTTGTTGGAGAGGAGGCTATCATGAGTGTAGAAGATTCACCTGGATGGTGCTGGCCTACCAACTGACTCTGGAGTCTAGTAATGATGTTGTCCTTGTTGGCTATTCCTTATTTAGCCTCATTGTAAGCCTTTAAGAGTCTCCAACTTCAATTGGAGATTAGCTCTTTCTTGTGCCTCTTTCTCTGCTACTACCACATTAAACTTTGTAGTTTCCAAAACTGTTCTTGCAACTTCCACTACCCTTGTATCTTGGACTCTCTTAACAATCATGCCTCCTAAGAGGCTATAATCTGATGCATTTTTCCTCCTCTTGTTCTCATCTTTTTTTAATGACCACATGACAAGAGCAACATTATCCTTGCTGAAGGTCACTCCTTCCATTGGCTTTGTTTCCTTCCTTACTGCATCAAGAACTAAAGCATTAACTATATCCCATTCAGGGAGAATTAGAACACCAACCTTTGACACCATCTCTCTTCCAGCTTCAGGAGTGATAGCTTTGAATTCAGCCATCATTTCTTGTTTAACCTCTTCTTCCACTGAATTTGTATCTTTGTGAGGCTGCTCACTCATTCTCTTTTCACATCTAGCCTTGAATTGTTCCATGTTCTGCTTCCATACAAATTGCATGAAAGCCCCTATTGTAACAAAGTTACTATCACCCAAGAATTCTTCACTGGCTTGTTTAATAGTAAGTTCCAATTCATGGCCCTTTATCTCACCATCAGTCAAATCCATTTCAGCACTAGGTGGCTCTTGAGGCATCCCCTCTTGGGTCTCCTCATAGGTATAGGCAATCTCACTGAGACTCCCTAAGTATAATAATTGTTCAGCCACCACTTTCTCATCTCTAATGTGGATAGGGGATTGAGATGGAGAATATTGAGGTTCATCAGTTTCAACCTCCTTTCCCACTCTTTGCCTTTTAGGGGAATCCTGAATGTCAATGACATCTTCAATTTTCCTTTTCCCTTTTGAAGTGGAAGGCTCACCTGTCACTGGCATCATAACAGTTTCCTTTGACTTCTTATGCATTACATAGTCACCAGGTGGGATAGCCTTAGCAAAGGCAGGCTTAGCCAAGACTAGCCTAACCCTATCAGTATCATTCTGCATTATAGCCTCCCGTTTTTCTTTTAAGGTCTGCATGAGGTATTCAAAATAGAGAATCAAGAATTTGATTTTCTCCTCAAAAGTGTTGAAGCTAGAAAGAGGGTCATAGCTATTGTCAAATTGATGGATAAAATCAAGTGCCTTCTTATATGCAACCCACTTCTCCTTCCTTAGTTCCTACTCATCTAAGCTGAATTCATTCCTAATTAAATCTTCGGGGAACTGAAATTGGTGAGGCCTACCTCTACACACTGCTCTCTTTCTGAACATGCCATTGAAAAAGTCTTTAGGGTTTGCACATCTTGAAACTACAGTTGACAGCCTATATGGCTTAAAGAATTATTCAAAATATTTCCATCCACCTTTAGTGATTACAAAATGGTGGGCCATGGTAATAGTTGGGAAAATGGTCCCTTTACCCCTATTGGTTAGCTCTACCTCTTACACTCCTCCAGTCTATCTCAACACCTCTGCAATCCCTATCATCAATGGCACCTGATAGGGCAGTAGATAGGGGGTTCCTCTGAAGCCATATACTCTAAAAATCATAGAAACAGGGTACAAATACATGTCTCCCCAGTTGTGAACAATCTTGATATCTTCTAGAAACTCTTTAGGCCTAAGGAATTCCAAAAGAGCCTTAGGAAGTTTAGGGTTTTCTCTGCATAAAAGAATTCTAATCTTAGATGCAAAGCATCTATCAAACTTTAGAAAACTGGCATCTTCTCTATCCCATGATAAGAGAGTGCTCCAAAGTTGAACAAGAATCTCTTCCTTATCCCTTACCTTGATCAAGTCCATTTCCTTTGCAAAGTAATCAGCACCTTTGAACAAGAACATGTGCATTAACATGGAATACCATCCAAACGGCCTATCCACCTTACCATTTTTGATCCCTACTAACCCTTTATGAATTGCATCAGTAAGGTATGGGGCATAATCAAATTTTATTTCCAGGGAGGGGTTTAGAATTTGTGCAATCATTAACATGTAATGGGTTGGCATGTTCTTTTCAGCATCCTCTCCAAAGATCTAACATAGTGCCCAATACATACCCTTAGCTCTTAGAGTGAATAAATTGAGGGAGAATGGTTCTAGTGTGCTAGGGCCTACAACTGTTAACCCCCCTATCTTAACAAAGAGCTCTTTCAATGGGCCACTCCTAAGATGATCCCTCCATGCATTATAAATCTGGGCTAATGATTCAAAGTCAATAGGCTCTAACAAATTGGAGGCCTCACTGAGTTTAAACACATTCTTGAATTCATCATCTTGTATTTCAATCAAGACCGATCCCTTTACATTCCTGATGCATCTTGCAACAGGATCATAATTCTATGCAATTAGGGTCAACAGATCTACATCCATGAATACACTAGGGACCACAAGTTTTCCTACATCTAGTTCCCATATGCTATTTAAAGGAGCTAGGGAATGTCTCTGCCAAAAACTGACTTTGAATAGTCCTAAACTTGATATCCCTATCTCAGGGTCCCTTAACCAATTTCCTTTATCATACAGGCCATCCCCAATTTTCAAACGAGGGTTCTTTGGTACTAACTCTTTAGCCTTAGCCCCGACATTGGTGGACATAGTTAACTCTTCTAAAAAATCATCACAGATGTTCCTATCCTGATAATTCACTTTTCCTGTCAACTCTCTTCTAGGTACTATTCTGAATAAGCAACTATACCACTTGAAACTAGCACAGACCTGTAATGAAATAATTCACACATCAATGACTGGAAACATACCAGAATTATCAAGAAAAGCACAAAAAACCTGATTATTCGCCTGGAAAGAATTGCTCCACACCAATTGCTCTGCAACAAACATCGATGAAACAATACTAACAATCAAGTTGATCCAGACTCTAAAGAACAAGTTGGCATTGAATTTTTAGAAATTAACTCCACATGCTTAGGCTATCTTTTTAGAATTGAATTTGCCAAATCGAATTCATAACTAGTTCCAACGGGTCATAACTTCTCTGAGTCTTTCCTCTATTTCAGCCTTTCACTATTTCGCAATGCATAAAACCTTTGCAGCTTTCTTTCATGAAACAACGCGGGCCATTGGATTACAAGAACTTACATTGCCTTTACCTTTGTCTAATCTCTCTTTGATAATGTCGAGCCCCACCTTCTTTTTGCTATTTCGCGGGCTTTAACACTCATGTACTTTTCCTTCACGAAGTCTTTCCAACCATTAGATCAAACTCTAATCACCCAGTCTTTAACTCTAACCAGGACTATCAATCTCACTAACTAACCGTTCCTCACCTTGATGGCTAACAATTTTCGCCATTTCACAGAGACTAAGCTGCAGACATCTTTGGGCCACGAAACAATGAGAACCGTTGAATCAAGCACAAGGTGAATACTATTTAACAAATGTTAAACCTTTCAAGTGGGCCGTTTATTTTTGGAGATTACTTACTTTACCTAGTCACCCATTAATAAATGCCACGTGGAAATCATCCATTACCTCAGGAAGCTCCTCTAGGTTCCATTCTGAATTCGCCACATGTTTTGCTTCACTATTCTCCACATAACTACCAGTTACACCTAGGCAGGCCCTCAACTACCCTTCAGAGCCATGTGGCATCTGACACATCACTATTAAACTCTACAAAATGCACCAACTATCATGCCACATCATGCTTTCATGTGATTTCCATCTCATTTCGCTACTTCACGAAAACTAATCTTTGTTTAGCTTGCGGCTACGAAACCACGAGGATCGTTGGATCAAAACATACTTGATCATCTTTTAACTTCATGTCGTGCCTATCCTTTGGGCCCATCGGCCCTTTTCACCACTTTGTGATGACTATCTTACTAGCATCTTATCTTCGTGAATCCACGTGGGCTGTCAGATCTTAGGAACTTGCTCGTTGTTTATTCTTTCTATGACCACCTCACCTGAGCCTACTATAGACTGCCAACTGAGTGCCCTATCACTGCTCTATCATCACCAGCTGGACCTACCACCTTTACTGCCACCTTTACTGCCACCTTTAGTGGGACCTGCCACCTTTTCACTGCTTCATGAAAGGTAGAACATGTGAATCTCCTGGCCGCGAATCAACACGAGTCATTGATCCTTTTCCAACTTGATCACCCTTTAACCAAAGAAGACTGCTTGTCTCTAGGACTCGCCACGTTTTTTCTCTATTTCATAGAACATATACCATGTGCATCTCAGGCTAGAAAATCAACGTAAGTTGTTGGATCACAATCAAGATGCATTTCTTTTATCTGACAGTCAATCCATCCGGTCGCCAAGTTTATTCTTTGATTTACTTAACCTCAAGGCCACATGTGACTTTCTGATTTGCCACCTAAACCACTTGGACCGCTAACTGGACTACCATGTCATTTCGCTACTTCACGAAGGCTAAATCTTGAGCACCTTTTGGCCGTGAATCAATGCAGGCCATTGGATCAACAAAGAGTTGCATGACACTTACAAGGCCTGATAAATATTAGAAAAAAGGCAAAGTAATAGGCGTACAAAATTTAAAATATTTAAGGGACCGCCTAGGTAAATAACAATGGGGGGACACTTCTCATGAAAAATGAACCCATCACTTAAGTGGTAAAAAGTAACGTAGAATTAGAACCAGGTTTTTACTCAGACACCTTGAAGGTTAGAACTTAAAACCCTTAAACCCTCCCATTGGCTCACAACAAAACAGAGGCAACAAGGCCAATACTAGACTCAAAATTTCAACAAAATTAGCCAATTATGGACCAATAAAATACATTTTTAAAATAGTGATAACAGCAGCTCTGATTGGGGATGGTTGATCGTGAGATCAACACAAGAATTTCAAGAACTCTCTAGAGGAACAGACCAAAAACAAGCCTAAAAAAACAACAAAAGCAAAATTGAATATATACAAACAGGGACCTACTACCCATGGACATAAAGAGAAGTAATGCTTTAGGAATTGTCCATGCACTGGGAATTCCTGTACCACACCATTCATAGTATGTAAAAAATATGAATCCTTTCCATTTAGATCACAAACCACAAAGGGGCCTATCCATAGTGACTCAAATTTTTTGTGTTTCCCCTTATCTTGTCCCTTCGCATTCCACTGAACAACAATATCACCTATTTGGAACTTTCTCAGCAATTTTCTTTTGTCAAAAAGATACTTGGACTACAATTGGATCTTTAAATTTCTCTTGTGAGCTAGAGTTCTGATTTCTTCCACTTCCACTATCTGAATCATTTTGTCCCCCATAGGTTCAGACAACTCCATGTCTTCAACTTGCAGGAACTTATATACTAGAAGAAGATTATTTACTAACACTCTAGGTTGTGTACCATAAACCAATTCAAAAGGTGAAACTCCAATAGCCTTTTTGACAGTAACCCTGTCAGCCCACAAAGCCAATTTCAACTTTTGATCCCAAGACCTCTTGTTTTCTTCCAGGATTTTCTTGATAATGTTCAAGAGGCTTTTATTACTAGATTCAGCTTGTCCATTTCCTTGAAGATGATAAGGTGAAGAGTAAGACATAATTATTCCATGACTGGTGCAAAATTCAACAAACTCTTCTGACCTAAAACACATGGAATTATCCATCACTAATTTTGCAGGGACTCCAAATCTAGTTATAAGATTATCCATCAGGGAGTCAATGACAATTTTACTTGTAGCTCTTCTAGTGGGAATAGCTTCAATCCACTTGGTAAAATAATCAATCGCTACTATGATCCACTTGTGACCTCTTCCTGATCTCTCAACAATTTCTCCAATAAAATCAATGCCCCATTGGACAAAAGGGGCTTCCACTATGACTGGATTTCAGGGTAAAGCTCCTTCATACTTCAATTTGGATGAAAATTTTTGACATGGGTCACATTTCCTAACATGTTCATGGGAATCTTTAAATAAAGTAGGCCAATAATACCTAGCCCGGACTATCTTGCCAGTAGTTGTCTTAGTAGAGTAATGACCTCCACACACTCCATCATGCATTTCAATTAGCACTTTCTTAGCCTAGGATTCTTTCAAACACATTAGCAGTTCCCCATTTCTATTTCTCCAAAAAAGATCACCTTGAATGAGAACATATTTTTGTGACTTGAGTTTTAATGTTCTTTTCTGATTGTGGGTCATCCCTTCTGAAAATGTTGCATCTCTTAAGAAATAGACTATCTCTGAATACTAGTGTTGCCTTTCAATACTGGTGACCAGGGTGTTATCAACTTCAACATTATTTACTTCCACATTAAGAAGATTTGATTCAGTCATGAGCTTTTCAAGGCCTAAACTTGTTACCAATTTAGTAATCTTTATCTCTAAATCAAACTCTTGAATTTTGTTTATCCATCTACACCTTTTACCTGTGACCTCAGATTGGGATAAAATGTCTTTTACTGCAACATGTGGAACATAGGCAACTATTTGTGCATTTACCAGATATGGCATAAAAGCTTTGACAACCTTGACCAAAGCATATGCTTTCTTTTCCATGATTTCATACTTTAACTCTATAGCCTGCAAAGATTTACTATAGAAAGCTATGGGATGCTCATACCCTTCATTATTCTTTTGTAAAAGCACAACAACCACTGTGTGATATGAAGAGAAAGAGAATAGAGAGAAAGGCTTACTGTAATCAGGGGATTTCAACACTGGTGCTTCCTGAATGGGCCCTTTTATCTCATCAAAAGCCTTTGAAGCTTCTTGATCCCAGCAGAACTTGGTATCCTTCTTGAGTAGTCCAACAATGGACTTGACAATTTCTGCAAAATTTGCAATAAACCTTCTTACAAAATTCACTTTACCCAAGAAGGACTGAATACCTTTAACACTTGTGGGCTTAGATACACTTTCTATGGCTTCAATTATTTTAGGATCTATCCTAACCCCATCCTTCGAGACAATATCCCCCAGCAGCTTTCCTTCAGTGACAACAAAATGACACTTCTTTGGATTTAGAGAGACACCATATTCCAGAGCCTTACTAAACACCTTTTCCAAATGCCCACAGTGGTCATTTGCTTTCTTGGAGAAACATGTCAGATCATCTTGGTATACTACCATGATGATATTTATAAATTCTTTTAATGCTACATCCATTGCCCTCTGGAAAGTAGCTCCAACATTTTTTAAACCAAAAGGCATTCTGACATAAACATAAGTTCCCCAGGGGGCGGTGAAAGCAGTTTTAAATTATTCTGATTCTTTCACTAGCACCTAGTTGTATCCTGAGATTCCATCCATCATAGACAATAAATCACAACCAATCACCCTTTGCAACATAGCTTCCATATTTGGAGATGAATAATTATCTTTTAGGGAAGCAACATTTAAGTTTCTGAAGTCGACACAGAGCATTATGTGTCCATTTTTCTTTCTAACCAGGACCAAATTGGAGACCCATGAAGACTACCTTATAGGCTTAATGATCCCCCCTTCTCTCAGCTTGGTCAATTCTTGCTGCATCTTAGTTTCCAATAGGGGATTAATAGGTCTCTGATTTTGTCTGAAAGGCTTCGCATCTGGAAGCAAAGGAACTTCATGCTGAAACAAATCTTGTGTATACGCCTTTAGTTCTTCATAAGACCAAGCAAATACATTCTTGTACTTCTTTAATAAGTTAATAAGATTAATCCTGACATGAGGAGGCAAGTTATTTCCAATATAAACCAACTTAGGGGATGATTCAATCCCTAATTTTACCTCCTCTAGTTCATCTAACTTAGTGGTTGACTGCTGGTGCAGATGACTGTCATTGTAGCTAAACATACCTTCAAGTTCTACTAACCCCTTAGGTATCTCATTGATTTCTAGTTGGACCAAGTCATTTCCAAATATTGTTTCTCTGTTATCAACCACTTCTACCAATGCATTGCAATCAATTTTATGTCCGTCATAATCATCTATGCATTGTATAAACCTAAGGATATCTTCATCATCCTCAAACACTTACTAGTTATAAACATTGTCAGGGATACTAGCCTAGCTTTTATCTCTATTGTGGATACACCTATTAGTGTTACATCATCATTCTTCAATGGAACATTTGCTAAAAAATCAGCCATGATATTCTTTGACCTTTCTATCCAATTGATAGAGAATGCACTAAAATATTCAATTACATCCCACAGTGCATGCTTATATCATTTCAGTCTCTCATTCTTAGATGCATATTTAGCCCTAACTTGAGAAACCACCAGCTCTGAATCTCCCAACACTCTTAACAGCTGTATCCCATGCCCTTTTGCCACTTCAAGCCCCAATAACAAGGCTTCATACTCCACAGTATTGTTGGTACATTGAAAAGCTAACAAAAATGAATATTTGAAAGTAATACCTGAAGGGGACACAAAGAGAACTCCTGCCCTAGATCCTTATTTAGATAAAGCTCCATCAAAGTACAAGTACCACAAAGCATGTTGTTGAGACTCCAATTCAATCACAATACTATCAATATTTTTCAATGGAGGCAGAATTGGTTGTAGTCTAAAGTTATCAAGATCCACTTCAATCATACAATTTAGCATACTAGGATCTACTTTTTCAACTACCCTAGGGGCACGTGGCTCTCTATACAACTTTACTTGGTTTTCATTAATGGGGATAGTAGCATATGATAAATCCAATTGAACATTTCCACCCATTGCCTAGATAACAACATGCCATAATGGGGTTTTGTGTCAGTTACAATGACATCCATTTTATATGTTTCCTTAGGGAAGGCTGCTATTTTAACTTCAACATCTTTCATTGTACC
This sequence comes from Cryptomeria japonica, assembly GCF_030272615.1. Classification (NCBI taxonomy): domain Eukaryota; kingdom Viridiplantae; phylum Streptophyta; class Pinopsida; order Cupressales; family Cupressaceae; genus Cryptomeria; species Cryptomeria japonica. Next base: position 590,114,190 of record NC_081405.1, on the reverse strand, counting down.
TATCACACACACTTCTTTGTTATCCATAGCATAGCATTTCCCATACACTGTATTTACTGATAATCCTAGTTCTTTCATAACACCATAAGGCATTATATTAGCAGCTGCACCAGAATCTATCATGCAATTTTTTATCAACCGGTTATTTACCAATAGAGTAACATAAAAAGGATCAACCTATGAGGGTTCTTGTGTAATGGTTGTTCCTACATACACCTCTGGAGTTTGCAGTTCCTGATCCTTTTCATTCTTATTAGAACCAGAAGGTGAAGCTGTATAATTGTCAGACAATTGAGAAAATAAAGATAAGGCAACTTCTCTATGTTCTTTTATTTTTAACAACTCTATTCATGGGACAGTGACCTTCATCTGAGTAAGAGCCTGAGTCATATCAAATATGGAATTAGTAATCAACTCAGTACTAGCCTTAACCTTTTCTACCTTTGGTTGACTTACCTTTTTTATTGTGGTAGTTCTTTGCATATCACTACTAGGTTTATCATCCGTTTCCTTAGCCACTTCTTTGGCTTGATTTTTCTTTTCTTGACTATCTTGAGGCAAAGGAGTATTACTTGATGGTTTCTTTTGGGATATTTCTTTTATAAACATGGAACCAGGTTCACCATGATCACTATCCCTTTTGGTACTCCTCAGATTATAATTGTGCTTGGCTTTGGCTATAGCAGCCTTAGTGAGATTTTTTACTTCTTCTTCACTAGGCCTTCTAAGATGAACTTCTTCATCCTCAATGGTTACCACATTTAGAGTAGGATGCCAATCAAATGTTAGTTGTCCTTGAAAAGACCTTTTACTATCTAATACATCACACTCACTAAATTCACTCTATAAAGACTCCTCATCACTTTCTATAATAGTTTTAAACATGTTTATATCAGGCTCATCCTCCTATCTCATGGATTTTTCAAGGGCTTGAGCTACTGCACATTGATGAGGAGAGTGTGGTCCATCACAAGCTATGCACCAAGGAGTATTTTCTATGTTATGAACATTTTTTCCTTTTAAGGGACCAGGGGTATCTTGGCTCTGAAAATTCTTAGGCTTCTCATTCTGAGGCTTACCATCCTTCCAATTGGTGTTGTAAGGCATATCATGCAATCTAGGAGGTCTATCTTACCAGTTATAATGAGGTTTGTCATTTTTGTTCACCTTGGCAGTGAGATCCTTCATGGTGGTCACCAACTTTTCTATTTTATCTTCTTCCTTAGCAACTTTGTTTGGTTGCTATTTTGTTTCCTGCCATAGCCTACCATTAGTTCTTCTTCCTAATTTTCTAGATGCCTTTATATTGCTTTCTACATTGATAACAATTCTGAATGCATCTCTTAGGCTATGTGGATTTTTATCCCTCAAAATATATGCCATTTTAGAATCAAAGGCATTGTAGTAAGTATTCATGCACATGTTACCATCTAATCTCATTACCTGAAATAATCTATGCATTGCTTTTTGAAATCTAGCATTAAAATTTGTGACCATTTCATTATCATATTTTCTAATATTGTTGAACTCATTGAGCATGAAGCTCACATTTGCTTTGTCACCATACTATTCTTGAAAGCAATTTTTAAAATCCTCCCAAGACCCAATGTTATTAATAGGAAGACCCCTATACAAGTCTCTTGCATCTTCTATTAGGGACTAAACAAATAATTTCATTATGACATCTTCATTTATGATCTCATAATCATTAATAAAATCACCCAAAGACTTCAAATGCTCTTCTGCACTGATTGCATTGTTCCTAGCAAATTTATGAAGTCTATCACTTAACTCGGTTGGAACATGGTTAGGATATCCAGGGATTCCATCAAAAAATAGCTACCTATATAGTTCTAAGTTGATAGGTCTTCTCTAGAATGGGTTAACAACTTGGTTATTACCCATGTTCATTCTTACATTGGGGATTTGAGTTTGAGAGATCTGGTTATTTTGGTTAATAATAGGGGCTTGACTGGCTATTGCTATATTAACAGGCAAAGTTGGCTGAATTTTAACAAGAGGGAGGGAAACTTGCTGAGGAACAGGTTTATTTAGATCTTCTAATGGAAAGATAATGGGAGGAGCTTTTAGATAGCCAATTTTTCTTTTAACTTCTTGGCTAGCTGCCTCTAACTCATCTTTCTCTAACTCCATTTATAGATCTTCTTACTCTTTCCTCATCCTTTCCATCTCCCTTTCATGTGTTAATAATCTATGAGATATTTTCACTGTAGTCTTAGTTCCTGACCCACCTTCCATGCATTTCTGCTTTCCTTTGTCTACATCTTTTCTAAAAGGCTGCGGGTCACTAAGAACTTCTCTATTTTGTTGCACTTCTGACTTGTATGCTGATTTGGTCTTAGGGACTAAAACTTCTCTAATCACAGGACCTTCATTGTCACTCTTTGCCTTTTCTTGGGCAAGCAACTCAAGGTCAGCAATCTGTCTCAGGAGCCTATCTCTCTCCATCAATTTTGCCTTAACTTCTTTCTCCCTATTTGCTTCCTTTAGGGCTTTTAAGGAGATCAAATGATGAACCCTTCTATTTAGGTCCTCTATTTCCTAGGATACTTTATCTTCATCAGGGAAGATTTCTTCAGAGTCTGATATGTTAACTTGGTCAATATCAATTAAGCTGATATTTCCATCAACTGTTCTAGCTATAGAATTTCTGACTACATTTAAACTATTTCTGTCTCTCCCAGAAAAACTAGTATGAGATATATCTTGATTTAAAACATGAACATCTTCTATATTTCCAAATAAACCAGAATGGAAACCCAAACATCATGTTCAGATTCTCGAGAAGAAGAATTTGACTTTGCATAAACAGGTCTTTCAGATATCTTACCAGTATTGTTGCTTTTCTACATGTAAGCAGCATTTGATGGCTCATGTAGTACTGGCCTTTTCTAACCTCTTTGTGAGTGTTCAAGTAATCCCTCCTACAATGTCTCATGAGGATGCTTTTTCATGAAAGATCTGGTGTTCTTTCTTTCTTGCATTGTGCTTGTTTTCTTTTCAGAATTTTACTTATCTCCAAAAGGACTAGTTAAGACTAACACAGTCACCACCCACAAAGACTATGGGAAATATGAAAACAAGATTCAAACCAAAATACTTGCCAATCTTCAAACCAAAATCACTGAGATTTTTTCAGAGAAAGAGGGAACACTAATCAAAGATCATGAAAATTTCTAAATATAGATATCTAGATAACATTCATAGTTTATTGAAGCACCAATCTGCAACATAGACACACCATGGCTCTCCCCCGTAGAGTTGCCACTTTTGTTGTTCTCAAATTCTTATCCCCTTCTTATCCCCTTTGATGAGAAAGAATAACTATGTATGTGAATGGAGAAATCAAGGAAAAAGAACCTTAGAGAAACATATGACAAGGTTTTAATAACCTTTTACACTTCAAACTTATCCAAAGTTCAGGTGGGTATACCTTATGTGAATACTTTCACACTTTTAAACAAAATCCACAGTAACCATTGTCCAAAAACCAGTGGATCTTATTGCCTTCAACAAAAAAACTGAAAAAATATAGGAAAACTTAGGCTCATTTTTCAGTGTTGATCATAAGAATTTGCAAGGAACTCTGTAGAAATTTATTTGTGTTTTTTTCTAGTGTTTCACAAAAAACTATCTAAGTTTTTGTAATATTTTCCAAATTGAATATAAATATATAGATCATTAACTTTGAGCCTAAAATTTGTGTTGTCTTCTGGTATGCTTTCGAATATTTTACTGGTTTCATTTGGGTAATTTAGGGTTATTTCAATTGAACAGGGATTTTAATGCAATATTTATAGATATGTTTCTTAGCTTTCTTCTTCAGGAGGGGAATTAAATATGTGAGAAATATCTCTATCATTAGGTTATTTGTTGGGAACTTTGAATCTGATGAACACTATTTAGTATAACAAGGGAGGATTCTTATACATGTCAGGCATGTACGGAGCTGGTAGAAGCCAAAGTGATTGAGATGCATGGATATGTTTAATTCTGAAGTTCTTGTTTAAAATAGATGACTCTATAGCCTGGATAAGGCACTGGTATCTATTAATGTTTTCTTTTCTAAATCTCTTGAGGATCAACACTAAAAATGAGCCTAAGTTTTCCTATATTTTTTTAGTTTTTTGTTGAAGGCGATAAGATCCACTAGTTTTTGGACAATGGTTATTGTGGATTTTGTTTAAAAGTGTGAAAGTATTCACATAAGGTATACCCACCTAAACTTTGGATAAGTTCAAAGTGTAGAATGTTATTAAAACCTTGTCATATGTTGCTCTAAGGTTCTTGTTCCTTGATTTCTCCATTCACATACAGAGTTATTCTTTCTCATCAAAGGGGATAAGAAGGGGATCAGAATTTGAGAACAACATGTTGGATATGGAGATGATGAGCCAATGTTGATTCAACACTTTGTGAGAGGTCTTAATGATCGTATTGGTGGAGAGGTTTGGATGCACAGACCTAAGACCTTGGAGGAAGTTGTGGAGTGTTATGTCCCAAAGACAACAAAGAGGGGGGTTAAATTAGTTGTCCAATAAATTCAACCAAAATTAACTTAACCAAAACTTAATGCTTAATGCCTATAAACAAACTTTATGCTGGTAGACAGATTTATCAGTTAATTGCAGTACCGATAAAGATTAATGCATGAAACAGAAAGATAATAACATCCACAACACATAATAGAAATATTTGTATGTGGAAACCCTGTAAGGGGAAAAAGCATAGTGGGAAGCCTTACCCACAATCAAATGATACTATTGCAGATGGTATGTGTGTACAATATGGAGTCTGCACATGCAAAAGGGCCAGCTACCTAGAGCTCATTGCTCAATCACAAAATGGGAGTCGCATTGACTACAATTGGATGGTTAAATCCAATGATAATGTACTACATAAAATAGCATCTTCATATGCTAGATTCAGTACCGGTTTAGCTCTGATTGCCTTTACAAAAACCTTCCTTAAACCTTCAAATGATGTCTACGTGTATAACGCTACTTATTTTCACATATATCCTATTACAATCCTTTTTCCAATCACCTATCAATATCATAAATGAGATCTTACATTTATACCATAACCTAAGACCAATTGAATAGGTCGGCTCACTAAGAATATTATAATAAAATCAATTACAAATGAATCAATAAACAATGCATCATGTTGGCTCAATGCATTTACAATAATAACAAATCATCTCTATAATGTGTCATGTTGATCTGGAATAGATATGCTTGCCAGTGCATAACCTAGACCTATTTGCCGGTAACAACAAATATGCAAACCCAAATAAAACAATAACCAAATTGCCAAAACCAAGTGATCAAATAATATCTTTGACATAACCAAATAGTCTCCAAGTAATTCCAAGTGTCGTGAACAATATAACTGTTAGGTCCCAGAGACAACTGAGAGGGGGGGGTGAATCAGTTGTCAAATAAACTTAAACCCAAAACAACTTAACAAACCTCAATGCTTAATACCGATAAACCAAACTTTATGTCGGTAGATAGTTTATCAGTTAATTGCAGTACTGGTAAAGATTAATGCATGAAACAGAAAGACAATAACATCCACAACACATAACACCAATATTTATACGTGGAAACCCTCTAAGGGGGAAAACCATGGTGGGAAACCTTACCCACAATCAGATGATACTATTGTAGATAGTATGTGTATACAAATAAGGTCTGCACATGTAGAAAGGCCAAGCGCCTAGAGCTCACTGCTCAAACACAAATAGGAGTCACACTGACTACAATTGGATGGTTAAATCCAATAATGATGTACTGCTCAAAATAGCATCTTCATATGCTGGATTTAGTACTGGTTCAGCTCTGATATTACTTCATAAAACCTTCCTTCAACCGTCAAATGATGTCTACATGTATAGCTCTGCTTATTCTTGCATATACCGAATCACAATCCTTCTCACATTCGCATATCGATCTTACAAATAAGATCTTACATATATACCATAACCTAACACCAATTTTAGTAGGTCAGCTCTAAAAGATATTACAATAAAATTAATTACAAATAAAACAATATCTGATGCATGATGTCGGCTCAATGCATTTACAATAACAACAAAATCATCTCCATATTGTGTTGTGCTAATCTAGAATAGATAAACTTGTTGGTGCTTATCCTGGACCTATTTGTCGGTAACAACAAATATGCAAACTCGAATATACCAATGAATAAATATTCAAGACAATGTGTGCAAATGATTTCTTTGACATAACAAGGGTTTTCCATATCATTCCAAGTGTCAGTGAACAATATACCCTATCAGTGTACCAGATACTAGTGACTATGCATAAGTCACTTTTCTTGCCGGTGAACATTGCCAATTCTCCAAGTGCCAGAGTTGATAAGTTGTTAATATGTGTTGACATCAATGACAAAACCATATCAACATATCTAAAATACCAACAATCTCCCCCTTTAGCATTGATGGCAACACGATGTAAAATCCATCAAAGTGCCTAAACAGAAATGCCAAATACCAAAATCCAATGATCTTCCAAAAAGAGATCAAAACCAAAGATCAAAATTCAGGTATAGAGAGTAATCAATCTCTCCCCCTAGGAGTAACATGTTTTTTTCTATATCAACCTCTCCCCCTTTGACATCAAATGCCAAAGCAATACAAAATACCAACTTATTTAGTATACCAACTACTCCCCCTGAGAAGTAGCTCTCCTCATCAAAAGCCAAAGTAAAAGATTTCTTTCTTAGTTCTGTAAGTTGATGAGAAACATCAACTGTCTAAGTCTCTACCGGTGGGGATATGACACCAAGCTGATCTCTGAGATATTCAAAAGTCTCCTTAGGAAAAGGTTTAGTGAAAATATCTGCAATCTACTCTTTAGTATTTACATAAACCAGTTTTACTTCTTTTGCTTCAACACTCTCCTTTAGAAAATTCAGTTTGATAGAAACATGCTTAGTTTTAGAATGTAGTACCGGATTCTTAGATATATCAATTGCTATAGTGTTATCACAATAGATTTTTATAGGTTCGTTGCATTTTACCTTTATATCCTTCAACATTTTCTTAAGCCATAATACCTATGTACAGTTAGTTGTTGCTGCAACATATTCGGATTTTGTTGTTGATAAAGATGTACAACTTTGTTTCTTACTCAACCAAGAAATTAATCTGCTTCCAAGAAAAAATGCTCCACCGGTGGTGTTTTTTTTGTCATCTACATCTCCTGCCCAATTTGCATCTGTGTATGCACATAATTCAAATTTTTCATCTCTAGGATACCATAAGCCAAGATTTGTAGTGCCTTGTAAGTACCAAAAAATCCTGTGTACTATTGATTTATGATTTTCTCTAGGATTACTCTAAAATCTTGAAACAATACATATTGCATTCATAATATCATGTCTTGTTTGTGTCAAATATAGTAAACCTCCTATCACAGATTTGTACCTAGTCGGATTAATAGGTGTAGATTCATCTCTTAGTGATAATTTGTCATTTGTAGTCATAGGTGTGCTTACCAGTTTAGAGTTTTCCATCCCAAATTTCTTTGGTAACTCCTTCAAGTACTTAGATTGACTTAAGAATATACCTTTATTAGTCTATGAAATCTGCAATCCTAAAAAGAATTTTATCTCTCCAATCATAGACATTTCATATTCTTGTTGCATTTCAATAGAAAAGTCTTACATAATCCATCTTCTCCTCCAAAGATTATATCATCAACAAAAACTTCTATAACCAAGATGTCATCATTAGTCACTTTATAGTATAAATTTTTATCATCATTACCTTTAGAAAAACCAATCTTAAAAAGATATTTATTCAATTTAGCATACCAAGCTCTTGGAGCTCGCTTCAACCCATACACAGCTTTCCTTAACCTGCAAACCATATCTTTGTTATTTGTCAAAGAAAATCCATCAGGTTGCTCAATGTAAACTTCTTCTTCAAGATCTCCATTCAGAAATGCACATTTAATATCCATTTGATATACTTTGTAGTTCTTGTGTGCTGCAAAAGCTAAGATTGATCTAACTGCCTCAATTCTAGCTACTGGTGCAAAGGTTTCATTATAATCAATTCCTTCTTTCTGAGAAAACCCCTTACACAATAGTCTTGCTTTATTTCTGATAACCTTACCATCTTCATTAAGCTTTTTTTTGAATACCCATTTTGTTCCAATTACATTTTTGTCTTTAGGCCCGGGAACTAATGTTCATGTGTTATTCTTTTCAATTTATTCTAATTCTTCTTCCATAGCTTTAATCCAGTGTTTATCTTCACATGACTCATTAATTCATAATGGTTCAATTTGAGAAATAAGAAATACCTCTTCATTTTCCAATCTTCCTCTTGTCATAACTCCCTGATATTTATTCCCAATTATTTGATTTTCAGAGTGGTAAAATCTTACATGCCGGGGTGTCTTTATTTGTTGTTGTTCCTTAGTTACAGTGGAATTTTCAGATGATATCGATGTAACTAGATCTTCATTCTGTACTGGTGGGTTCAATGTAGGTTCATTTGTCAATATCATTGCTTCCATTTCAGAGTCTATATACCTTGAAGTTCCTCTAAACTATTCATCAATTTTCACATTTGTACTCTCAACAATTTTTTGCAATCTTTTGTTAAAACATCTATATGCCTTTCTTTTAGATGAATAACCAAGAAATATTCTTTCATCACTTCTAGGATCAAATTTGCCAATATACTCATCTCCTCTAATATAGCATTTACTACCAAATATTCTGAAATATTTAAGAGTAGGAGTAATACAAAACCATAGTTCATGAGGGGTCTTACCAGTGTCACCTTTGATGTGAACTTTGCTAAATGTGTAGAATGTTATGCTTACTACCTCTCTCCAATATACATATGGTAGATTTTCTTCTGATAACATACTTCTAGCTCCATCCAAGATAGTTCTACTTTTCCTTTCTACAACTCCATTTTGTTGTGGTGTCCGGAGTGCTGATAACTCTCTTCTGATTCCATTCACTTCACATAATGTATTAAATTCTTTAGATGTAAATTCACCTCCTTGATCTGATCTCAAACATTTTATTTTCTTATCGGTTTCATTTTCTACCATCACCTTGAATAGTTTGAATTTCCCAAGTGCTTCTGATTTTTCTCTGAGAAAAGTAACCCAACACATTCTATAATAGTCATCAATGATTAGCATGAAATATCTATCACCTTGTAAGCTTTTAGTTCTAGATGGACCACATAATTCAGTATGAATTAAGTCAAGAGCATTATTGGATTTTTTTGGAATACTTTTAAAAGATGCTCTAACTTGTTTTCCAAATTGACATTCCTTACATACAAGATTGTGAGGTTTAACAATCTTAGGTAAATCTCTAACTGCTTTAGTTGTACTAATTTTTACAATGCAATCAAAATTTACATGACAAAGTCTCTTATGCCACAGCTAACTTTCATCAATATGTGCAATCAAGCATGTATTTTTATTGTTATTCAAATGAAAGATATTACCTCTAGTTTGATTACCGGATGCAATTTCCAAACCAGTTCTGTTCATAATTTTTCATTTCCCATTCTTTAATTGTAACTAAAATCCTTTTTCAACTAATTGACCAACACTCAATAGATTATGCTTTAAACCTTCAACATAGTAAACACTGTCGGTATTATGCTTACCATTAAGAGATATAGTACCTTTTCCTTTGATCAAACAAGCTTTATCATCTCCAAATCTTACTAGACCTCCATTATATTCCTGAAAAAGTCAAGAATTTACCTTTATCACCAGTCATATGATGTGAACATCCTGAATCAATGATCCATTCATCCTTAACTTTAACTTTAGCTGCCAGGGCCTACTCTACTGGTTGAACAATAGGTGTTGGTTGATCTTTTGTTATAGCAACAAAAACCCATTCATTGTCTACCAGATCCTCATAAGAATCATCAGTGACTCCTTCATCAGCAAGATAACAAGATTTTTCTTTATTCTTCTTAAATCTGTATCTTTGATATTCAGGGTTAGGCTTGTATGTTCTTCTAGCTTCTTCTCTCAATCTAGCATGTCTATCAAGGAATCTTGAAGCTATATGACCAATCTTATTACAGTTAAAACATTTAAAGGTTTCTTTACCTCCATACTTACTTCCAACTAGGCCTTTAGGCATTTTCCTTGCAAATAGTGCTTCTAGTTCTTCAAGTTCTTCATTTTCTCTCCTACTTTCTTCAAGTTCTCTTGCATAAAAGGCTTTCCATTCAGATTTGTCAAATGATGGTGCAGATGATGTTAATGCCTTAAAAGCTAAATATGTTTTTATAGTAGCAACAAGACCAAATTCCTCAATTTCAAAAGCTGAAAGTTTTCCAATCAATGTGTCCCTAGTAACTGATGTATTAGGCATTGTTCTTAACTCATTTATAGCAGTAACTTTCATTTTGTATGCCGGTGGAAATCCTCTTAATACTTTTGAAACAATTTTAGCTTCACTTAAGGTTCCTCCACAACATTTAATACCCAAAACAATTCTATTAACTCTTTCAATAAAAGAAAAAATCCTTTCATCTTCTTCTATTTTCAGATTTTCATACCTAACCCGGAAGCTTTCAAGTTTTGCAATTTTGACTATGGAATCTCCTTCATTCAATGTTTCCAAATGGTCCCAAATAACTTTAGTAGTAGATCTATCAGATAATCCCATGATTTGTTGATTTGATAATGCGCTCAAAAGTGCTTCCCTTGCTTTGCAATCATTTTCCTCATGTTTTCCTAAGGTGGGTGGATTAGGTTGACTTTGAGTAGGAGCAGTATAGCCATTCTTTGTAACATCCCAAATGTCCTTTCCAATGCAATTCAAAATGTGTCTCCATCCCAATCTTCCATATGCCATAGTTGGTTCCATCAAGTTTAGGATTGTCCTTCCTGAAATAGTTAGTAGACATTGGATCTCCTCAAGCTGTTAAACTTCTGTAAAAAGAGGACTATGCTCTGATACCAATTGTTAGGTCCCAAAGACAACTGAGAGGGGGGGGGTGAATCAGTTGTCAAATAAATTTAAACCAAAAACAACTTAACCAGCCTTAATGCTTAATACCAATAAACCAAACTTTATGTCGGTAGATAGTTTATCAATTAATTACAGTACCGGTAAAGATTAATGCATGAAATAGAAAGAGAATAACATCCACAACACATAACACCAATATTTATATGTGTAAACCCTATAAAGTGAAAAACTACAGTGGGAAACCTTACCCACAATCAGATGATACTACTACAAATAGTATGTGTATACAAATTGGGTCTGCACATGCAGAAAGGCCAAGCACCTAGAACTCACTGCTCAAACACAAATAGGAGTCACACTGACTACAATTGGTTGGTTAAATCCAATTATGACGTACTGCTCAAAATAGCATCTTCATATGCTGGATTCAGTACCTATTTAGTTCTGATATGCTTTCATAAAACCTTCCTTCAACCTTTAAATGATGTATGCATGTATAGCTCTTCTTATTCTTGCATATCGATCTTACAAATAAGATCTTACACATATACCATAACCTAACACCAATTTTAGTAGGTTGGCTTTATAAAATATTACAATAAAATCAATTACAAATAAAACAACATCCGATGCACGATGTCAGCTTAATGAATTTACAATAACAACAAAATGATCTACATAGCGTGTCGTGCTGATCTAGAATAGATAAGCCTGTCAGTGCTTATCCTGGACCTATTTGCTGGTAACAATAAATATGCAAACTCAAATATACTAATGAATAAATCTTCAAGACAAAGTGTCCAAACAATGTCTTTGACATAACCAAGTGTTTTCCTTATCATTCCAAGTGTCGGTGAACAATATAACCTGTCGGTGTACTAGATACCAGTGGCTATGCATAACTCACTTTGCTTTTCGATGAACATTGCCAATTCTCCAAGTGCCAGAGTTGATAAGTTGTTAATAGGTGTTGACATCAATGACAAAACCATATCAACATATCCAAAATACCAACAATAACCTGCCAGTGAACTAGATACCGGTGACTATACATAAGTCTCTGACTTGTCGGTGAACATAACCAAAGATCTCCAAGTGCTGATAAGTGTTGAAAAGTGATGACAAGTGTTGAAATCAATGACAAAACCATATCAACATATCCAAAATACCAACAATCTCCCCCTTTGGCATTGATGACAACACAAGATGGAAAAACCATCAAATTGCCAAAATAGAAATGCCAAAAACCAAAAACCAACAATCTCCCAAAGAGATCATTAACTAGAAAACCAAAATACATAATGTCTCTCCCCTAGGAATAATCTCTCCCAAAAGATATCTCTCCCCAAAATTTTTTTCCATAATATCTCTCCCCCTTTGACATCAAATGCCAAAGCAATACAAAACCAAATACAAAATACCAACTACTCCCCCTGAGAAGTAGCTCTCCTCATCAAAGCCAGAATAAAATATTTCTCTGTTATTTCTGTCGGTTGATGGTAAATATCAACTATCTAAGTCTCTATCGGTGAGGGTAGAACTCCAAGTTTCTCTCTGAGATATTCAAAAGTATCCTTAGGCAAAGGCTTAATGAAAATATCTGCAATCTTCTCTTTAGTATTCACGTAAACTAGTTTTACTTCTTTTTCTTCAACATTCTCTTTTAGAAAATTGAATTTGATAGATCCATGTTTAGTCTTTGAGTGAAATACTGAGTTCTTTGATATATCAATTTATGCCATATTATCACAGTAAATAGTTATAGGTTCCTTGCATTTTACCTTTATGTCCTTCAACATTTGTTTGATCCATAATACCTGTGTACAATTAGTTACTACTACAACATATTTTGATTCTGCTGTTGATATTGATGTACAACTCTGTTTCTTGGTCAACCATGAAATTAGTCTACTACCAAGAAAAAATGCTCCACCAGTGGTGCTTTTTCTATCATCTATATCTCCTTCCCAATTAGTATCTGTGTATGCACATAAATCAAAGTTTTCATCTCTAGGATACCATAAGCCAAGATTTGTAGTGCCTTGTAGGTACCGGAAAATCCTTTTCACTACTGATTCATGATTTTCTTTAGGATTCCTCTGAAATATTGAAACAATACATATTGCATTCATAATATCAGGTCTTGTTTGTATCAAATATAGTAAACATCCTATCATAGACTTGTATCTAGTCGGATTAACAGGTGTTGATTCATCCTTCAAAGATAGTTAATCAGTTGTAGTCATAGGTGTGCTTACCGGTTTAGAGTTTTCCATGCCAAATTTCTTTAGTAATTCCTTCAAGTACTTAGATTGACATAGGAATATACCTTTATCAGTCTGTGAAATTTGCAATCCTAAAAATAATTTTATCTCTCCAATCATAGACATTTCAAATTCTTGCTGCATTTTGTTAGAAAAGTATTTACACAATCCATCTTCTCCTCCAAAGATTATATCATCAATAGAAACTTCAATGACCAAGATGTCATCATTAGTCACTTTGTCATATAGATTGTTGTCAGCATTACCTTTAGTGTATCCAAGATTCAAAAGATATTTGTCCAATCTAGCATACCAAGCTCTAGGAGCTTGTTTTAGTCCATATACAGTTTTCCTTAACCTACAAACCATATCTTTGTCATCTGTCAAAGAAAATCCATCAGGTTGTTCAATATAAACTTGTAGCTATTGGTGCAAAGGTTTCATTGTAATCAATTCCTTCTTTCTTTGAATATCCCTTGCACACTAGTCTTGCTTTGTTTTTTATTACCTTTCCATCTTCATTAAGTTTATTTCTGAAAACCTATTTAGTTCCAATTACATTTTTGTCTTTAGGCTGGGGAACTAATGACCAAGTTTTATTCCTTTCAATTTGTTCCAATTCATCTTCCATAGCTTTAATACAATACTTATCTTCACATGCCTCATTAATTGATGTAGGTTCAATTTGAGAAATAAGACATACCTCTTCATTTTCCAATCTTCCTCTAGTCATAGCTCCTTCATATTTATTTTCAATTATCTGACTTTCAGAGTGATTTAATCTTACATACCTGGGTGTTTTTACTTGTTGTTGTTCTTCAATGACTGTTGAATCCTCAAATGATGCCGCTGTAACAAGGTCAACATTTTGTACCGGTGTACTCATAGTAGGTTCATTTGTGATTATCTCTATTGTCGGTTCAGAGTCCATGTACCTTGAATTTCCTCTAAATTTTTCATCAATCTTCAGTTAGGATTCCCATAGATACTGAGAGGGGGGGGGGGGTGAATCAGCATCTAACCGATGAATTGAATTTCTTAACTTAAAACATGTAGAACATATTATAACAGTGTACCGGTATGCAAGAAATAATGCAATAAACATAATTAAAAGCATCCACATGAAAAGAACACCATGACACAAGGATTTAATGAGGAAACCCAGTGTGGAAAAAATCTTGGTGGGATTTGTGACCCACGATATTCACTTACTGGCCAATAAAAGATTATTACTTACAAGAGGGGCCTGCACATGCAAGAAGGCCAATTGCCTAAAGCTCACTACTCAATGGGAAGTCTCACTGACTTACAATGTGGATTATACAAATCAAATATCTTGTACTACTTTACAATAGCATCTATAATGCTAGATCCAGTACAGGTTTCTACTCTGCTCTTTACATAAAACCTTTAACCTATATTTCACATAATAGGTCTGCCTAATATCTTTTTTCTTGTCACTTACAAAATGTATACAATGATCTCTCTTATATATAAGAGTTATTTTACAACTTGCCAAGTCGGCTTACAAAGTTTTTACAATAATAAACAAAATATAATATATCAAAAATCTTGTCGGCCTTTGTGTCGGTATGCTTCCTTTCTCTGTGTCGATGCTAGTGGTCTGAGTGTCGATGTAGAGTGTGATCTGTTGATGCCGGTGAACTATCTTATCAGTGAAATTCCTTGTTGGTGCCATAAGATTGTAAGGTTGCCATCAATGACAAAACCTTCAATCACCTATAATGTCTCATTGGAGTGTGCATATGCCAACAATCTCCCCCTTTGGCATTGATGGCAACACTCATGAGAAAATTCAAAAGTGTATCCAAAACTTTAATCCAAAAATGTGTTACCAAAAATATAAGAACTCCCCCTGAGTAGATAAGTCTTTTGCCGGTTATTTTCTCATACTACTACTCCCCCTTTAGCATCAATGACAAAGGTTGTCAAGGTGTCAATAGAGTTGTAGCCTCAACCTTGTAACTGGGTAGTTACAATTTGAAATAGATCCACCAAAATCAAGTTTATAATCTCCATAAACTTCTTACTGTCTCTTATTGTTGTCTCTATTCTTTTAACTATAGTGGTGAGGTGCTACATATGCTCTGTCGATGTTTTCTGTCCCTGTATCAGTGCCTCAGATAATTCCTTCTGCAATGATGCTAGATAGTCCAATCTTGGACTCAGTTTTAATCTCAAATTCTTTGCCTTATCCACTATTCTCTCCTTTTCTCTTTCTAACTTAAGTAACTCTTCCTCAAAATCTGTTATCCTTTGCTCAAAAACTGATAATGTATCAGGTGAGTTAACAAAATTATCAACTAGTTTATTGATTTCATCTTGTACCTTGCTCATTTTGTTATCTATGTCTACTGTCAAAAACTTTGTCTTGCAAGTGTCTTTGTACAAATTTTTGTATTCTTTCAATAAGTTACATAGTTCCAGTAGAAGTGTGTCAAATTCTCTAGTACACTTCTTTATCTGATCTTCAAAGAATTTTTTCTTTTCAATTTCTACCTTATTCTTCAAAGTCTCTTCCTTTATTTTCTCAATAGTCACTGAGTTCTCAGTGATGTATTTACACAAAGTATCAAGTTGTCCTAAAGAATCATTATTGTCTATGTTACAGTTAGGAGACATTACCTTCAAAATTGGGATTGTGTCATCTATAGCTTTATAAGCCTGTGAACTACAATCTGTTATCCTTTTGATTGAATCTAAGAGTACTTCAGTTACATTTGTTGATTTGTGGCCTACTGAGGAGGAACCAACATTCTGAATTCCACCAGTGGAGGAAGTAACCAAGCTTGTTGTGACCTCTGGTAGGTCTCTTTGTGTTTGCATTTCCTTAAGCAATGGTTTGTGTACTTCTCTTATTGCCAGTTGTACTATTTCCTCACGACTCTGTTCCTGTACCTATTCCTGTTCTAGAGCCTTTTTCTCTTCTTGTTTCTTTGTATGTTCTCCTGTGTTATTATCTATCAATTTCTCTTGTATTTGACCAATTTGCTCAATTACCGGTGGCTTATGAGCCATTTATGTCTTACCAATTGTATCTTTATCTACCACAATGTTAATCTTTTGTGTATCAACATCTATTGTGTATAAGACTTCAGGATTAAGATTGACATCCTCTACATCCATACTTTCAACTACCGATTGATCTTCTGTAGTTGTTGTTACCGGTGATGTAATCAAAGGAGGTGGGGGTAAGTTGTCTTTTACTTTGATACTCGGAGGTCCACCAACCTTTCCTTTTCCTTTGTCTCTCTCCTTCTGATATACCCTTATTAGTTTGGGGTTCCTGTATTCTTCCTATTTTTCTTTCTCAACAAGAAATATGTCCCATGCATTTTATGTTTCTTCAATTACCTCATTAACTCTTCCAACCATTAAAGCAATATGCTGGTGTGCAGTAGAGAATAGTGATCGATTGGCTTCAACAATTAAGTCATCTATCTCCTTAGGTGAGTTTATTGGATAAACAACTAGTAACTTTTCAATTTTGATTTTCTTATCAAGCTCTATAATAGCTTGTCTTCTTGCTTCCAGTTTTTTGAACAGTTCATCTAGTGCTTCATTTATCACTTTCATCAAAAACTTCTTATACATGTCCATGTGCAAAATAACACTATTTTCCACTTGTTCTTTTTCATCTGCTGTCAAAGTGTCATAGACCTTTCCTATGTTTTTGAGTTTCCCTTCCTCTATAATTTCATTTAGCAATATGTCAAGAGGGGCCAAGTTTTGTTTTGTTCTCTTCTTCTTCATGGGTTTCAGTTTCTTCTTTCATGTAGTCTTTTTAACCAGAGATCTTACTGCTTGTTGTTTCTGTCTAATTATCCTTGGTGAGGGTGTGGTTATCGGTGAAGGATCTCTTTTCCTTACAATGCTTTTGAAAGCTACAGGCATGTCACTCTCCAAAGAAGTGCCTACCAGTGATAGGTGAGTCTCAAGCTGTAGAGTTCCTAACTCATCCTCAGTGATACCAGTTTGCTTTGATACATCTTCTTTAATAGCCTTTTCCTATCTAGAACCTCTTCTCACAACTGCCTCAACCTTTTTCACTCTCTTCTTAGATTGAATTTGTTTTTCTATGGTCTCAACACTACCAAATACTTCTTCCTTTGGTTCATTTGGTGCTTCTAGAAGTGCTTTAGCATAGGTCTCAATTATATGATCATCTGTCTCATAGCCCATCTTTGTTACCCAGATTGTTCTTGGGATGACTGCTTCCATCCAGATCTAATCCTTTTTTATTACAAAACATATATCATCCTTGTACTTGTCAACAATATTCTGTGATAATCTGATTCTCTTCTTCATTTTGGCCTTAAGTGCTTGAAAGTATTCATGGATATTCTTTTCTTTGTCTTCACCCATGTTGTTGAATAGTTTTGTCAACTATTTTCCTACCGGTATATCAAATCCAAGTACTTTATAGCCTATACCGGGAACCTATTTGGTTATGTGTAACATCAAGCATACAAGCAGATTACCAAATCTAAAAGTTCCTTTCTTATCTTTCTTTATCTTTCCTAAGTTGTCAATTAACTCATCTTTTAACCATTCACATATGTCAATTTTCACATTGTCTGTAACCATATCATAAGCACTCTTAATGCATAAACTTGAAACTAAGTTAAGTCTCTTTTCATGAGTAGCCTTATACCCTAAAATCATGCTAACAAATCTCACATTTGTATCTGTTACATCATTTACCCTCAAGGACCTTCTATCATATGTTGTACCAGTTAGTTTAGTTACTAGGTCATTTGAGACCTTCTTAGTCTTGTCTAGTCTTTTATCGGTGGATGGTAACCCCATGATAGCTTTCACAACTTCCTTGGTAATTTTGTGAATTGCATCTAACCAGAAAAATTCACCATGTACCCTACTTAAGACTATCCTAATCACATCCTTGGGAAATTCAGGAATGCAGAGGATTTCAGTAAATCCTAGGGTTTCAATGATTTTATGTTCCGGTTTAACATTTTTGAAATTATCACATATGATAGATTTATACATTGTTTCGATCTCTTCATCTCCCAATTCCTCTATGTTATAGTGAATGTAAATTCTGGGGTCTTCAACATAAACAACTCCTTTTGGTATTTGAGAGAAAGCACCTACATTGTCATCTTTCTTTGCTACCTCGGGAACTAATTGAAATACGGGCCTAGGGTGCTTTATAACCTTGACTACAGTAGGGTTTGCTATATATTCAAGTGTAGAGGTGGATGCCATGATGATAAATACCTTTTTCTGTCTTTGGATGGATTGATTGCTTGAAATGCTTCGCCTGTTTTCTTGAAATCCCTTAGCTCTGCAAATTTTGCGCTCTACGAATGTTTGAAATCACGGTGAAAAGAAATGGAGCCAAAAACACAAATTAATAATGTTTATTTGCCATCTACCACATTTAATACATGCCAGTTAAGTATTCACTTAACATTGTCTACCGGTAATGAAGTAATTTCCAACTTCTCATCTCTAATCGAGGGAATAATAGCACATGTGTCATTAGATTGCCAAACCCTCAAGGAAACTTTCTTCAATTTGATGAAGAACTTCCTACCAGTGGAGCACTACTCTATCCTCCTAGTGAAGCATCACTCTGTCCTGCCGGTGAAGCATTGATTGGTTCTATCGGTGGAGGAGTATTCCCAACATTTAGATAATCTTTTCTAATCCATTGTTTTGAGAACTCTTTCTTAACCTCTTCAACTTTTTCTTTACCTTTCAAGCTAGAACTTTTGTTGTTTGTCGGTGATCCTTTACTTCTGCAGAATTTTGCAATATGCCCAATCTTGTTACATGCATAACAAGTCACATTATTCTTCTAAATAGCTTTCCCATAACCTATGTCGGTTTGTGTTTTGCATTGATTAGATAAATGTCTAAATCTTCCACAAACATAACATCTCACATTCATTCTACAATTTTTCAAAGTTGTGACCAACTTTGTTGCATTTTGAACATTGACTGGTGGGTGTGTTGATATTCTAATAATTTCTAGATCTACATTCATTTGCTCTATGACCATACTTATTACAGTTAAAGCATTTTCCATTGAATTTATAAGCATTAGGTTGCCTTACTGGTTTGTTGTGATCCTGTGTGTTTGCAATACCAGAGCTTTCACCAACTTCAAAGCCAATTCTAGAAGTGTCACCTTTAGTTTTTTGATTCTTTAGCAAGTTACCAAGTTCCTCTGAGCTTTTCTTGAGTTTTTCTTTATGTTGATTTGTGGATTCTAGTTCTCTTTCTAAGACTTCTTTCTGCCTCATCAGTTCATTGGAGTCATTTTGAGTGTGCATTAGATTTGTCTTCAATAAATCATTTTCATAGCTAAGTCTTGTGTTTTCATTCGCTGCATCACTTATTCTTCTAGTCAATTCTTCTTCATTCTTCTTCCTATCTTCAATTTCTTTACAAAATCTCATAGTCATATCTTGCATCTCATTCTTTGTTGTCATGTTCTCCAGTTTTAGCTTGCTTATCATATCATTAAGTGATTCATTTTCATCATTCTCATTTTGCATCTTTTCACAAAGTTCTCTTCTCTTATTTCTGGCAATAGTAAGATTCTCTTGAAGTGCTTGAATGGTATCCTGAGCTGCATTTAGATCATCTTCTAGTTTGATATTTTTCAATTTTTCTATATCATAGTCTGAAAGAGCTACTTTAAGTTGCTTCATCAGATTTTCCATCTCTACCGGTGTCAAAATCTTCCTCAAGCTGTTAGGCTTCTGAAAATAGACGACTAGGCTCTGATACCAATTGTTAGGATTCCCATAGATACTAAGAGGGGGGGGGGGGGGGGGGGGGGGGGTAATTAGTATCTAACTAGTGAATTGAATTTCTTAACTTAAAACATGTAGAACATATTATAACAGTGTACCGTTATGCAAGAAATAATGCAATAAACTGAATTAAAAGCATCCACATGAAAAGAACACCATGGCACAAGGATTTAACGAGCAAACCCGATGTGGGAAAAACCTCGGTGGGATTTGTGACCCACAATATTCACTTACTGGCCAATAAGATAATATTACTTACAAGAGGGGCGTGCACATGCAAGAAGGCCAATTGCCTAGAGTTCACTGCTCAATGGGAAGTTTCACTTACTTACAATGTGGATTATACAAATCCAATATCTTGTACTTCTTTACAATAGCATCTATAATGCTAGATCCAGTACCAGTTTCTGCTTTGTTCTTTACATAAAACCTTTAGCCTATATTTCGCATAATAGGTCTGCCTAATATATTTTTTCTTATCGCTTACAAAATGTCTACAATGATCTCTCTTATATATAAGAGTCATTTTACAACTTTCCAAGTCGGCTTACAAAGTTTTTACAATAATAAACAAAATATAATATATCAAAAATCTTGTCGGCCTCTATGTCGGTATGCTTCCTTTCTCTGTGCTGCTGTCGGTGGTCTGAGTGCCGGTGTAGAGTGTGATCTGTTGATGTCAGTGAACTATCTTTCCAATGAAATGCCTTGCTGGTGCCATAGGATTGTAAGGTTGCCATCAATGACAAAATCTTCAATCACCTACAATGTCTCATTGGAGTGTGCATATGCCAACATCTTCACATTTGCACTCTCAACAATTTTTTGCAATATTTTGTTAAAAAATCCATATGCCTTTCTCTTAGATGAATAACCAAGAAATATTCCTTTATCACTTCTAGGATCAAATTTTCCAATATACTCATATCTTCTAATATAGCATTTACTTCCAAATATTCTGAAATATTTAAGAGTAGGAATATTTCCAAACCATAGTTCATGAGGGGTCTTACCGGTTTCACCTTTGATGTGAACTCTGTTGAATGTATAAACTATTTTATTCGCTACTTCTCTCCAGTATATATGAGGTAGATTTTCTTCTAATATCATACTTCTGGCTGCATCCAAGATAGTTGATTTTTTTCTTTCTACAACTCCATTCTGTTGGGGTGTTCGGGGTGCTGATAACTATCTTCTGATCCCATTCACTTCACAAAATGTATTAAATTCCTTAGATGTGAACTCACCTCCTTGATCTGATCTCAAACATTTTATTTTCTTGTCGGTTTCATTCTCTACCATTACCTTGAATAGTTTGAATTTCTCAAATGCTTCAGATTTCTCCTTGAGAAAAGTAACCCAACACATTCTAGAATAGTCATCAATGATTAGCATAAAATATGTATCTCCTTGTATACTTCTAGTTCTTACTGGACCACATAAATTGGTGTGAATTAAATCAAGAATATTGTTAGACTTCATTGGAATACTCTTGAATGTTTCTCTAACTTGCTTTCCAAATTGACATTCCTTACATATCAGATTGTGAGGTTTAACAATCCTACGTAAATCTCTTACCGCCTTAGTTGTACTCATTTTCACAATGCAATCAAAATTTACATGACAAAGTCTCTTATGCCATAACCAACTTTCATCAATATGTGCAATCAAACATGCTTTCTCATTGTTATTCAAATGAAAGATATTACCTCTAGTCTGATTACCAGTTGCAATTTCCAAACTAGTTCTATTTAAGATTTTGCATTTACCATTTTTGAATTGTAACTAAAATCATTTTTCAACTAATTCACCAACACTCAAAATAATATGCTTCAAACCTTCAATATAATAAATATTATCAGTATTGTACTTACCATCAAAAGATATAGTTTCTTTTCCTTTGATCATACAAGCTTTATCATCTCCAAATCTACTTGACCTCCATTGTAATCCTGAAAGGTTAAGAATGTACTCTTATCACCAATCATGTGATGTGAACATCCTGAATCAATGATCCATTCATCCTTATCTTCAACTTTAGCTGCCAGGGCCTACTCTATTGGTTGAACAGTAGGTGTTGGTTGATCTTCTGTTATAGAAACAAAAGCCCATCCATTGTCTGCCGGATCCTCATCAGAATCATTAGTAACTCCTTCATTAGCATAATAACAAGATTTGTCTCTATTCTTCTTGAATTTGTATCTCTGATAATCAGGGTTAGGCTGATATGTTCTTTTAGCTTCTTCTCTTAATCTTGCATGTCTATCAGGACATCTAGAAGCCATATGACCAATCTTATTACAGTTAAAACATTTAAATGGTGCTTTACCTTCATACTTAGTTCCAACTGGACCTTTAGGCATTTTCCTTACAAATAGTGCTTCAAGCTCTTCCAGTTCTTCATTCTCCTTCTTGATATCTTCAAGTTCTCTTGCATAAAAGGCTTTCCAATCAGATTTCTCAGATGATGATGATTCTTTGAAAGCTAGATCAGTCTTAATAGTAGCAACATGACCAAATTCCTCAAGTTCAAAAGCTCAAAGTTTTCCAACCAAAGTGTCTCTAGATACTGATGCATTAGGTATTGTTCTTAATTCATTTATAGTAGTAACTTTCATTTTATATGCTGGTGGAAAAGCTCTTAAAACCTTAGAAACAATCTCATCTTCACTTAAGGTTCCTCCACAACATTGTATACCCAAAACAATATCATTTAATCTTTCCATAAAAGCAGAAATCCTTTCATCTTCTTCCATTTTCAGATTTTCATAGCTGACCCGAAAGCATTCAAGTTTTGAAATTTTGACTGTGGAATCTCCTCCATTCAATGTTTCCAATTTGTCCCAAATATCTTTAGTAGTAGATATATCTGATAATCCCATGACTTGTTGATCTGTTAATGTGCTCAAAAGTGCTTCTCTTGCTTTGCAATCATTTTCCTCATCTTTAGCCAAGTTTGGTGGATTAGGTTGGCCTTGAGTAGGAGTAGTATAACCATTCTTTGTAACATACCATATGTCCTTTCCAATGTAATTCAAATGTGTCTCCATCCTGATCATCCATATGCCATAGTTAGTTCCATCAAGTTTTGGATTGTCCTTCCTTAAATAGTTAGAAGACATTGGATCTCCTCAAGCTGTTAAACTTCTACAAAAAGAGGACTAGGCTCTGATACCAATTGTTAGGTCCCAGAAACAACTGAGAGGGGGCAGCGAATTAGTTGTCCAATAAATTCAACCAAAATTAACTTAACCAAAACTTAATGCTTAATGCCAGTAAACCAAACTTTATGCTGGTAGATAGATTTATCAGTTAATTGCAATACCGATAAAGATTAATGAATGAAACAGAAAGACAATAACATTGACAACACATAACACAAATATTTGTACATGGAAACCTTGTAAGGGGAAAAACAATGGCGGGAAGCCTTACCCACAATCAAATGATACTACTACATATAGTATGTGTGTACAATATGGAGTCTACACATGCAGAAAGGCCAGCTGCCTAGAGCTCATTGCTCGATCACAAAATGGGAGTCACACTGACTACAATTGGATGGTTAAATCCATTGATAATGTACTGCATAAAATAGCATCTTCATATGCTAGATTCAGTACTGGTTTAGCTCTAATTACCTTTACAAAAACCTTCCTTCAACCTTCAAATGATGTCTTCATGTATAGATTTTCTTATTTTTGCATATATTCTATTACAATCCTTTTTGCAATCACCTATCAATCTCATAAATGAGATCTTACATTTATACCATAACCTAAGACCAATTGAATAGGTCGGCTCACTAAGAATATTATAATAAAATCAATTACAAATGAATAAATAAGCGATGCATCATGTCAGCTCAATGCATTTACAATAATAACAAATCACCTCTATAATGTGTCGTGCTGATCTGGAAAAGATATTCTTGTTGATGCATATCCTAGACCTATTTGCCAGTAAAAACAAATATGCAAACCCGAATAAATCAATAACCAAATTGCCAAAACCAAGTCATTCCAAGTGTCGGTGAACAATATAATGTGCTGGTGAACCAGATACTGGTGACTGTGCATAAGTCTCTTACTTGTCAGTGAACATAACCAAAGATCTCCAAGTGCTAATAAGTGTTGACAAGTGATCACAAGTGTTGACATCAATGACAAAACCATATCAACATATCCAAAATGTCAACATGGAGAAGGCAAGACTAGCAGAGGAGAATATTTCATTAGCATCAGGAGGAGCGATAGGAGGACAGACAATTAGTGCACCTATTTTAGGATCTATGGTGAGAGGGCCATAGTAGCAGTCTTCAAGATATACTAGGAGCCAGTCTTCTTCTTTCCATAGTGGTCACCAGTTTAAGAAGAGGTTTTCTCAGGAGCAGAGCTTTGCTCAAGGTGCCAGATTTCAGGTTGATAGGAGTCACAATCGTCAACGTGACAAGAGACCTACTCCTTCTCAGCCAGCATAGAGTTCATAGCCAGCTTCTAGTAGTGGCAGTGTTCAACAATCGAGTACAACACTAGGTAGCAGAGTGTTTGTCAGGAGAGATTTCTTCGCATGTGGACAGCCAGGTCACATTACCGTCCATTGTCCTCAACGTACCTCTCAGATGTCAGGGCAGTAGAAGCTAGCTACTTATGAGCCTACAGTTGGAGATGTGGATAGATCTCATCATGTTTTTGCGACGGTTGATAACTGTTAGGCTGAGCATTAGGCCACCATTGTAGAGACATCACGTGTGACAGGTGGTATCTCTTGTTCAATGTTATTTGATTCTGGAGTGTCAGACTCTTTTATTTCTCCTTTTTCTAGTAGAGCGATGTGGGCTTGCTATGATAAAGCAAGGCAATAGGTGGTAGGTAGAGTTAGCTATGGAGTCTAAAGTGGTAGTGGATTCCCTTGTTCTCAATTGTCTTTTAGTCTTAGGATATTGCCATACTTTAGTGGATCTTCGTGTTATGTCTTTGGGATCTTATGATGTGGTTCTTGGTATGGATTGGCTTGGATCTCATGAAGCATAGATAGATTGTAGAGGTAAGAGAGTATAGTGGAAGAATGATAGTGGGAAGAGTGTGGAGATTGTAGGTATTCAAAGACCTATCTCTCTTCGCATGATTTCTACTATGCAGATGAAGAGGTGTGCCCGTAAGGGTTGCTAGTTGTTTGTGGTTAGAGTGAAGGATGTGGATGAGGGAGTTAGCTCAGAGGATTTATTGCAGAAGCATCCCATTCTTTAGAAGTTTGTAGATGTTTTTCCTAGTGAGATTCTAGGTATGCCCCCTTGGCAAGATATAGGTTTCAGGATTGATTTGGTGTCAGGAGCTGAGCCGATTTCTAAAGCTCCCTATTGAATGACCATGCAGGAGTTGAATGAGTTGAGGGTTTAGTTAGAGGAGTTGTTGGTGAAGGGGTTTATTCTTCCTAGTGTGTCCCCTTGGGGTGCACCTGTGTCATTTATGAAGAAGAAGAACGAATCTCTTTGATTATGCATTGATTACAGACAGCTTAATAAGGTGACGGTGAAGAACTGATATCCCTTGCCTTGGATAGATGATTTATTTGACCAAATTAAGGATGCTAAAATCTTCTCTAAGATTGACCTTAAGTTCAAGTATCACTAGTTGAGGATTCAGGAGGCAGACATACATCGTACAACTTTTCGCACTAGATAGTCATTATGAGATCATAGTGGTACCTTTTGGTCACACGAATGCACTTTCAGTTTTCATGCACTTGATTAATGGTGTATTCAAGTTGTATTTGGATGGATTTGTATTAGTATTTCTATATGATATTTTGATTTATTAGAGATTAGTTGAGGAGCATGAGGATCATGTGAAGTAGGTTTTGCAGTGTCTTAGGGAGAATTATCTATACGACAATTTGATGAAGTGTGATTTCTTCTAGACATAGGTGGGATATCTTGGTCATGTGATTTCTAGAGAGGGTACCGTAGTTGATCCCTCATAGAGTAGTGTGAGATAGCATTTCAAATCCTTAAGGAGCATATGACTAGTGCACCTATTTTAGCAGCACTAGATCCTTTGGGGAATTTTGTGGTGTGCACAGATGCTTCTTAGGAAGGTCTAGGAGAAGTGTTCACGCAAGATGGTTGTGTGATTTCATATGAGTCACATTAACTTAATAATCATGAGAAGAATTATCCCACCCATGATCTTGAGTTAGCGACAGTGGTTGATGCTTTGGTTAGATGCAGGCACTTCCTTCTTGGACATAGATTCGAGTTGCACAATGATCATCATAGTTTGCAATATATCTTCACGTAGCTGAATTTGAATGCTAGGCATAGGCATTGGATGGATTTCTTATGTGAATACGACTTTGAGGTGAGATATATTTAGGGTAAGGAGAATGTGGTAGTAGATGCATTGAGCTGCAGGAGGTATGAGATTTTAAGAATGTCTCTTAAGGTGGATTTGAGGAGCCATATTCTTAGTGCCCTTCCTTCAGATGTATGGTATCAGGAGATTATTGTAGAGGTTGCCATAGGTAGAGCTCTTGAGGGCAGATATGCAAGTTACTCAGTTGAATCAAATGGACTTCTTAGGCATTTGGGATGTATTTATGTTCCACCATCAAACGGTCTTCGATACTTGATCCTGTTGGAGGTACATCATGCACGTTACTTGACAAATCTAGGTGTCAAGAAGATTCACACAGATTTGGGATAGATATATCATTGGTCTGGTATGAGGAGAGATATTGTAGATTTTGTGGCATGTTGCCTAGGGTGTCAGCGAGTAAAGGCAGAGCATCAGCATCCCGTAGGATTATTACAGATACATTTGGTTGCGGGATGGAAATGGGATATTATATCTTTGTATTTTATAGTTGGATTGCACATGTCTTCATGCTGTCATGATGCTATAATGGTCACATTAAATTAAATAAAGAAATAAAACAATCCCACTTAGCTGGATAAGTATATTGTATTTATTTTACCTAACTTGCACTCTCAATGGTTAAATTCAAAATGGGTGAATAAATTATATTATATGGTGGGTTGGTAAAATATACTCCAAAACAAAATATTTCGATTGGCTAAAATTGAGGCTAGGGTTTTGGATTATTGTTGCTTTTTATTTTCCTTCCTATGAAGTTTTTCGGGTTGGTTTTTGCTCTTCTCTAGAAAATATTTCAGCAAGCTTCTTCCTTGGTTCTGGTTTTCTTCTCTCTTGGTTTTGGCTGGAGTTGGATTGGATTTGGTTTAACTTGTGGGAGCTCTTCTTCAGTTTCATTTCCATTACTTCAAGTTGCAGGTTGGAGTTCTTCTCTTTTTTTTTTGTTTTCAATGGCTTCTCTATGTATGAATTGTGTTTCCATTGTTTTGGGTATTGGTTTGAAATAATATTTTATTCTATAGTTCTATTATTGTTGAAAGGAAATATTTGGGAGGAACTTTATAATATTTGGGTTTTGTATAGTTGCTGGAATATATACTTTTGGTTTCCTGTATATTCCATTTCATGGCTCTATGAGAAATGGTACTGAAGTTATTTGATTTAAATCTTGGTTTATCGATTGAGTTACTTTATTGTGTTTATACCCAAGTATTCCTTGTTTCTAGGAGTTTCTTTTCATATGGTTTTCGAGCCCTTACGTTAAGTCTATAATTTATTATTTTACCCGAAAGTTTTCAAAGTTTTTCATAAGTCTTGTGCAAAAGCATTGTTTCTACAAAAGTGTTGTTCTATATTGCATTTGTGTTGTTCTATATTGCATTTGTGCTTCTCTGTGCAGCATAAGCGCTATTTTAGGATGCATAAGTGTGAATTTGGAAATATAAGCGTTGTTTCAGAATGCATATGCATGATTTTGGAATGCGCTGTTGTTTTTGGCAAAAGTGTTGTCCTGTGGGGGCAAAAGCGCTAACATGTCTATGTTTTGTATTTTCCCATTTTTGGTCAGTTATGAGGATGGAATGTGATACCACTCCACTCCTACATTTGTTTCCCCTTTATGATTTGTGATTATGCTTATTGGATGCATTTATCTCTTGATGAGTTTTACGCCTCTAGGAGTTCATTCCTGTTGTATGTGTGAGTTCTTACTTAAGAGTCCTTGTTTCGTTAGTCTCCTTGGTTATAGGTGCCAGCTTAGGTTTAGAGTATGTGTTGGGACCTTGTGTCATCTCCTAGCATGGGGGTGGTTCCTTTGGTTCCACATGGTCAGGAGGTTGGTGATTTTTAGCCATTGGGATGTTCTCTTGTATTCTTCTTGCGTGGATGTGGATTCTTCTTCATGATGTACTATGGATGTACCTTGTAGCAGATTTATGTAATGGATAAGATGGAATGTATGTAACGTAATATTTTTATATAGTAGATGGATCCTTGTAGTAGAAAGAGCTATACTCATGATGTATTTAATGAACTCATATTTGTAAGATGAATTGTAGTTGAAAATTGGAATTTAGGCATATTGTATTTGTAGTTTTGTAGAGATGTGATTTTATGAATCATGGAAATAAAGTGGATTATAGTTCGAATAGAATGGAATTGCTTTATGGATTAGTTGTATTATTTCATGAAATGTTTAGAGGCTAGTTACAATGTTAAATAATCTTGAAGGAGGAATATTTGTAGATTAATAAGTGAATATATTAGAAGATGTTAATTGGATCTAGTAAATAGGAATGATTCACATAGATGCATTGGTAGAAAGGAAATTATGTATATCTTGAGGAATATGTAATATTGTAGGTTGCATATCTCATGGTTAAAGAATTAAAATATGATGCATTAATGAAGGTGAAATATACATATCATGTGTGTAGTATGTTATTGTGGAAATGAATTAAGTAATGATATTAAAGTACCCTGGAGAAAGATTATTGATGGTGTTATTTCCGCTTGCATTAATTGATGAAATGAGAAATGACATATGTTCATATTGGTTAATTGATTAATGAATGTAAATAGATGGAGATCAAGAGGTGCTTACATCTAGTCACATCAGAGATCTGAATAGGACTCATCCTCCTACTTTTGATGGCTTAGGCAGTGGCATGGAGGCAAAGACTTGGTTATTGGACTTAGGTAGGTGTTTTTGCATGCATCAGTGTAGTAGTAACACCAAGGCGAGATATGTGATTTTGCATCTTCGTGATTTTGTGATGACATGGTGGCACATGGAGGAACATAATTTTCATTTGGACGTAGTGATGATATCTTGGGAGTTATTCTTGGAGTGGTTTCATGTTAGATTTCTTTCAGATCATTGGAGGCAGAGGAAAGTCGATGAGTTCCACAGTTTGAGACAGCAGAGGATGATTGTGGAGCAGTATGAGCGTAGATTATTCGAGCTTAGATAGTATGTTGGATATGCAGATGATGAGTCAATGTTGATTGTGTGAAGATTCCCAAAGATACTGAGAGGGGGGGTGAATTAGAATCTAACTAGTTATAAGATTTTCTTAACTTAAAACATGTAGAGCATATTAATACTGTATACCGGTAAACAAGAAATAATGCAATAAATAGAGATAATAGCAACCACATGAAAAACACACCATAACACAATAGTTTAACGAGGAAACTCGGTGTGGGAAAAACCTCAGTGGGATTTGTGACCCACAATATTCACTTACTAGCCAATAAGAGAAAATTACTACTACAAGAGGGGCCTGCACATGAAGGAAGGCCAAGTGCCTAGAGCTCACTGCTCAATTACAAAATGGGAAGTCTCACTGACTTACAAAATGGATTATATAAATCCAATATCTTATACTGATTCAAAATAGCATCTACTATGCCAGATCCAATACCGGTTTATAGCTATGCTTCATACATAAACCCTTAACCTATAATTCGCATAATAGGTCTACCTTATTTTGCCTATATATTTATTTCCTTCTATTACAAAATATTCTACAATGATCTCTTATATATATGAGTCATTTTACAACTTGCCAAGTCAGCTTACAATGATTTTACAATAATTAACAAAATATATTACAAACAAAATTCCTTTTGGCTTTTGTGCCAGTATGCTTCCTTTTACTGTCAGTGGTCTTTGTGTGTCGATGTAGAGTCTGACCTTGCCAGTGTCGGTAAATTGTCTTGCCGGTGTCATAGGAATATAAGGTTACCATCAATGACAAAACCTTCAATCACCTACAATATCTTATTGGAGTGCACATTTGCCAACAATCTCCCCTTTTGGCATTGATGGAAACACTCATGAGAAAAATCCAAAAATTGTTATCCAAAAGAGTCTGTCAGAATTGTCTTACCAAAAATTTGTGTACCAAAAGAATATGTGCTCCTCCTGAGCTGATGAGTCATTTGCTGGTTATTTTTCTCATTCCACTACTCTCCCTTTGGCATCAATAAAAAAGGTTGTCAAAGTGTCAATTGAGTGTGGTTTCCTATTTCATCCTTGTAAGCGTTTGGTTACAATCTGAAAAATATCTACCAAAACTAGATTTAGGCTCTCAATGAACTTTTTGCTATCTTTTATTGTAGCCTCAGTCCTTTGAACTGTACCGGTGAGGTGTTGAATTTTCTCTCCCGGTGTTTTTTGTCCTTGAATCAAAGCATCAGATATTGATGAATACCAAGAGGGGGGAGTGAATTAGTATGCCAAAAATTACTATACTTAAACACTTTACTAGACTACTAGTAAACCGGTATAACAGTTTAGCAAACAAACCGGCTAGCACATATGCAAACCAAATAGAAAATAATGCATTCACCCACAGAAGCAAAAACACCATAAAACAAGAGATTTTGATGTGGAAACCCAAATTGGAAAAACCACGGTGAGATGAAACTCACAAGTAACTATCTCTAGAATAGGAACCAGACCGGTTAAGGTCATACAATGTTCTTTACCAGAACAGATCCTGTTAGGAATCTCAATCTCTGTTAGGAAAAAAGTCTAGTTAAAGACTATCTTGCTAGAGGATTTTAGATCCACAGATGTGAACCACCTTTCTAGAGGATTTACAAAACGCTTTTGGGCCTACCCGGTTAAGGGCTTTAGACTTGTCGAAGATGTGAGTAATCAAAAAGTGAGTGATCTAGCAAATAGCATAGATTTCTTGGTTAGATCCTTGATAGCTCGTTTCTAATGCATTCCAACATTACTTCAGTCTTCAACACATTCACTCTCTGCCTCTTCCCACAGACCTAAACTTCTCTTTTGTATTCACCCTTACAAAAACTCATCAACCACCTTGAACCCTAGAAACACCCTAAAACCGTAGACATGATGTCCTTATCAAGGAATCTGATTTCATGTCAGTCCAATAGGATTACATTACAATTTCCTAGGTTCAATGCATCTAGACATATTTGGTAACTGGTGCAGGAGCACCCTAGAACATGAGGTCACCAGGAGAAAAGTGATGTTTTAAGTCGTTTTGATCATTTTTATGATGTATTGATTCATGATGAATCCATTTGTAAAGACAAGATCAATTATTGTAATTATTTGCATAAAGTTGTTAAAAGTTGTTCTTTAGGTCCCAGTTTGGTCTATAAGGTCAAGATTGTTGAAATAACCCATGGAAGGATAAAATCAACATAAAATATCTCAAATATTCAATACAAAATTTTACAATTTGGGGAGTCATTAGGGAAAAGTGTCAAAGTTGCTAGAAAATTGCAAAAATGCAACATTTGCAAAAATGTAAAGTGCAAAAATTGCACATAAAGTTGTAAAAGGGAAGATGAAGGGTCATAAAGGTAGTTGGATGGTTTATAACTACCAAAGAGTATAAAAGTATATTGTATTGGTCAAACCAAATGATTATGGTAAGAATAGAGAAGGATGATAAAGTTTTGGAACAAATTGGTGTGTTTAAAACTTGCATTTTGATTGGTTTTTTTGTGTTAAGTTGTTGTTTCCAGGCCTTGTACGACCATGTATGGCCTAGAAACCCTATATATTTATAATGGTTATATAGTGGAATGAATCCTCTTTCTCATTATTTTGGTTTGGTGCAGTTTAATGAATAAATGAATAAGTTATGAAAGTTTTGGTGAAAGTGGTTGTTTGCAGATTTGAGATTTCCTGAGAACAGTCATGTTGCAACATTTGGTACAAACTCTTTTGGTATGGACTCATTAGGAAGAATTATGACCTCAAAATAGATTCATTGGAAAGATATATGAATCACCTTTCATTTAATTTTGGTCCAAGTCATTTTTATGCACATTTGTGTAAGTTATGAAGATTTTGGTGAAAACTATTTTTAAACTATCTTCAATGGAGTTGCAAACAAGGGTTTGTGATTATCTAATGGTTTAACCATTTGAAAATTTAATGGCTTAAATATTATGAAACTAGATCCATAAATATTTCATGTTCTATTATTTTTGAATCATTTGGTTTTCTTTTTTGAAAGATATTTGATGCCCTAGACGGACTAGGCATGCACATGTCTTATTTGGGGACAACAGAAATGGGTCTCGGTGAAAAGACCATAACTTTTAATCTAACCGTTGGATTTGGCTAAATTTGGGATATGTTGTTTGTAAGATAAATATTAAGGTTCTGACCGAAGGGATTGAGGTTTTTTAAAATCTAGTTAGATATTTATATACCTATGTGTACAGGTCTATCCAAAGGGACAACAAGCTAACAAATTTGATTCCTAGATCAAGTTTGTGTTTTCTTGATTGATTGATTATTGAAGTATGATGGAATATACCTCTAATGAATTTTTATAATGGTAAAAATATAGATGGATCAGCATGATCCTATAGTAGTGATTGGTTTTACAAGATCCTCTGCATCAAATTGGTATCAAAGCTAGAAGAGCCTAAGTGTGTGGATAGATCACCGAAGGAGGCAATCCACACTAGGACCTAGCCCAAGAAGATTTTTTATTTGGTTTTTGCTAATATTTTATGGTTGTAGGTGCTTGTCCACTAGCTGCAAGTAGGTAGACATGAAGGTTTGTCATGGGGCCATAGGAGATGGTCCGAGGGGCCTGAGAAGGAGGTCCAGTGGGTTGCCAAAAGTCCCAGGGAGAGAGGCAAGGAAAGGACTCCTAGGTGAGGCAAGATAGTTGGTGAGTTTGATGCAGCATTGAGGGTGGACTTATGTTTGGAGCAACACCTTGAGGAGCAGCCAATATGAACTCCATAGATGGGAGTCTTGATTGAAGGTAAGAGAAGGATGTAGAGGCATGATAAGAAGACAAAGAGGTAAAGACAAAGAGGTTGTTGCATTCACATTTCCAAGAGACTTGGAAAAATTTCAAGGTTGGTAGTATGGTGCAGGAGCACCCAAGAACATGAGGTCACCAGGAGAAAAGTGATGTTTTAAGTCATTTTCATCATTTTTATGATGTATTGATTCATGATGAATCCATTCGTAAAGACAAGATCAATTAATATAATTATTTGCATAAAGTTGTTAAAAGTTGTTCTTTAGGTCCCAGTTTGGTCTATAAGGTCAAGATTGTTGAAATAACCCATGGAAGGGTAAAATCAATGTAAAATATCTCAAATAGTTTATAAGAGTTTTTACAATTTGGAGAGTCATTAGGGAAAAGTGTCAAAGTTGCAAGGAAATTGCAAAAGTGCAACATTTGCAAAAATGTAAAGTGCAAAAATTGCACATAAAGTTGTAAAAGGGAAGATGAAGGGTCATAAAGGTAGTTGGATAGTTTATAACTACCAAAGAGTCTGTAAATATGTTGTATTGGTCGAACCAAATGATTATGGGAATAATAGAGAAGGAGGATAAAGTTTTGGAATAAATTGGTGTGTTTAAAACTTGCATTTTGATTGGTGTTTTTGTGTTAAGTTGTTATTTCTAGGCCTTGTACGACCATGTATGGTGTGGAAACCCTGTATATTTATAATGGTTAGATAGTGGAATGAATACTCTTTCTCATTCTTTTGGTTTGGTGCAGTTTAATGAATAAATGAATATGTTATGAAAGTTTTTGTGAAAGTGGTTGTTTGCAGATTTGAGATTTCCTGAGAATAGTCATGTTGCAGCATTTGGTACACACTCATTGGGAAGAATTATGAGCTCAAAATATATTAATTGGAAATATATATGAATCACCTTTCATTTCATTTTGGTTTGAGTCATTTTTATGTACATTTGTCTAAGTTATGAAGATTTTGGTGAAAACTATTTTTAAACTATCTTCAATGGAGTTGCAGACAAGGGTTTGTGATTATCTAATGATTTAACCATTTGAAAGTATAATGGATTACATATTATGAAACTAGATCCATAAATATTTCATGTTCTATTAGTTTGGAATTATTTGGTTTTGTTTTTGTGAAAGATATTTGATGCCCTAGACGGACTGGGCATGCACATGTCTTATTTGGGGACAATAGAAATGGGTCTCAATGAAAAGACCATAACTTTTAATCTTACTCTTGGATTTGGCTAAATTTGGGATATGTTGTTTGTAAGAAATATATTCAGGTTCTGACCAAAGAGATTGAGGTTTTTATATTTGCTTATATATTTATATACCTCTGTGTACAAGTCTATCCAAAGGGACAACAAGATGACAAATTTGATACCAGGATCAAGTTTGTGTTTTCTTGATTGATTGATTGTTGAAGTATGATGGAATATGCCTCTAATGAATTTTAATAATGGTAAAAATATAGATGGATCAGCATGATCCTAGAGTTGTGATTGGTTTTACAATATCCTCTGCATTAGTAACACAACACAAAAAGCACTGCCAAAGTGTCAGCACCGCCAAACAATCAATGGATGGTAACTCATCACAAAATGTCGGTTGGTAACTCATCATAGAGTATTACTGGTTCAAATAGAATACTAGTTTAAGTAAAATATCGGTTGCCAGTTTGACAATAATGAAGACTCGAAAATATGAGTTGTGCCACTTCGTTCCTTCGTACCACTTGAGATCCTCGAACTGCTTGGGGTCTTCACACTGCTTCAGATCAGTAAACACTTTCTAAAAAATAGCGAGAGTTTAAAGACTATAATACATCATACCGGTTGGAACAAATACCGGTTCAGCTTTAACTCATACATACAAAAAGTGATCTCAAATCAAGTGTGTGTCCATCAATCACAATCACAACATCAATCATAAAAAATGCCAGCAATCTCCCCCTTTGGCATTGATGGCAACACTTAAGAAAATTTTGACATCTAAGTGTTTTACAACAAGAATATGCCATAATCAAAATTACTCCCCCTAAGCATATACACTATCCCTTTTGTAGAAAATACAATGTATACTGCTCCTTAATAGAAATAACATGAAAGTATACATCAAAACATTCAAAATTTATACTTCTCCCACTTTTCCAACAATGACAAAACTATTGTAGACTAATCCCTATTTCATTAGTATTAAAATAATAAGTGTTTATGACAGTAAATAGTAAAACTTGTCAAAAACTGATTTAAAGTGCTACAAAAATTGCTTCATGGATAAGGACCATGAGTCAAGTAGGGAGGTAGCCACCTCTTTCTCTATCTGCATCTAGGAGACCTGTTCTTCCCTGGCATCTACTGTGCTCATCTCTTGAGTGACTGTTAGGGCATCAAGATTTAGATAGCATTTCTGGAGAATTTTCAATCTTGGCAGTAGGACTAGTTGAAGTTCCTACAAATTTCATGTCCGATTGCTTATCTTTGCCTCTAGTCTTGCAGACTGAAGTTGAAACTGGTGAACAGTTTGACCATATGTGGAAAAGCAATCATATGGCATCTTGAAGGTGCTAATAAATAACTGCATATCAAATTGCAGTTTGTCCTTCTGAGTGAGCACATCATCATAGAATAAATGAGATTGGCAAATCTTGCTGAGTAGTAGATTGCCCTCATTCATTACATCTCTAATGTCCTTTTGTGCCTTTTGGAGATCAGACCAGAGCTCTGTTAACTTTCTCACCAAGGTAGTGTCCAAAGCCTTTTGATGTTCCTTCTTGGCATTTGCTTCTACAACCTCTTCCAAGCTTTGTACCTGGTCTTCTACAACTTAGCATAGGAGCTTCAATTATGCAAGTGAGGAATTGGTACTGGGAAGGTTCGTACCAGGTATCAAACTAGTAAGTGTTTCCATCACAGTTTGGATAACATCTTCCTCCTTTTTCCTCCTTAGAGAATCCAATTGCTCTTGAGCAAGCTTAATACTCTGCAGTAGCTCTGATTCATTTGCAAACAGGAGGTCAATAGTACTGGTAATGTTAGCCAATTTATCCTGACTACCGGTTGCCATTGGGGTCTCCACCTGTGTGCTCTTTTCTCCTGCTTCCTTGTCCTTGCCTTTTTTCTGGTCTTCTTGAGCCTTCGTCTACTCCTCTTCTTCTTTCTTTATTTTCTCTTCTTCTTGTCTCTTCTCTTCATCTTTTCACTTCTTCTCTTCTTCATCCTTCTTCTTCTCCTCTTCCTTCCTCTTTTCCTCTTCCTATTTCTTCTCTTCCTCTTTTTGCTTCTTCTCTTTTTTCTTTTCCTCTTCCTTCTTCTTCCTCTCTTCCTCTTGTTTCTTATTTTCCTCTTCTTTTCTCTTCTTCTTGTCTTCTTTTCTTTTATCCTCTTCCTCTTTCTTCTTTTTCTCCTCTTTTCTCTTATCCTCTTCCTCTTTCTTCTTTTTCTCCTCTTTTATCTTATCCACTTCCTCTTTCCTCTTTTCCTCTTTTCCTCTTCTTTTCTCTTATCCTCTTCATCTACCTGTTTCTTCTTTGTTGCTTCATGTTGCTTCTTTTCTTCTTCTACCTTCTTTTCTTGTCTTGTTCCTTCTGATGGTGTATCCTGAGTATCATTTTCACCATCTAAGGTGTCAACATCAATGGGGTCCATTTGTTCTATGACCGGTTCTTCTTCATTGTTATACACCTCATTTGGTTGGCTAGTTTTCGATTCTTGCTCAGCTTTTATGTTGGCTTCAGCCACTTGATGCATCTTAAGAGCTTCTTGAGCATGAGTATGTGTATCTTTGATCACTTCATGAACCTTTCCTTCCAGTAATAGGAGTCTTCTTCTTCTCATGAAGAAGAGGCCTTTGTATTTATTCATAACTTTGAAAAGTTCTGAATTTGATACATCACGAAAATGTTGAGCAAATATTTCCTCCCTCATTTCCTGTTCCTTTTCTATGGCAATGCGCCATTTATTGTCTAGAGAAATATACAAAGAATCCGATATCTCAAATCTAATTTTTGAAGGTGACCAATCATTAACACACAAATACTTAATGATTTCTTGTTCAACTTCTTCCTTTTTATCATCATTGAAGTCATCAAAACAAAATTAAATCATTCAGCACTTTTCACCTAATATTCTTTATAGTTCTTTGACAATGTGTCAAAGGTTTGTAAGAAGAAATGTCAATATTTATTGGTGCAGATGATGTCGGTTCATTCTTTGTCTTTTTCTTTGTTTGCCTAATCTTCTTAGGTGGTTCTTCTGACACAGTTTCTTCTGAGTCCAGTTTATTGCTTTTTGTCTTCCGCTTCCTCTCAAAGACTTTTGCAGGTGCAGCTTTCGGTTTCTTCTTAACTGGTGACTGCTTGGTCACTTTGGGACTGGCTGTAGTAACCGATGTTGATGCTGAAGCGACTACCATTCCTTTCTTTTCTGAGGGTTCTACAACCGATGTAATCCTTTCCAAATAGGTGTCGGTTCTCTTTGCCTTGGGATCAAGGGGTGAGGTGATTAGGGTAGAAGCATACCCATCTAGCATATCATTCATTACCTCATAGCCCATAGGCTCTACTTATTCCTTCCTAGGCTCAATGACCTCCATTATGCATTCATCCACTTTGATGGTGAAGCAGATGTCTTCCTCATACTTTTTGACTAAATCATCAGATATTCTTATCCTTTGGCTCATCTTGCATCTGAACTCATCAAAGTATTTGTTCAGTGCTTTTGGATAGCCAGTTCCAATCACTTGTAGGCTCTCCTTGATTTGTTTTGTCATTGGTTGGTCGGCAGACCACTGAATGTCACCTACTCCTGGAAAGTAGCCTTGGAAGTAAAAGAACAACCCAACCAGTAGTTGTCCAAACTTGAATCTCAGTGCATTGTCCTGTTTGATCGACTTAAGATTCAACATAAGTTTTGTTTGCATATAAGTGCACAGATCAAACGATGCATCTTCCTTGATCATCTTGTAAGGGGCATTTACTATTGCAGTAGAGACATAATTAATTATGCTAGCAGAGAACATCTGATAACCTATCACCATGCAGGCATACTTGACCAGATTGTCCTTGATTGAGTTGATGGTCATACCACGTGAGTCACTCATTGAACCAGTGAGCTTGTACATTACAGTCTTGCTGACCTTCCTTAGGGCTGGCACTTCCCCTGTGTTACAGAAACTAGTGACAAAATGAATCACCTTAGGTGTGATATCATGCGTCTGCTCTAGGTACATCTTATCACCATGTACCCTACTTAGAATAATGTGAATGTGATCATCCAAAAATTCTTCAAGAAAGTAAACCGCATTTTGAAGTTTCTTCTTTTCTAGAATGCTGAATTCCAGTTTAATCTTCTTATCCTTTCCATAGAACAAGCTCAACTAGGAATGGATTACAAGGGACCCTAGGTCTTTGATTTTGCAGTCTATGTAATCAGAGATGCCTTCTTCTACTATAACACCAGCAAGTACTTGAGAGAGGGCATAGTATTTTGACTTTCATTGAATGAAGTCCATAGAATCAACAGTTGCACTAGAGCTATCATGAGATGCGAAAGCCATGATAAATGAATAATTATGAAAAATACCTTCGCAGATTAAAATTTAGGGCTTCGCAATTTGAACTTTGCTTCATAGTCCTTTGGTTGCAGAGATACCGCTTTGCGTTGTACACTCCTCCAATAGATGTTTGCTTTAGATTCTTCTTCGGGAATTTGATAAATTCTTTGATTTGCAATGTAAATCACTTTCCTTCGCTCTGCACTTGAAAAACTTCTTCGCTCAAAAAATGATAAGTGAGAAATGATTTTAAAATTCCTTTTAAATAGGTTCTCCACCTACCATGATAAATGCTCCAATATTAGGGCATAAACCCTAATTTTCTTTTTACCATTTTTGGTCTTCTACCGACTGATAGGTATCTCATACCGGTTAAGGTCTTTTATCAGTGTTAACTGGGGGTTCAAAGTATTTCTCCATTTTCTCCCCCTAAGATTTTCTAATGCTTAGTTTGTCGGTTTCGTGATTTCCACACTAGGTGCGGAAATTGGTTCTTCTTGCAACACTGCTAGTTTCTTTTTCTAGGTTTTGTTCATATCTGCTTGAATCATTTCAATATCAATATTTCCTTCCAGAGTGACCGGTATGTCATCTAATATGTTCATTCTTGTTGTACAGAATCTAGCAATGTGACTCAGTTTGTTGCAATGATAGCAGACCATTCTAGGTGCTCTCCAAGGTCCATTATTCATGTTACTATTCTTCCTCCTGCATGTTGTAGTAGTGTGACCATGATAATGGCAGATCAAACAGTTTGCTCTCCATCCGGTTGCCGCTTGATAGCCACCACTTCCTGACTGATGATTAAAGGTATTAAACCGATTGTGATTCCAGTTCACAAAAGGTTCCGGACCAACTCCTTGAGTCCTTTGAGGATATCTTTTAGTGTTGTTCATAACAGACCTACATTCAGATGCTCTATGCCCAAACTTGTTGCATGCATAACAATTACCATTGAACTTATTGGATCTAGGTACATTATTTATAAAGTAAGGAAAATTATTGTAGGCTTTTCTCCTACACACATTGGCAGTATGTCCTTCTTTAAGATAGTTAAAGAAAACAAGTTTAAAATTTTGCTTACCTTTATCCTTTGATGTCAGTTGTTTCTTTGATGCTTCAGCATTTGCACCAGAGGTTTCACCTTCTTCATGACTAGAGTAACCAAGTCCATCAGTATTCTGGATAGTCTGATTCAAGCTTTTCCTCTAGCTTAACAGTACTCTTGTTGAACTTAGCAAGTCCTTCCTTTGACTTAGAAAGTTCTTTGGAAATAGCAGCATTTGTTTCCATCAAGTTTGCATTCTTGGAGATGGCTATGTTCATTTCTCCTTGCATGTCTTCCTTTTCCACTTTGCTCTCATGGAGTTGAGTAGTTAGGGCACTGATTTCTTGCTTTAGCTTGGAGATTTCATGATATTTGTTTTTTACTAGATCTTCAGCTTTCCTCTAGTTCTCAAGCTCTTGGCACATTTGAATAGTTAGTCCCTCCAACTCTTTTCTCAGGTTGGAATTGGATTCATTCAGCTTTTCTACTTCTTGAATTAGGGCTTCCATGTCTGCTTCATCAGAAGAACTATTTTCGAATAGCTCCATCAGTTTTTCAGCATGTTCTCTCCTTTTTTCCTCAGAGGCCTTATATTTGACCATAAGATCATCATAGGCTTTCTCAGACTAAGTGAGTTGATGAGTAAGTACCCTCATAGTGTATTCCCCCATATCTCTTTCCAAGTGGTTAGACTTATAGAAAGGTTGGCTCTAATACCAATTGATGAATACTAAGAGGGGGGAGGTGAATTACTATGCCCAAAATTACTATACTTAAACACTTTACTAGACTACCAGTAAACTGGTAAAACAGTTTAGAAAACAAACCAGTTAGCACACATGCAAACCAAATAGCAAATAATGCATTCACCCATAGAAGTACAAACACCATAACACAAGAGATTTTGACGTGGAAACCCAAATGGGAAAAACCACGATGAGATGAAACTCACAAGTAACTATCTGCAGAATAGGAACCAGATTGGTTAAGGTCATACAATGTTCTTTACCAGAATAGATCCTGTTAGGAATCTCAATCTCTGTTAGGAGATGAGTCCGGTTAAAGACTACCTTTTTAGAGAATTTTAGATCCACAGATGTGAACCACCTTGTTAGAGGATTTACAAAAGGCTTTTGGGCCTACCCAGTTAAGTGCTTCAGACTTGTCAAAGATGTGAATAATCAACAAGTGAGTGATCTAGCAAATAGCATAGATTGCTTGGTTAGATCCTTGACAACTCATTTCTAATGCATTCTACATTACTTCTATCTTCAACACATTCACTCTTTGCCTCTTCTTGCAGATCTAAACTTCTCTTCTCTATTCACCCTTACAAAATCTCATCAACCACCTTGAACCCTAGCAACACCCTAAAACCCTAGACATGATGTCCTTATCAGGGAATTTGATTTCATGTTGGTCCAATAGGATTACAATACAATTTCCTAGGTTCAATGAATCTAGACATATTTGGTAACATGACACAAAAAGCACCACCAAAGTGTTGGCACCGCTAAACAATTGGTGGATGGTAACTCATCACAAAATGTCGGTTGGTAACTCATCACAGAGTATTACCGGTGCAAATAGAATACCGGTTTAAGCAAAATACCGGTTGCCAGTTTGACAATAATGAAGACTGGGAAATATGAGTTGTGCTGCTTCATTCCTTCATTCCACTTGAGATCCTCGAACCGCTTGGGGTCTTCATACCGCTTCAGATTGGTAAACACTTTTTGCAAAACACCAAGAGTCTAAAGACTATAATACATCATATTGGTTGGAACAAATACTAGTTGAGCTTTAACTCATACATACAAAAAGTAATCTCAAATCAAGTGTGTGTCCATCAATGATAGTCACAACATCAATCATCAAAAATGCCAACAGATATTTCTTTTCTTAAGGAGGTGAGGTAATCCAATTTTGGACTAAGTCTCCATTATAGATCTTTAGCCTTTCCTTTTACTCTTTCCTTCTCTCTTTCCAACTTTAGTAGTTCTTCCTCAAAACTTGTTATTTTCTGCTCAAAAACTGATAATGAATCAGATGAATTAATGAAGTTATCAGCTAGTTGATTTATTTCCTCCTGTACCTTGCTGATTTTCTTATCTATATCTACTGTCAAAAAGTTAGTTTTACATGTATCCCTATACAAAGTTTTAAATTCCATTAGTGTACTACACAGTTCCGGTAAAAGAGTGTCAAATTGTCTTGTACACTTATTTATTTCCTCTTCAAAGAATTTGTGTTTTTCTTTCTCTAGTCTCTCCTTGAATGCTTCCTCTTTTATTTGTTCAATTGTCATAGTGTTGTCAATAATATACTTAGACAAAGTGTCAAGTTGACCTAAAGAATCTTTATTATCTATATTACACTTAGGTGCTGTCATTTTCAAAATTTGGAATTGTGTCATCAATTGCCTTGTATACTTGTGAGCTATACTCTGTTATCTTCTTGATGGAATCTAGAATAACTTTTGTTATATTTGTTGATTTGAAATCTACAGTGGAAGAACCAACAATCTGTATTCCACCGGTGGGAGCAATTTCCTTGCTTGTGGTGACCTCTGGTAGGTCAGTTTGTGTTTCCATTTCTTTAAGCAAAGGTTTGGATTTCTCAACTGATGCCGATGGCATTGTCTCTGTATGAACCTGTTGCTCTGAGTGTTTCTCAGTGTTGTCATCTACCGATTTACCTTCTGTATTATATGTTACCGGTGGCTCATTAGCCATATCTGTTTTCCTTGTTGAATCCTTATCTACCACAATATTGATTTTTTGAGTGTCAATGTCCACTATATATAACACCTCATAATTGGGATTTGTGTCCTCTTGTGGTGTGTCCATACTCTCATTAACCGGTTGATTGTCTATGGTAACTACTAGTGGAGTATCAAGAGGCGGTGGGGATAGATTATCTATTATTTTTATGCTAGGTGGTCCACCAACCTTGTCTTTTCCCTTATCCTTATCCTTTTGGTATACTTTGATGCGTTTAGGGTTTCTATATTCTTCCTTCTTTTCCTTATCTACAAGGAATATGTCCCATGTATTAGCAGTTTCCTCTGCTACCTCATTCACTCTACCAACCATAAGTGCTACATGTTAGTGTGTAGCTAAAAATAGTGACTGATTAGCCTCTGAGATCTGTTTATCCATATCATTTGGTGAGTTTATTGGATATACAACAAGAAGTTTTTCAATTTTTATTTTCATATCAAGCTCTACAACATCTTGTCATCTAGCTTCAAGTCTTCTGAATAGTTCTGTCAGTAATTCATCCACAACTTGCATTAGAAATTTCTTGTAAATGTCCAAGTGTAGGATTACATTGTTTTTAACTTTTTCCTT
The DNA here is from genome assembly GCF_030272615.1 of Cryptomeria japonica. Taxonomy (NCBI): domain Eukaryota; kingdom Viridiplantae; phylum Streptophyta; class Pinopsida; order Cupressales; family Cupressaceae; genus Cryptomeria; species Cryptomeria japonica. The sequence continues at coordinate 590,070,985 of NC_081405.1, read as the reverse complement.
GTCATTAGTTGATAATGAATCATACAATTTATTGATGTTTTTCAGCTTTCCATCCTCTGTTATTTCATTTAGAAGTTTTTCAATTGGAGCAATGGTTTGTTGAGTCTTCTTCTTGGGTGTTAACTTCTTCTTTGGAGTTAACTTCCTAGCTGGGGGCCTTACTGCCTGTTGTTTTTGTCTGGTTCTTCTAGGAGAAGGTTTAGATACCAGTGAAGGTTTCCTTTTTCTCACAACTCTTTTAAATTCAACTGGTATATCACTTTCTGAATAATTTCCAATTGGTGGAAGGTGAGTTTTCAGTTGAAGTGTTTCTAACTCATCTTCAATAATAGCAGTTTGTTTGAGTACATCATCCTTAGTAGCTTTTTCTTGCTTGGATCCTTTTCTAACTGTTGCTTCAACCTTCTTAACCCTTTTCTTTGATTGAATTTGGTTTTCAATAGTCTCAACACTACCAAATACCTCTTCTTTAGGTTCCTTAGGTGCTTCCAGGAGGGCTTTTGCATATGTTTCTATTATGTGGTCATCGGTTTCATATCCCATTTCAGTAACCCAAATGGTTCTTGGGATAACTGCCTCCATCCAAATTTCATCCTTCTTAATAACAAAATAGATTTCATCCTTATACTTATTTACAATTTCTTGTGATAGTCTGACTCTTATCTTCATCCGGACCTTCAATGCCTAAAAGTACTCATCTATGTTATTTTCTCTATTCTCTCCCATGTTGTTTAGTAAATCTGACAATTGTTGCCTACCGGTATGTCAAAACCAATATTTTTGTTACCAATACTGGGCACTTGTTTTGTTATGTGTACCATTAAATAGACAAGTAGGTTTCCAAATCTAAATTTCCCCTTTTTGTCTTTCTTTATCTTTCCCAAGTTGTCAATTAGTTCATCTTTCAACCATTCACACACATCTATTTTTGCATTATCATTAATCATGTCATAAGCACTCTTTATGCATAGGATAGAGACTGAGTTTAACCTATTTGCATGTGTGGTTTTGTAGCCTAAAATCATGCTAATGAATCTGACATTGATGTCAGTTACATCATTTACTCTTAAAGATCTCTTATCAGATGTTACACCTGTTAGGTTAGTCACTAGGTCATTTGAGACCTTCTTTGTCTTATCAGGCATGTTACCGGTGGAAGGTAACCTTGTCACGGCTTTTACTGCCTCTCTAGTGATTTTGTGAACTGAGTCTAACCAAAAGAATGCACCATGTACCCTGCTTAATACTATCCTTATAACATCCTTAGGAAAATCTAGAATACTGAGAATTTCAGTGAAACCTAGGGTTTACACTATCTTGTGCTCAGGGTTAACATTACTAGAATCATCACAGATTACTAATTTATACATGTTCTTTATTTCCTCATCACCTAATTCTTCTATGTGATAATGAATATACATTCTAGGGTCTTTAGCAAAAACTACTCCTTTGGGGATTTGAGAAAAAGCACCAACATTATCATCTTTCTTGGCAATCTCGAGAACTAACTGAAATAAAGGTCTAGGGGATTTAATCACTTCGACTACAGTAGGGTTTGCTATGAATTTAGGAACAGATGAAGAAGCCATGATTATAAATACCTTTATCTACCTTAGGAATGATTGCTTGCTGAATTACTTCACTTCTTTGCTCGGAATGCCTTTGCTCTGGAATTTTTGTGCTCTCGAAGGTTTGAAAGCTCGGTGAAATGAAATTGGAGCCAAAACACTTGATGTATAATGTTAATTTTTCCAACCACCACATTTAATGCTTGTCGGTTAAGTAATGACTTAACTTATCTATTGGTATAGAAGTAATTTCAACTTCTCACCATCAACCGAGGGAATAATAGCATGTTTCACATTTGATTGCCAAACCCTCAAGGGAATTTTCTTCAATTAGATGAAGAGTCTCCTGCCAGTGGAGTGTTACTCTCTTCTATCGGTGGAGTGTTGCTCTATTCTTCTGATGGAGGAGTGTTCCTATCACCTTTTAGATTTGATTTCTTAATCCATTGTTTTGAGAATTCCTACTTAACTTCTTTAGCCTTTTCTTTACCTTTCAAACTAGGACCTTCGTTATTTACTAGTGAGGACTTGCTTCTACAAATTTTAGCAATATGTCCAATCTTGTTGTAGGCATAACAAGTCACATTTTTTTTTGAATAGCTTTTCCATAACCTATGCTGGTTTGTGTTCTGCATTGATTAGATAAGTGTCCAAATCTTCCACAAACATAACATCTTACATTCATTTTGCAATTCTCTGAATTGTGACCAACTTTGTTGCATTTTGAACATTGACCAATGGGTGTATTGGTATTCTGATAATTTCTAGATCTACATTGATTTTCTCTATGACCATACTTGTTACAGTTAAAGCATTTGCCATTAAATTTATAAGCAGTAGGTTATCTTACCGGTTTGCCTTGATCCTGTGTGTTTGTAGTACCGGAGCTTTCACTAGCTTCAAAGACAAGACCATTAGTGTCACCATTAGGTTTTTGATTCTTCAACAGGTCACCAAGTTCTTCTGAGCTTTTCCTGAATTTTTCTTTATGTTGATTTGCAGCAGCCAATTCTCCTTCCAAGATACCTTTTTGTCTCATGAGTTCATTTGATTCATTCTGTGCATGCATCAGATCTGTCTCCAACATATCATTTTCATAACTAAGTCTTGTGTTCTCATTTGCAACATCATTCAATCTTCTAGTCAAGTCTTCTTCATTCTTCTTTCTATCTTCAATTTCTATACAAAATCTCATAGTCATATCCGACATCTCATTCTTTGTTGTCATGTTTTCTTGTTTCAGCTTATTCATCAAATCACTAAGAGTTTCCTTTTCATCATTCTCATTTTGTATCTTTTCACAAAGTTCTCTTCGCTTGTTCGTTGCAATGGAAAGATTTTCTTGAAGTGCTTGAATAATATGCTGTGCAGCCTTTAGATCATCTTCAAGTTTGATATTTTTCAATTTTTCTACATCATAGTCTAAGAGAGTTGCTTCTAATTTCTTCATCAAGTTTTCCATCTCTACTGGTGTCAAGATCTTCCTCAAGCTGTTATGCTTCTGAAAATAGAGGACCAGGCTCTGATACCAATCGTTAGAATTCCCAAAGATACTGAGAGGGGGGGGTGAATTAGTATCTAACCGGTTATAAGATTTTCTTAACTTAAAACATGTAGAGCATATTAAAATTGTATACCGCTAAACAAGAAATAATGCAATCAATAGAGATAACAACAACCACATGAAAAACACACCATAAGACAGTAGTTTAACGAGGAAACCCTGTGTGGGAAAAACCTCGGTGGGATTTGTGACCCACAATATTCACTTACTGGCCAATAAGAGAATATTACTGCTATAAGAGGGGCCTACACATGCAGGAAGGCCAAGCGCCTAGATCTCACTGCTCAATTACAAAATGGATTATAGTGTACTACTTCAAAATAGCATCTACTATGCCAGATCTAGTATCGGTTTATAGCTCTACTTCATACATAAACCCTTAACCTATAATTTGCATAATAGGTCTGCCTTATTCGCCTATACATTTCCTTCCTTCTATTACAAAATGTTCTATAATGATCTCTTATAAATATGAGTCATTTTACAACTTGCCAAGCCAGCTTACAATGATTTTACAATAATTAACAAAATATATTACAAACAAAATTCATGTCAGCTTCTATGCTGGTATGCTTTCTTTTACTGCTGATGTAGAGTCTGACCTTGCTGATGTCATAGGACTATAAGGTTGCCATCAATGATGAAACCTTCAATGACCTACAATATCTTATTGGAGTGTGCATTTGCCAACAGATTCAACACTTTGTGAGAGGTCTTAATGATCGTATTGGTGGACAGGTTTGGATGCATGGACCTAAGACCTTGGAGGCAGTTGTGGAGTAGGAGAGATTAGTAGAGGAGAATCTTTCATTAGCATCAGGAGGAGTGATGGGAGGACAGATAGTTAGTGCACTTCTTTCAGGATCTATGGTGAGAGGACCACAACAATAGTCTTCAGGATATGCTAGGAGCCATCATTCTTCTTTTCGTAGTGGTCAATGGTTTAAGAAGAGGTTTTCTCAGGGGTAGAGCTTTGCTCGAGGTGCCATATTTTAGGTTGATAGGAGTCACAATCGTCAGCATGACAGGAGACATACTCTTTCTCAGCTAGCATAGAGTTTGCAACCAACTTCGCGTAGAGGTAGTGTTCAACAATCGAGTACAACACCATGCAGTAGAGTGTTTCTTAGGAGAGATTACTTTGCATGTGGATAACTAGGTCACATTACCATCTATTGTCCTCAACGTACTTCTTAGATGTTAGGGAAGCAAAAGCCAACTACTTCTAAGCTTACAGTTGGAGATGCAGGTAGGTCTCATCGCATTTTTGTGGCAGTTGATAACCGTCGGGCTGAGCATCAGGCCACCATTGTAGAGACATCAGGTGTGATAGGTGGTATCTCTTGTTCAGTGTTATTTGATTTTGGAGCATTAGACTCTTTTATTTCTCCTTTTCTAGTAGAGCAATGTGGGCTTGCTATGGAAAAGCAAGATGATAGGTGGTAGGTAGAGTTCGCTATAGGGTCCAAAGTGGTAGTGGATTCCCTTGTGCTCAATTGTCCTTTAGTCTTAGGAGATTGCCATACTTCAGTGGATCTTCATGTTATGTCTTTGGGATCTTATGATGTGGTTCTTGGTATGGATTGGCTTGGATCTTAGCAAGCGCAGATAGATTGTAGAGGTAAGAGAGTGTAGTGGAAGGATGATAGTGGGAAGAGTGTGGAGATTGTAGGTATTTAGAGACCTATCTCTCTTCGCATGATTTCTGCTATGTAGATGAAGATGTGTGCATGTAAGGTTTGCCAGTTGTTTTCAGTTAGAGTGAAGGATGTGGATGAGGGAGTTAGCTCAGAGGATTTATTTCAGCAACATCCCATCCTTCAAGAGTTTGCAGATATTTTTCCTAGTGAGATTCTAGGTATGGCCCCTCGGTGAGATAGATATTTTAGGATTGATTAGTGCTAGGAGTTGAGCCTATTTCTAAAGCTCCCTATCGGATGACCATGTAGGAGTTGAATGAGTTGAGTGTTCAGTTAGAGGAGTTGTTGGCAAAGGGGTTTATTCATCCTAGTGTGTCCCTTTGGGGTGCACCTATGTTATTTTTGAAGAAGGATGGATCTCTTCGATTATGCATTGATTACATATAGCTTGAAAAGGTGACGGTGAAGAACCGATATACCTTACCTCAGATAGATGATTTATTTGACTAGATTAAGGATGCTAAAATCTTCTCTAAGATTGACCTTAAGTCTAGGTATCACCAGTTCAGGATTCAGGAGGCAGACATACATCATACAACTTTTTGCACTAGATATGGTCATTATGAGTTCACAGTGGTACCTTTTGGTCTCACGAATGCACCTTTAGTTTTCATGCGCTTGATGAATGGTGTATTTAGGTTGTATTTGGACAAATTTGTATTAGTATTTCTGGATGATATTTTGATTTATTTGAGATTAGTTGAGGAGCATGAGGATCATGTGAGGCAGGTTTTGCAGTGTCTTAGGGAGAATCAGCTTTACGCTACTTTGGTGAAGTGTGATTTCTTCTAGATAGATGTGAGGTATCTTGGTCATCTGATTTTTGAAGAGGGTACCGTAGTTGATCCCTCAAAGATTCAGGCAATGGTCAATTGGCCAACACCCACTAATGTGGGAGAGGTGTGTAGTTTCTGTTAGGGTTCCCATAGATACTGAGAGGGGGGGGTGAATCAGTATCTAACCGGTAGTCAAATTTTCTTAAGTTAAAACATACAAAACATAAAGTAGCAGTGTATCGGTATGCAAGAATTAATTTAATAAACAGAATAAAAAACATCCACATGAAAAGAACACCATAACACAAGATTTTTAACGAGGAAACTCGGTGTGGGAAAAACCTCGGTGGGATTTGTGACCCACAATATTCACTTACTAACCAATAAGAGAATATTACTTACAATAGGGGCCTGTACATGCAGAAAGGCCAATTGCCTAGAGCTCACTACTCAATGAGAAGTCACACTGACTTACAATGAGGATTATACTAATCCAATGATCTGTACTGCTTTACAATAGCATCTCCAATTCCAGATTCAATACTAGTTCTAACTCTGTTCTTTACATATACCCTTGACCTATAATTCGCACATTAGGTCTGCCTAATAATTTTCCTTTTTTTTTGTTCGCTTTCTTTCCTTTTTAATTGTCTACAATGATCTTCTTTATATACAAGAGTCGTTTTACAATTTTTCAAGTCGGCTTACAATAATAAAGAAAATATTACATATCAAAAAAATCTATTGGCCTCTGTGCCGGTATACATCTTTTCTTCTATGCCGATGCCAGTGTAGAGTGATCTTGTTGATGTTGGTGCAATGTCTTGCTGGTATGATGTTTTGCCGGTGCCATAGGATTGCAAGGTTGCCATCAATGACAAAACCTTCAATCACACACAATGTCTCATTGGAGTGTCCATATGCCAACAATCTGCCCCTTTGGCATTGATGGCAACACTCATGAGAAATTTCAAAAAGGTGTCCAAAAATGTGTAGACCAAAAAATTTACCAAAAATATGAGGGGCTCCCCCTAAGCATATGATTCCTATCTTTGAATTTTCTCATCCTACTACTCCCCTTTTGGCATCAATGACAAAGGTTGTCAAGATGTTAGTAGAGTTTGTAGTTATACTGGTCCATATCCTCAACCTTGTAGTTCGGTAGTTATTATCTAAAAGAGATCGCCCAAAATTAAGTTTATACTATCCATAAACTTTTTCCTATCTTTTATTGCTATTTCAATCCTCTTCATAGTACCAGTGAGATGATGTAATTGCTCTACCGGTGTTTTACTTCTCGGTGTTAATGCCTCTGAGATTTCCTTCCGTAGAGATGCTAGATAGTCCAATCTTGGACTCAGTTGGGATCTCAAGTGTTTTGCCTTATTTATTATTGTCTCTTTCTCTTTCTCCTGTTTAAGTAATTCTGCCTCAAAATTTGCTAACTTATCTTCAAAAACAGATAGTGAATCTGGTGAGTTGACAAAATTGTTTGCAAGCTTGTTTATCTCTTCCTGTGTCTTGCTTATTTTCTTGTCTATATCTACAGTCAAGAAGTTTGTTTTGCATGTGTCTTTGTACAGGTTTTTGTACTCTTTTAACAAACTACATAGTTCTGGTAGTAGTGTGTCAAAGTCTCTGTTACACTTCTTAATTTCTCCTTTTCTACAACGTCCTTTACAGATTCTAACTTTATTTTCTCAATATTTCCAGAAATGTATTTACATAATCTATCCAACTATCCTAAAGAATCTTTATTATCTATATTACAATCAGGAGCGATTATCTTCAAAATTGGTATTGAATCATCTATTGCTTTGTAAGCTTGAGAACTATAGTCAGTTATTTTCTTGATGGATTCAAGTAATACCTCAGTTACATTTGTTGACTTTGATGGTGACCCAACAAACTGAGTACCGGTGGAAGTGACCATGCTTGTATTGACCTCTAGTAGGTTAGTTTGTGTCTGCATTTCCTTTAGCATTGGTTTTCCTACTTCATTGCTTACTGGTGGCATCTATTCTGGAGCATTTAGCTTTGTCGGTTTCTCTGTTGTGCTTCAGATTCCATCTTTTTCCCTATATCTGCTATCGATTGCTCTGTATTTTTTGTTACCGGAGGCTCTTTAGCCATATCTGATTTTTCACTTGGGTCTTTATCAACTGTTATGTTGATCTTTTGGGTATCAACATTTACAGTGAATAGGACTTCAGGATTTGTATTGCTATCCTCTGCATCCATGCTTTCGGCTACCGGTTGGTTTTCAGGGATTGCAATTTTTATAGGTGGAGGTAGGTTATCTTTAACCTTTCTGCTTGGAGGTCCACCAATTTTCCTTTTCCCTTTGTCCTTATCCTTTTGATATACCTTAATAGGCTTGGGATTCCTATATACTTGTTTTTCTTTTTCAACCAAAAATATGTCCCAACCATCTTTTGTTTCCTCTAAAACCTCTATAACTCTACCTGCCATCAGTGAAATTTGCCTGTGTGTAGTGGAAAAAACTATCCAGTTAGCCTGAGCTATCAGATCATCAATTTCTTTTGGGGAGTTTACCGGATATACAACAAGTAGTTTTTCTATTTTTATTTTCTTGTCCAGTTCAATTACTCCTTGCCTTCTGGCCTCAAGTATTTTGTATAGGTCATCAAGAATTTCATTTATGATTTGCATCAAAAACTTTTTAAACATGTCCATGTGTAGTATTACACTCTCCTCAACTTGCCCTTTCTCATCAGCCAATAGGGTGTCATAAATTTTCCCTATGTTCTTCAGTTTTCTTTCCTTTGTGATCTCATTTAACAAAATGTCTAGAGGTGCCAAGTCAGTTTTTGCCTTTTTCTTTTTCTTAGGGGTTAGCTTCTTTTTGGGTGTGACCTTTCTGACTGGAGATCTCATAGCTTGTTGCTTTTGCCTTGTCCTTCTAGGTGAAGGAGTGGTTGCTAGTTGTTGTTCACCAAAAGTGATAACCCAAGACACCTACAAATCTATCTATGAGATAGCCGATCTCAATCAATGAAACACCTCAGGGCTTGGACAACATAACATAGGATCCTAATGATCCTCCTGCACTTCAGGTTCTGCTAGACCTAGGGGGGGACACCCTTTTGATGCATTGAATACAACAATCACAAACATAAGATTGCATCAACAATGAGTAGACAAATCATTTCACAAGCTCAACATATTAGGAAACATTATAGATTGGCTACATCTGTATAGACAATAGGATGAAACAGAGCTTGGAAAGAATGGAACACACACCCCTAAACATAAAAGGAAATAGATTTATCTTTTAAAATGTTGATCTGAAACCATCCCCAAACTTGCAAGACCAGTGCCTTGTTCATTGGGCAACAAGGTCACACACAAAACTACAAATATGAATCACAGATGCAAGTTTGTTTTCCTTAAACAAGATATTCATGCACCAATACCTTATATTAATGCACTATTTGATTCATTCACAAATTTGTCAGATCTGGAAATACATTTCATCATTTATGACTGACTATAGAATTTAAAACCTTCCTTGAAGGATACTTACAAACAGTCACACAATTTCCTTAAAATTGACAAATCTTCATCCTCCTTGAGGATTCAATTTATGATAATGAAATGCATACCTAGAGACAATACTGTGAGGAATTTACTGATGCCTGACACAAGCAAGACCTGCAACTAAAATCATATTTACAACAATGCACTGCAATCTCTGTACCTTGAAACCAAATAGAAGCATTCACAAATCTGGATCATGATATTCAGAAAGTGGAAGCCATCAAATCTGGAGCATTCTCCAAATTTCTGGAACCCTTACAACTGAGAAGAATTCAGAATAAAAAGAGGAGAGAAGAAAATCAAATCTACAACTGAATTGCCAAGTGTCTCCTCTCTAACTGAAATTTGTTCCTGTGGAAACTGCCTTCAAAATATCCCACATTTGTCAAAATTAACATAATAATCAAATTCCTCACTCTGAGAGCTTTCCGACGATATATAATACTTTATATTTTGGCCAAAATTTAGACCCTGGGCGAATTAATTCCCATTTGTGCTCAGTCATTTAAATATTTCGAATTTTAATATAGTCAAAACTATATCATTTATTCATTTTAATTTTGATTTTTGCCTCCATTTGTGCTCTGAAGCCTTGCCACATGGCAGCCTCTGATTGGTCGATGGGGTTGACCGGACGCCACCTGGGATGACACCTCATCACCGCCATGTCATTTGCTTCGTCACTACCACTTGGCCGCCACATCATCGCCACTGGACTGCCACCTGTGCACCAACTGTGTGCCACCTCACCAAGACCCGCCTGCTGGACTGCCACCTATCATGACACGTGGATGACTCTCATTCACTTTCGTTATTTTGCGGGCTTTAAACGACGTGCATCTTCCCTTCGCGAAATAGTGTGCACAGTTGATCCATCTCGAACTTGCTCACTCGTTAAGCCGACCTTCCTCTGCAAAATTTTGCCTGTCTGCCTCGGGAAGCATGCCTACGTGGGGTCCACTTGGTCGCCATCCAGTCAACTCCTCTGTCTCCTCGGGATGCATGCTCATGCATGGGCCCACCTTGGGTGCCCATAGGCATCATCTGTCAAAAGCCTTTATGGCTTAAACATATTACTACAGTGTGTTTTTGTTTATAAAGATTAAAAGATACCATTTCCTAGCCAATGTGGGATTAAAACATTAAGCCTGGGACTGTGTATTTTTTAAGATTTCTGAGTGTTCTTCAATGGCATTTTGCTTTTAAGGTTTTGAAACCTTCAAACTCCAACGCCCAAACAACACCGTGAGGGAGGAGCTAGCAAATATTGTGGATTTATTGCACTTGCTTGAAAGCTTCTACATTTCTTGAAGATTTCAAAACTGCCCATTGCATAGGCTGAAGCTTCTATTTGCTGTTAATTGCATTAGCTTGGATTTTGTTGCACTCCCAGCCATCACACACAGCAAGGAGAATGCTGGGAAGGTTGGAGAATTTGGATTTTGCTTGAAATTTCACCATGGGGCTGCTATATGCTTGCACTTGAAGACCAATGCTACTGCTGCTGTTTACAAACTCCAATGCTTAACCACTTGGTTTCAACGCTGCCTGTGTGCATTTGCTTGAAAATTTTAATTGCTGCTTCTACCATTTGCCTTTCCTCCATTCATCATGCCACAATCTATTGGATTCGACTTAATGCTTGCCAATTGAAACTTATTTGAAAGTTTTTAATTGCTGCCTCTACCATTTGCCTTTCACGCTCCACCTTCCAGCTGCATTTTGCTTGAATTTCTAAATGTCCCTTCTCTATCGCCGAAGGAGGATTTAGTATTACTCTCCACTTTGAAATTTCTTGGAGTTCTATTAGCATCTTGAACTCATATGACATGTTCTATGATTACAAACCACATTTCAACATTATGAAATTCTCTTAGCAAACCAAGTTGCCAGTAAAATCAATGCACGGGCATGAGCCAGGTCGGGGCCCAAAATGGGTCTGACTAAAAAAATTTTCGTTTTCATACAACTGACTTCTGAAAAGCTTTGCGGACCTCAAACATACCTTTGGAGACGATCAGCTTCATTTTCGGATCATAAAATTGCATTTTACAACCTTCAGGCAATTACGCCACAATTTTCACATTTAATCGCGAAGACGTAATTTTCAAACCTGTCAAAACATATTTCTGGAGCTCGCCATCTGACAGGCGTGTACTCTGATATACAAGGATGACTTCTACCAAACAGTTTCTCAAGATGAGTCCCGAGCGAAGAGATAATAATTTCCAAAAATGCCCAACTGGCTTTGTCGACACTACGGACCTGATGAAGTCAATGTTCTGGCAACACATGATGCCTTTCTCAAAAATATCAAACGACCTCCATAGGCCCTCAAATTTGGAACACAGGTACCTTTAAGTACATATTAAATCTTTGAATTCACAGTTCGATCACCAGACTGACAGGATGCAAACGGCGCGCTCACAAAATTGCTACATTAACTGATATAACACTGGAGTGCAGATAACTAAATTTGATGGCAAAATGAGCTCTTTTGAAAACCGATCAAACAGATTGGTAGAGCCTTGAAATTTGAAATGTAGCTCACCATTTATACCAACATTAGCTTGGAACAAACATTCTGACATGACATTCACCGAGACATTTTTACACTTGTGCAAACATCACAAACTACAAACGGATTGGGCTATGAAAACGGAGCAAACAGATTCGTCAAGACTTGAAATTTTGCAGGGTAACTCACTTTTATGCATATAGTTGAATCCATTTTGAATTTCTCTATGATGATCAACAGGGAAAAAGATATAAACACCCAAAGTAGGCTACTTAATAAAATTTGCACTTGTGCCTAGAATGCACTTTCAACTCACCCCTCGAAATGGGTACCTAGTAAACTTATCCAAACTGAATTCTAAAAGTTGCACATCACTACATAGGCCAAATGAAAGGCGTGGGACATGAATCCCGAGCCTTACCCTTTGAAAATCAACTGGCTCCATTTTACCCCCTTGCTAACTAGGCCATTCAAACTGACTCATTCAGGTACTTTTCTAACATTCTAAGAAAAATTTTGAAATAGGCCTACAAACTTTGATTCAATTTTAAATACTCCCAACACTAGTGAGGGATCTCTTTTCCTAACAACTCTTTTAAAGGTTGTTGGCATGTCTCCTTCTGAAGAAGCACCTACCGGTGATAGATGAGCTTCAGGTTGTGAGGTTGCCAACTCATCTTTAGTTATGCCAGTTTTCTTTAATACATGTTCGTTAATGGCTTTCGCTTGTTTGGATTCTTTTCTCACAAAAGCTTGTACCTTCTTCACTCTTTTCTTGGACTGTATTTGTTTTTCTATTGTTTCAGCACTACCAAATGCTTCCTCCTTAGGTTCATTTGGGGCTTCCAGAAGTGCTTTGGCATAAGTTTCAACTATGTGGTCATCTATTTCATAGCCCATTTCTATTACCCAAATTGTCCTTGGGATGACTGCTTCCATCCATATTTCATCCTTTTTGATAACAAATCATATATCATCTTTGTATTTATCTACAATTTTCTGAGATAACCTTGTCCTTTTCTTCATTTTCGTCTTTAGTGCTTGGAAAAAGTTATGAATGTTGTTTTCCTTATTCTCACCCATGGTATTTAACAGTTCTGTCAGTTGCTTTCCTACCAGTATGTCATATCCAAATTCTTTATATCCTATACTGGGAACTTGTTTTGTTATATGAAGCATTAGACACACTAACAGATTTCCAAATCTGAAGGTTCCTTTCTTATCCTTCTTTATCTTTCCAAGGTTGTCTATCAATTCATCCTTTAGCAATTCATAGATGTCAATTTTTGCATTGTTGGTTATCATGTCATAAGCACTCTTAATGCATAAACTTGAAACTGAGTTGAGTCTATTGGTATGAGTGGCTTTGTAACCTAATATCATGCTTATGAATCTTACATTTGTATCCTTTACATCATTAACCCTTAAAGATCTTTTATCAAATGTTGCACCTATTAGGTCTGTGACTAAATTATTTGAAACTTTCTTTTTTTTGTTTGGTCTTTTACCGATGGCTGGCAACCCTGTGACAGCCTTTACTGCTTGCTTGGTGATCTTATGAATTGTATCTAACTAGAAAAATTCTCCATGAACTCTACTTAACACTATCCTAATCACATCCTTAGGAAATTTAGGAATACTAAGGATTTCTATGAATCCTAGGGTTTCAATGATTTTGTGTTCAGCTTTGATATTGCCAATATCATCACATATCTCGGTTTTGTACATGGTTTTGATTTCCTCATCTCCTAGCTCTTCAATATTGCAGTGAATATACATTCTAGGGTCTTTAGCATATACAACACCTTTAGGGATTTGAGAGAATGCACCTAGGGTATCATCCTTCTTTGCTATTTTGGGGACCAACTGAAATATGGGCCTAGGTCTTTTAATTACTTCCACAATAGTAGGGTTCACTATGTATTCAATTGTAGAGGTGGATGCCATGATAAAATACCTTTTTCTATCTTGGATGGATGATTGCTTGGAGTGTTCTTGCTTCTTGCTCGAAATGCCTTAGCTCGGAAATCTTCGTGCTCTCTGAAAGTTTGAAATCACGGTGAAATGAAATGGAGCCAAAACCTTATTTTATAAAGTCTTTTTTGCTACCTACCATATTAATTGCATGCTGGTTATGTATTCACTTAACTTTATTTGCCGGTAATAAGTGATTTTCAACTTCTTTTCTCTAACCGAGGGAATAATAGCACATGTGTCATTAGATTGCCAAACCCTCAAGACAATTTTCTTCAATTAGATGAAGAACTTCCTGCCAGTGGAGCACTGCTCTGTCCTGCCGGTGGAGTATCACATTGTCTTGCCAATGGAGCATTTGTTGGTTCTACTGGTGGAGGAGCATTCCCAATATTTAGATCAGATTTTTTAATCCATTGCTTTGAGACTTCTTGCTTAACCTCTTCAACTTTTTCTTTACCTTTCAAGCTATCACTTTTGTTGTCTACCGGTGTACTTTTACTTCTAAAAAATTTAGCAATATGCCCAATCTTGTTACATGCATAACAAGTTACATTATTTTTCTGAATAGCTTTCCCATAACCTATGTCAGTTTGTGTTCTGCATTGATTTGATAGATGTCCAAATCTTCCACAAACATAACATCTTACATTCATTCTACAGTTTTCAGAGTTATGACCAACTTTTTTGCATTTGGAGAATTGACCGGTGGGAGGATTGATATTCTGATAATTCCTAGATCTACATTCATTTGCCCTATGACCATATTTATTATAGTTAAAGCATTTCCATTGAATTTATAAGTATTAGGTGGTCTTACCAGTTTGCTACGACCCTGAGTATTTGCGGTACCAGAGCTTTCTCCAACTTCAAATCCAACTCCAGAAGTGTCACCTTGGGTTTTTGATTCTTCAATAAGGTACCAAGTTCTTCTGATCTTTTCTTGAATTTTTCTTTGTGTTGATTTGCAGTTTCCAATTCCCTTTCCAAGATTTCTTTTTGTCTCATTAGTTCATTTGAGTCATTCTGAGTATGCATCAGATCTGTCTTCAACATGTCAGTTTCATAGCTAAGTCTTGTGTTCTCATTTGCTACATCACTTAGTCTTCTGGTCAATTCTTCTTTCTGTCCTCAATCTCTTTGCAAAATCTCATAGTCATATCCTGCATTTCATTTTTTGTTGTCATGATCTCTTGTTTCAACTTTCTTATCATATCATTAAGTGATTCCTTTTCATCATTCTCATTTTGCAATTTTTCACAAAGTTCTCTTCTCTTATTTCTTGTAACAGTAATATTTTCTTGAAGTGCCTGAATGATATCCTGAGCTACTCTTAAATCATCTTCTAATTTGATATTTTTCAACTTCTCTGCATCATAGTCAGTAAGAGCTCCTTCAAGATGCTTCATCAGATTTTCCATCTTTATTGGTTTCAAGATCTTCCTCAAGCTATTAGGCTTCTGAAAATAGAGGACCAGGCTCTGATACTAATTGTTAGGGTTCCCACAAATACTGAGAGGGGGGGGTGAATCAGTATCTGACCGATAGTCAAATTTTCTTAAGTTAAAACATACAGAACATAAAGTAGCAGTGTACCGGTATGCAAGAATTAATGTAATAAATAGAATAAAAAACATCCACATGAAAAGAACACCATAACACAAGATGTTTAACGAGGAAACCCGGTGTGGGAAAAACCTCGGTGGGATTTGTGACCCACAATATTCACTTACTGGCCAATAAGAGAATATTACTTACAATAGGGGCCTGCACATGCAGGAAGGCCAATTGCCTAGAGCTCATTGCTCAACGAGAAGTCACACTAACTTACAATGAGGATTATACTAATCCAATGATCTGTACTACTTTACAATAGCATCTCCAATGCCAAATTTAGTACCAGTTCTAACTCTGTTCTTTACATATACCCTTGACCTATAATTCACACATTAGGTCTACCTAATACTTTTCCTTTTTTTTTTGTTCGCTTTCTTTCCTTTTTAATTGTCTACAATGATCTTCTTTATATACAAGAGTCATTTTACAATTTGCCAAGTTGGCTTACAATCATAAACAAAATATTACATATCAAAAAAATCTATCGGGCTCTGTGCCGATATACATCTTTTCTTCTATGTCAGTGCCAGTGCCGGTGTAGAGTGATCTTGTTGATGCCAGTGCACTGTCTTGCTTGAATAATGCTTTGCTAGTATGATGTTTTGCTAGTGCCATAGGATTGCACATTTTCCATTAATGACAAAACCTTCAATCACACACAATGTCTCATTGGAGTGTCCATATGCCAATAGTTTCATGGGTTTATCAAAATATTATCATAGATATATTCAGGATTTCTCCATGATAGCTCATCATATCACTTCTCTTTAGAGAAAAGGGAAGAAGTTTGTTTGGATAGAGCAGTGCGAGATAGCATTTAAGATCCTTAAGGAGCATTTGACTAGTGCACCTATTTTAGCAGTCCAGATCCTTTGGGGAATTTTGCGGTGTGCATAGATGCTTCTTTGGAAGGTCTAGGAGCAGTGTTGATACAGGATGGTTATGTGATTGCATATGAGTTGCGTAAACTTAAGAATCATGAGAAGAATTATCCCACCCATGATCTTGAGTTAGTGGCAATGGTTCATGCTTTGGTTAGATGGATGCACTTCCTTCTTGAACATAGATTCGTATGGCATAGTGATCATCACAATTTGCAGTATATCTTCACGTAGCTGAATTTGAATGCTAGGCAAAGGCATTGGATGGAGTTCTTATGTAAATATGACTTTGAGGTGAGATATATTCAGGGTAAGGAGAATGTGGTAGCAGATGCATTGAGCCAGAGGAGGCATGGGATTTCAGCAATTTCTCTTAGTGTGGATTTGAGGAGGCGTATTCTTAGTACCCTTCCTTCAGATGTATGGTATCAGGAGATTATTGTAGTGGCTGCCATAGGTAGAGCTCTTGAGGGCAGATATGTAGGTTACTCAGTGGAATCAGATGGACTTCTTAGGCATTTGGGACATATTTATGTTCCACCATAAAATGGTCTTTGATATTTGATCATGTCAGAGGCACATCATGCACCTTACTCGGCACATCTAGGTGTCAAGAAGATGTACATGGATTTAAGATAGATATATCATTGGTCTGGTATGAGCAGAGATATTGCAAATTTTGTGGCATGTTGCCTAGAGTGTCACGGAGTGAAGGTAGAGCGTCAACATCCTGCAAGATTATTACAGTTGTAGCGTCCTAAAATTGCGACACTTGCAATTTCGACCGCATTTGGGTCTTCACGATGGCGATGCAACACGCAACCTGAATGGAGACCCCGAAACCTGATTATGACACTGAAAACTGCATTTTCTTGCACCCTAGCCTGAACCTCCTTTGCACCCTGCTGTCCTGGGAGGTGGGACCGGAGTGCCCAGTGCCCTGGTCCCTGGGTCCTATTTTGGGCCCGGTCTCTTTTGGACTTCGGGTCTTTATGTTTGCAAATTGGAAAATTATCTTTCCTGGTCGGCCTAAGGTCGGGAAAATCAGTCTATCAGCCCTAAATGACAAGTATATAAACTACATTTTCCTCTTTCATTCGATATGATGGAAAAAACGTGGAAACTATACTCAAGCATTCAAGCATTCAAGCATTCCTTCAAGCAATTGATCATTTCAAGTCTCCATTCAAGGCTAAGTGTTGCATTCAAGACAAGGATTCAACCATTGAAGAGGAGATCACTTACAACATACTACTACAACATACAACATACAACATCTATACCTTCGCACATAAGGATACAAACATCCTTACAACAAGGTATTAGTACTTGTTTTACATTACAGACATTTACATTTACAGCATTGCTCATTTCTTGGTTAATTCCAAAACTGGGGTTTGACTTAAAGGCAAACCCCTAATCCCTAACCCCCCAATCGTCTTCGCTTTTCTGTGTGTAGGTTGCAGGTACGTGGTTAAAATTGAAGATCTGGAATCCTTGTGTAGAGACGAACAGATCCCCCTTTGTTTCGCGGATTTTTCGGAGGACCGTGGCGCTCGGGCGCCATCGTCCTGGCAACTTTCGCTCAAATTTGCAGGACAACATCGTATCGACATTTTACTGCTAATTCCAGGTCCGCAGCTTCATACTGTATTCCTATCTTAGTTTATAAGTGAATCTTTCTCACTTTCTATGCATTCCTAGCTTAATTCTTCTATGCACATTCTTTACAAAAGAGGGTAGCCTTGCTGTCATAACCCTTGAAACTCATTTAGCATCCAATCTTGCATTGCGTGGGATCGGATCTTGTGCGTTTTCAACCCCTCTTTTGAATGTAAAGTCTCTCCCTTAAGTGAAAACCATCAACCCTAGTGAATCTCCCTTCTCTCTCCTTGGAGTTGGAAGAAGGGAGAGCAACTAGGGTTCGATCGCGATTTTCCGCTTTACATTTTGGTGAACTCGACGTGAACATCCTTTCTGATTATTCATGATTAGATCTGAAAATTGGATTCCTTGATTACATTTCCATGTTTGATCTTTTACAAAATTTTAGAGGTTAATTGCATAAAAACCCTAAATTTTCTTTTTAAGTAATTAAACTTGTGAAATGTTTAATTGATAATGCTTGTTTCAAATCTACGTTTCTATTACAAATTATCAATTCATATTTGTGCCTTAATTTTGAAAATTAAGGGGTTAAGTGTTAAAACCCTCTTGATTCAACCTTTATTCGACAATTTCACTGATCAAAACATCTCCAAATCAGCTGTAACTTTGGATTCCGCAATAAAATCACAATATCTTTCATCCCTGAAAATTTGGAAAAAAGTTGCGAGGACCGTGTGCACTCCGAGCGCCATCATCCCCGACATTTTTTCCGAAATTTTGGGAGCTAGATCTTACTATATTTTCCTGCTAAAATACAGAATTTTGGCTGATTTTATCAATTATAACACTTTCAAAATTAAAGTCAAAGTTGGTCTAGGGATTGCTTGGATTAACGCTTCTAATCATTCAAAAATCATTAAAACTGAAATTTTGTGTCAAAATTGTGTTCTTGTTGTCCTAAATCTGAAAAGTGTGTTTGCATTCATTAAAAATTTCAGTGCTTTATTCAAATTCTTGAAATTTGTGACTTTTGAAATTAAGTGCTTAATTACAACAACTTTAATTTCCGCTTTCAAAATTGAATTTTGCGTGAAATTGAGTCAATTTTTAAATTTCAAAATTTGCATTGCTCTTGACATTCCCTCTAAAATCATAAAATTCAAAATTTCAATTTCCCTCTCTTTTTCAAAATTCAAATTTTTGCATTTTTCGACAATCTTGGTTGCAACTTTAATTTGGCCTATCTATAGATCGTAAAACCACTCAATTTTTTCAGATTAGCTCCAAAATCATCATAACTTTCATCCCTGCAAATTTCAAAAAAAGTTGCCGAGACCATGTGCACTCCGAAGCGCCACGGTCCCTGACATTTTTTCTGAAATTTCGGGAGATTGTCCTGATTGTATTTAACAGCTTAAATCCAGAAGATTGGCTGATTTTACTGAAAATTGCTACCTCTAAATTCAAAACTTTCTCTCTCTCTCTAGTGCATGAGTTTTACAACAATAAGCCCTACTTACACTATTCCCGTTAGACGAAGCCGTAGAATTAAGTCTTTCCGAGGTTTAACTACTGAGGAGATGGAACCTAATTTGAATAGCCTTTTTAACGAGGACATGGGTAATTCCTCTAATCTTCCTAATGATGAAGAAGCTCTCCATGAGGTTTCTGAAGAACAACTTTCAAAATTGGATAACCAATTTGACAATTTTCGACAATGGATGTCTCAAGAATACCCCGATAGTTAAGCTCTTCCTTTAATTGAGGGTCTAAAACGTATGCTTCAAAGTGATAAGAATGGAATTGGTATTTTGCGTGGTATTGCACACATTGTGGATTCGAATGTGATGCCTATGAAGAGTTGTGCTGAAAATTTGGGTTATACACAACCTCCTACTCAAGTCAATCATTCTATTCCTTTGATGACTTATATTGCTAGCATACCTACCTTTACATCAAACATAATGGCTACTTCTACACAAGACATTCCTCCTATGATCGCCAGTCATGGGGGCAATCCTTCTTCTTCAATTAACCCTCTTCCTTCATTTAATCCGACTTCTTCATTCATTCCTTCAATGAGTGTCCCTATTATATCTCCACAAATGAACATGACGCAAGGGGGCAATTCGTTTAACCATTCCATTCCTCCTTGTAGTGTTCCTCCTGTCCAATCATCTCCTATGACTAATTATCATAGAGTCCCACCACCTTACTCTTTGCCTTCTTTCAATAACATAACACCTCCATCTCAATCTAACACATCTAATATGAACTCTTCGACTGAAGCGACCATTAACAATCTTGCACAAACTGTCTCTTCTTTACAGCAACAAATTGCTTCTATGAATCAATCTAAGTTTAGTGTGCCCACATTTGATGTTGCGAGCCCACTTTCTCTTGACATTGTTCGAGCTATCCCTCCTAAACATGTTGAAATTCCGCATTTGGAGCTTTATAATGGTAAAGGTGATCCTCTAACACATGTTAAGACTTTTCAAACAATATGTACTGATTTTGCTTATGACCAAAGGTTGCTTGCAAAATTGTTTACTAGAACATTAAGAGACAAAGCCCTACAATGGTATTGCTCGTTGCCTTCCTATTCTATTACTTCTTTCGAACAACTTGCAAATGCTTTCATTCAACAATTTCAAAACAATATAAGTCCTAAAGTTACTTTGATTGATTTAATGCATTGTAAACAAGGTGTTAAAGAAAAAGTGACTGATTTCATTGGTAGATATAAGCATTTGTATGCTCAAATTTCTTTTCCAGTGCCTGACAATGATATTCAAAGAATCTTTATTTCTAATTTACAAAAAGATATTCGAGACAAGCTTCTGTTTTCTGAGTTTACTTCTTTCCAATAGTTGTGTGCAACTCTTCACAATTATCAACTGATTGTGAGTCAAATGGAACAATCACATCCTATGGCTCCGAGTGATAAGGGTGATAGCAGTCAACAACCATTTGGGAAGTTTAAACCGAACAGAGATTTCACCAAATTCAATGAAAACATCATCAACAACAATGTGAATGCAGCATCAGGTGTGCCTCCTATTTCTAAATTTTTCAAGAAAGAAAGAAAGTATACTCCTTTGAATGAATCATTGCATAGTATTATGAATAAGTTATTGGAACAAAATGTGCTTACTCTTCCTCCTATAAGGCAAATTGATCCTGCAAAGATTACTTCACCTTATTTTGATAACAAAGCTTTTTGTCGATTTCATCTTTAGCCTAGGCATGATACTGAAAAATGTTTTTCTTTAAAGGGTAAAATTCAAGATTTGATTGATAATAATACTATTTTTGTTTCTGGAGTGAATGATAAAGGCAATACATCTGTAGCTCCTCCTAATCAAAATCTTCAGATTTTCACTGATCCATTACCTTCTCATACCTCTAATGCGATTGAGACTAATGATTCCTCTTTTTTATCTGATGGTCTTGTGTCTATGACTCCAAATGTGATTAACTTTGTAGAGCAGCAAGAAAACCCTAAAGAACCTTCCATCACATTTGATTCCAGTGAAACCATTAGGGCACCTGATGGTCCTTTATACATAGTTGCAAAAGTCAAGATTACACCTTGCCGTGGAGTGCTTATTGATCCTTCGTGCATGGTTAATGTTATTACTGAAGAATTTCTTTTTACTTTGCAATTGAATCAAGTGATATATGACAAAACAGATGTGATTGTGAAACTATTTGATGCATTTTCTTCTCCTGCAATTGGTTCTATTACATTGCCTATTGAGGTCCATAACAAATCCCTTGATGTGAACTTTTCTATTATTCCATCTTCGGAACAATTCCGTGTGAAGCTTGGCTATCCTTGGCTATCTTCCATGAAAGCTATTGCTTCTTCTATTCACAAGTGTTTGAAATTTCCCCATAATGGTGAAGTTGTTACTGTCAATCATAGTCTCTTTAAGCCAGCTGAAAGAACTTCTAGCGTTCCTATTGATTACTTTTGGCCTAAACAATTTCAATCTCTTCCTCCGCGAAGTGATCATCTTTCCAAACCTTATCAAAAGTGGAAAACATATATGATCCTATCTCTAAGTGAACCTAGAACACCTAAACTTGATATTCCTATCGTTCTTGAGAAGGAAGTTCTTCCTTTGAAAGATAAAACTAATGTTTTTCCTCAAGAAGATTCCCAACCCGTTCCCATGGATGTGACTATGTCTATATCTAATAAACTTCCTAAAAGTAGACCTATCCCTCCTCGTCATGATGGACTTGGTCTCCTTCCTAAACCAAAAATTCCTCCTTTATATGGAGCAGTCCCTCCTCCTTCTTTTTATAGAGAGAAGAGACCTTCTTCTTCTCCTATTATCCAGCCTAAGAGACCACAACCTAAACACCCAAGTGATAAGGATGAGAACATTCCTCCTCCTCAATCTTCTCAACTTCCTACTAAGACTAGACGAAATCATTCTGCACGTGAACGCCGACAAAAGCGTCATCTTAGAGCTCAAGTAGCTGCTTCTCAAACTTTGCAATCCCCAAAAACACCTTCAACAAGCATTATTTCATTTTCTCCAAAATCTCCAAAACATAAGATGCATGATGGTCTTGATCCTGTGTGAATTAAAGACCCTATTTTTATAAATCTTGATGATGCTATAGATGAAAATGTTATTCATGATGAAAATGTTGCTCCTCTTGCTTCTGATAGTGAATATGAACTTGTTGATATTGATAACCATTTATCTAATAAATTTTCTAAAGCACTTATCCTAGCTCCTAGACAAGAACAACGTGGCTTGGAACATGAACATAGCCTTTGTTTGGATCTTGTGATAGCTCCATCTGCTGTGTTGAATGTTCCTCCTCTAGCGTGTTCCCTGCCTTCCTGAAACATTGATCAGCAAGATCGAGGGGTAGATGACGTGCTAGACTAGTTACATTAGCATAGCAGATTCTCTCCTCCTCTCTTGTGTTACTTCTTCTATATGTTATTCTCATTCTTCTATTTGTTGTCCTTAGTGTTGTCTACTTGAGGACGATGCAAAGCATTGAGATCTCTTGATCTCTCTCATGTTGACTCAAAAGACACATGTGTTCCCTTCTTCTAGGTGACCTTCCTTGATTGGGGAATGAAGAACAATTATGCATACATATGATATACATGAATTATCATACAACATACTGACCCCGAGGAAAGTGAAGTCACCTCGTGCTTTGTGTTTTGTGTCTATTATCCTTGGGCTTATCTCACACTTGGGGGCTAAATCCTTGTGATAACGTGCTCCTTTCTCATATGTATCACTACCTTAAAGCAATCACCCCCGGTGAGGCGTGTGTGATCGCTTTAACGTAGGGGGGCATACATCCCGTTCATATCTTTTCAAGATACTTGAGAATTTCTTGACAAATTTAGCTTTGCCTTGAAAATTTTTGATATCTTTCTTGCATGACTCATAGTGAGGGAACCTTACTACTGACAGTCATGGTTCTCCCTCGTGATCTTCCCTTTTACTTTATCAATCGAAGTCGTAAGATCCTTAGTCCACTGGGGGCTTGGTGTATCTTGCCTCCTTGACGTGGTGAAAGTCTTTCAATGTTGTTTCCTTGTACTTTACCGGAAGTATGAGCATACATACTCCCGCTAAAGTGGGGGCTAAATGTAGCATCCTAAAATTGCGACACTTGCAATTTCGGCCGCATTTGGGTCTTCACGATGGCGACGCAACACGCAACCTGAATGGAGACCCCGAAACCTGATTATGACATTGAAAACTGCATTTTCTTGCACCCTGGCCTGAACCTCCTTTGCACCTTGTTGTCCTGGGAGGTGGGACCGGAGTGCCCAGCGCCCTGGTCCCTGGGTCCTATTTTGGGCCCAGTCTCTTTTGGACTTCGGGTCTTTATGTTTGCAAATTGGAAAATTATCTTTCCTGGTCGGCCTAAGGTCGGGAAAATCAGTCTATCAGCCCTAAATGACAAGTATATAAACTACATTTTCCTCTTTCATTCGATATGATGGAAAAAACGTGGAAATTATACTCAAGCATTCAAGCATTCAAGCATTCCTTCAAGCAATTGATCATTTCAAGTCTCCATTCAAGGCTAAGTGTTGCATTCAAGACAAGGATTCAACCATTGAAGAGGAGATCACTTACAACATACTACTACAACATACAACATACAACATCTATACCTTCGCACATAAGGATACAAACATCCTTACAACAAGGTATTAGTACTTGTTTTACATTACAGACATTTACGTTTACAGCATTGCTCATTTCTTGGTTAATTCCAAAACCGGGGTTTGACCTAAAGGCAAACCCCTAATCCCTAACCCCCCAATCGTCTTCGCTTTTCTGTGTGTAGGTTGCAGGTACGTGGTTGAAATTGAAGATTTGGAATCCTTGTGTAGAGACGAACAGATCCCCCTTCGTTTCGCGGATTTTTCGGAGGACCGTGGCGCTCGGGCGCCATCGTCTCGGCAACTTTCGCTCAAATTTGCAGGACAGCACCGTATCGACATTTTACTATTGATTCTAGGTCCGCAGCTTCATACTGTATTCCTATCTCAGTTTATAAGCGAATCTTTCTCACTTTCTATGCATTCCTAGCTTAATTCTTCTATGCACATTCTTTACAAAAGAGGGTAGCCTTGTTGTCATAACCCTTGAAACTCATTTATCATCCAATCTTGCATTGCGTGGGATCGGATCTTGTGGGTTTTCAACCCCTCTTTTGAATGTAAAGTCTCTCCCTTAAGTGAAAGCCATCAACCCTAGTGAATCTCCCTTCTCTCTCCTTGGAGTTGGAAGAGGGGAGAGCAACTAGGGTTCGATCGCGATTTTCCGCTTTACAACAGTCACATTTGATTCCAGCATGGAAATGGGATATTATATCTATGGATTTAATAGTTGGATAGCCCATGACTTCACGTCGTCATGATGCTATTATGGTCACTATAGACAAATTGACCAAAGTAGTGCACTTTTCTCTGATCAAGTCTTTGTATACAATAGTGACAGTAGCTTGGGTTTTCTTGAAAGGAATTGTGAGGTTGCATGGTATTCCTCGGTGGATCATATTAGAGCATTTTAGACAACTCTTCAGCATGATTTGGGTGTGCAGTTGAACTTTAGTTCAGCTTATCACCTTGAGACAGATGGATAGACAGAGAGGGTAAATCAGGCTTTGAAGGATATGTTGAGGATGTACGTGATGGATTAGTAGTCTTGTTGGGAGGAATATCTCTATTTGGTTGAGTTTGCATACAATAATGGTTACCATAGCTCCATTGGTATGTCTCCTTATCAGGAACTATATGGTAGACCATGTTGCATGCCCTTGAGTTGGGATCGTTTAGAGGATAGAGTGTGTGTTGGATCAGAGATGTTGCAGGATATGGAGGAGAAGGTGGCTTGCATTAGAGAGCATTTGTTGGCTGCTCAGGATAGACAAAAGAAATATGCAGATGCTCATCGAGTAGAGAGGCATTTTTCTATTAGTGATAGGTCATTTATGAGAATTCACCCATGAAAGAGTCCGATCTGTTACAGAAAAGGCTCTAAGTTTGTGCCTTGATTTGTTGGACCTTTCAATATTTTGGAGCGAATTGTTCCTAGGGCTTATTGCCTTGCCTTTCCGCCTAGCTTCTCCCACATCCATGATGTCTTTCATGTTTCAATTTTGAGGTTATATCATCTTGATATTTTGCATGTGTTGGATTGGAATGCTTTATAGGT
Source organism: Cryptomeria japonica (assembly GCF_030272615.1). NCBI lineage: Eukaryota > Viridiplantae > Streptophyta > Pinopsida > Cupressales > Cupressaceae > Cryptomeria > Cryptomeria japonica. Next base: position 590,045,494 of record NC_081405.1, on the reverse strand, counting down.
TAAGGACGGGCAACATTCTATGGAGCCCATGCACATTCTTCAGCATAGAGAGATGTCCCTCTGAGGTCAAAGCATAGAGTAGGTAAGGGTCCAGTGGGATCTGATTGATGATTCTTCAGCTACATGGGAGGATGAAGTGTGGATGAGAGAGGTATATCCCTATTTGTTCTCAGGCTTCTAGGAGTAAGCCTAGGCAAAGGGGGGAAGATGTAGTGTCCACCCTTGATTTGACTTATTTTGACTAGAGTTGACTTTTATATTATGCTTGATAGACTTATCTAGACTATATTTTGATGATTTGGATGTTGATTACTCATGTCCTTCAGCGACTTATGATTGATATTAGGCAATATTGGACATATGCTATTTTGTTTATATGGATGTTGGTACTATCATGATTGATCATGTGATTTGATGATATATGTACTCGATGGATTTTATATGCTCACTATGTGATGGATTATTGATAGATTAGATTTATCATGGCTTTGATGATGATTATGATTACGCTAACCCTACTTCATGATTACATATGATGAGGTGTTTATGAGATGTGTTTGACTATTGTTTGACTGTCTTCGTGATAGAGATGATTCCACATCACTCATTGCAAGCGGGATGTATCGTTGCAATTCTCTATCACTTGCTTGTTCTATATATGTATATGTATATGTGGTATTAACATTTTGTGGTTACGGGATTTTGCAGGTACCAGACATCGACTCCACCTAGCTTCACAGGTCTGAGCATGTCTTTAGTTCCAATGGCTTATTAGGTTCGGAGATGCCATGATTTCCCCTCACATACTCTAGGTCTAAGTTGTTCACTATGAGTAGTTAGTGTCTTGGCATAATTCACCATATCAATTAGTAAGCTTGGTTCTTTGGTATTGTGAGTTTGGTTTATGTCAGTTGATTTACTTGATTATGTTAGAATAATTATGTGGCTCTTGATGTGTAGTCTTATATTTGGTAATATTCATTTTAATGTATTTAATTTATAAGTTTTAAATATTTAATTATTTGATATTTATATTTATTTGATAATTAACGTTTATTGATTTTATGATTATTTAATATTTGATAAGCTTTATTGTTGCTTAATATTTATTTAATATTTGTGATTTAATCTTTAATGGTATTTGATTGTTTAATTATTCATTTGACCTTCTATGGTTTGATATTTATTTGATATCTTTCATTTATTTGGTTCTTTAGTTTATTTTAATAGCTTTTGGTTTATTTGATTTTAATCTCCATTTGGATTATCTATTTACAACTTATATTTATTTAATAGTTTGACTTTTATTCCTAAGTGGGGTGTATGAAAACATTAAATTAAATAAAGAAATAAAACAATCCCACTTAGCTGGATAAGTATATTTTATTTACTTTACCTACCCTTCACTCTAATTGGTTAAATTCAAAATGGGTGAATAAATTATATTATATGGTGCGTTGGTAAAATATACTCCAAAATAGAATATTTTGATTGGTCGAAATTGAGGCTAGGGTTTTGGATTATTGTTGCTTTTTATTTTCTTTCCTGTGAAGTTTTTCGGGTTGGTTTTTGCTCTTCTCTAGAAAAAATTTTAGTAAACTTCTTCCGTGGTTTTGGTTTTCTTCTCTCTTGGTTTTGGCTTGTGGCAGCTCTTCTTCAGCTTCATTTCCATTACTTCAAGTTGTAGGTTGGAGTTCTTCACTTTGTATTTTGTTTTCAATGGCTTCTTTGTGTATGCATTGTGTCTGCATTTTTCTGGGTATTGGGTTGAAATAATATTTTATTCTATAGTTCTTTTATTTCTGAAAGGAAATATTTGGGAGGAACTTTATAATATTTGAGTTTTGTATAGGTGCTGGAATATATGTTTTTGGTTTCCTGTGTATGGCATTTAACAACTCTGTGAGAAATAGTTCTGAAGTTATTTGATTTAAATCTTGGTTTATTGATTGAGTTATTTTATTGTGTTTATACCCAAGTATTCCTTGTTTCTGGGCATTTCTTTTCATATGTTTTTAGAGCCCTTTCATTAAGTCTATAATTTATTATTTTACCCAAAAGTTTTCTGAGTTTTCCATAAGTCTTGTGCAAAAGAGTTGTTTTTGCAAAAGCATTGTTCTGTATTGTATTTGCGATGTTTTGTATTGCATTTGTGCTGCTCTATGCAACATAAGCTTTTTTTTAGGATGCATAAGCGTGAATTTGCAAACATAAGCGCTATTTTAGAATGCATATGCATGATTTCTGGAATGCAAAAGCGTTGTTGTGTGTTGCATTTGCACTCTTGTTTTTGGCAAAAGTGTTGTCCTATGGGGCAAAAGCGCTAACCTATCTGTGTTTTGTATTTTCCCAGTTTTGGTCAGTTTTGAAGTAATTTTCCTGAATTGATTTTGTACCAGAGGTTTTATTTGAGGTCTGTTAGTATTTCCTAGTTTTGGGTTTGATCAGTTCTGATGCATTGCGATGGTTTTGAATATATTTGTTCTTCTATGCATTGTAAGTATTTTAGACTCTCTTCCATGTGGATAGGCCATGGATGATTAAGATAATTTATATGATGTTTTGGACCAACAAGTGAATAGGCGTTGCTATAATGTTATTCTTTATTTGATGATAGAATTTGATGGCTTGATATGCCTTTATTTATTGCTAGCCAAGAGGCTCATTTTTCTATATTGATGTTGTATATGTTGTTGTAGTCTTGTTCATGTTCTAAGAGTATGTGTGGAAGTTGTTGGTTGCTTGAGTATTATTTTCATGTAATTATGCTGGTAGAGCCTCTTGTGATATATTGTTGGGCCATGTTAGGAGGAATGGGCTTCCTTGTGATGACCGGGGTCACGTGAGATAGGCTTGCATGAGGTTCATTGTAAGGATGCATGAAGTCTAGACCACCAGGGCACATTGGAGTTTTCCATGATTTGTAAATAAGTGATAACCTAATAATTAACGGGTTGGGTAGTTAGATTACTTAATAAGATGATAAATTGATTTGTGCCTCATGACTTAGTCTTAGGGAGGATGTTTTAGGATAAGCATGAGAAGGTCGTGAAGACGGTAAGCTAATTTTCCTTAGTCTCTCATAGGTTGAGATGGCTCCACATGGCCATTAGGCTAGTGCCTTGTGTTATTATGTTATTATGTTATGAGGATGGTGATGGTCTTTAAAAGTACTAAGAGGGGGGGTGAGTCAGTGACACCAAAAAAAGAACAACTTTAAACACTAACCAGTATATGAACTTAACTAAGAATTTGAACAAAATACATGCTATCCAAAATGAAATAAAAACATCCACATAAAGTAGAACATCCACCATAAAAAAGTGTTTATACGTGGAAAACCTAAATAGGTAAAAACTACGGTGAGATGGAACTCACGAGTTAACTATCTGCAGTAATAGAAAACTGACTGGTTAAGGTCTTACAAAGAGCTTTGCAAGGAGCAAATCTTGTTAGAGATCCCAAGCTTGATTAGAAGCTTATACCCTGTTAAGAGTAACCTTGCTGGAGGATTTTAGAATCCAAACTAATGGATCACCTTGTTAGAGGATTTGTACAATGAAGATTGTTAGAGCTTACTCGATTAGGGGATTTTATTCTATTGTAATGATTAGAAAACAACAAGAAAGATTTGATCTATTTTGAGTAGCACAAAACTTGCTTGATTAGATCATTCTAAGTACATTCAACACTGCTCTCCATCTAAACACTTATCGCTCTTCAGCAAAAGTAGTTGCATAGATCACCTCTTCTATATATGTTCTCTCTTTTTCATCTCTCTTTAAAATGTCTCATTAAGATGTCTTTAAATAGACATTCAGACCTTATGTCGGCCATAGGAACAAAATTTACCTAGGTGCAGTGTACCTAGACATTTAAAAATAACTCATCACAAAAATGTCTGCCAAACAAACGGTGTTGGTAACTCATCACAAAATCAGATACTGGTTAGAGAAGTCAATACTGGTTGAATAAAACTAGTGAATCATTGTCCTGGAATCTTCCACTTGATCTTCATCTTCATCTTTATCTTCATTTTGATGTCGACTTAGTGTAACCACAGGTTATTTCTTAGGCACATACCGGTTGACACAAAGTACCGGTTAGAGATAGACCTTAAACATACCGGTTGGTAGTGTAAACCAATTGAAGTTATACTAGTAGTCAACATAATCATATATGTGTGTGAGAGTGTTTCATCAATGACAACAAGTGATAAATACATTACAATTATCATCAAGCCAACAAGCTCCCCTTTGGAATTGATGGCAAAACTTAGAAAATTCTAGAGTAATACAATACCGCTAAGTGTGCATACATAATATATTTACATATGTACCCATATTCCCCTGTTAATGCAATATTCCCCCTTAATGCATGTAAATACAAAATTTTAAAAAACACACATACATATTATTACTCCCCATTTGAAAAAATGCTAAAATGATAAAGTAAAATATATACATATATATAGAAAATCTGTCTCAAAGTGTTCATCATATATTACAATTTTAAACAAGTTCATACATTGTCTATTATCATGAAAATATTATTGAAATTCTGCTTCATCTGGGATAGAGCATTCTTCCATGATTCTAGTATGTTGTCTATATACTTAGAGGTAGACAACAACTAGGAATAGAATTCATCCATTGAGTTTAGTGTGCAGGTTTCAGGAGTAGCAAGAATAGCTTCTACACTGGAGTAGGCTCTTTGAAGAATGTCAACATGTGAGGTGAGGTGACTCTTGAGCTCTCTTAGAGATTGGAATCTCTTAACTCTCTCATTATCATTCTTGTTCAGTCTATCATGCAATTTATCTATAGACTAGTTAAAGGCATGAATGGAGTCCTGGAGTGGGACATATGCCTTGCATGACATTTCTATTTCCTACTCAGTTTCAACTTGATTCTTAGAAATATCAGAATAAAAGAAAGTAATATTGGAGGTAGAGGTGAGATACTTTCCTCTAGATTCAATAGCTTTCTTTAACAGACTGCCATTATGAGATAAGGCAATTTTTCTATTTTCAATGTGCTTAGCTAGCTTATCTCCATATGCCTTCTTGTGGCTCTTCTCAGCAAATATTTGAGCAATATCTTCAAGCAATTTGATTTGATTAGATGTATCTACAACTAACTAACCAAGTTTGCCGATAGGAGTAGGAAGATGTGCGGCAGAGGTTTCCGGTAGTAATCTAGATAAAATTTCTATTGTATTTTGGATTGTCTCTACCTCAATTCTTTTCTCTTTCAATCTCTTCTTGTGTGCACGAGATTGCATAACATTAGCAATCTTCATCATTTTTGATGCACTCAAGGTATTCATGTCAATAGGTACTGAAATACTTAAAGAGTCTTCATCATCATCATCAAGTAGTTCTTGCTTTGCCGCTTCAGGGGGTATACTCTTAATGATGGCTCTTTCTATGTTCTTGTTTGTTGTATCTTCTATTTGCTGAGTAATAGCTTCCTCAGTAGACTCCTTTTGAGTGATCTCAATGACCGGTGGAGATTGGGGTTTCTCTAGTTGTTCAGTTGTCGATTCACTGACCTCTTTTAGTTGATTACCCGGTTGATCACGTAATGTAACCTGTACTTCTGTGATTGTAGGAGGATCCATATCTAGTATAGTAATGTCTCCAGATAGGTCTACTATGTCCTCAATATCTTCATCAACAAGAATAATGGAATCATCCTTCTTCTTGGTTGGATAGACTATGTTAGCTTGAACAATTTCCTCTTCATCCATTTCTAGTCGAGGAACATCTTCTTTAGTATCATCCTTACTGCTTGAGTGGATGACATCTTCCCTCTTTTTGATTATACAAGCTAGTTGATGTGTCTTAGACTCAACAACTGACCTTTTTTGCATTAAGAAGCTTTAGTCTTCTTAGTTTAAAATCAGAATGTGCTTTGTATTCCTCAATTAAAGCACTAATTCCATTTGATGATAGATTGGGAAAATACTGTACAAATACTTCATCAATAATCTTCTTTTCTAATTTAATGACTTCTTCCCATTTATCTAACAATGTATTATACAAAGAGACTGAAATATATTTCTCCAAATCATAAGGAAATATACTATAATGACCAAAATAGGTTATTACCAATTGGAGTATTTGCTTCTACTTATCTTCAATAAAAGAATCATAATGTTCTTTGACATTGTCAAACCTATTTCTTCCCAATGACTTCATTGTTCTCTCAAATGTTGTGTTAGGTTTGTAGGTGGAAATGTCTATAGGTGTAGTTGCCTTTAGCACTACCTTTACCTTCTTAGGTGTTATGTCGGTTTCTTCTTCCTTCTTAGGTTCTTCTTCAGAATCTGTACCCTCAAACTCTGGTTGAAAAATTAGTTTCCTATTCCTCTTCTTTGGTGCACTCTCCTTCTTCTCAGATATTTTAGGTGATGGTTCCTTCTTGGTTAGGATACTCCGAGTCACCCTTGTAGTCTTCTTCAAGGATATTTTTCATCACATCTATTTTGCTTTCCTTTTGCTTTTGCTACATGTGCAGTACCGGTTTCAGTTGGTGCAGCTTGGACTACTAAGATGTCCAATTTTGCCTTCTTTTTGTCTTTGGGTAATGCTAATAGGGTATTAGCATAGCCAACCAGTAAGTCATGATTGACCTCATAGCTCATATCTTCCATCTCTTCCTCTCTAGGTTCAATTACTTACATCAAGCAAAAGTCAGTGGTAACCATGAAGACTATGTCTTTTTCAAAGTGTCTTACCACATCTTCAGGTAACCTCATTCTCAAACTCCTCTTCTTCTAGAATTCATTAAAGTACTTTTTCATGGTAGCTAAAAAAGTATTCTTCATAGCCTTAATGTTGTTCTTGATCTATGCATTGACCGGTTGTTCTTTGGACCATTCAATGTCACCTATACCCGATAGAAATTTCTCAAAGTAGAAAAATAACCCAGCTAATAGCTTACCATATTTGAACTTCTAAGAATTGTCCTTCTTAATGGATTTGAAATTTTGAAATTGCTGGAGTCTGATAGCTTCTCAAATATCATAGTCTGCATTATCAATTATCATTCTATGTGTTGTATGAATTGCTGCAGATGGAACACTGTTAAGTCTACTGGAGTAAAATACTCGGTAGCCTATCACCATTATTGCAATTTTCACCATAGGGTCTCTAATATTGTTGATATAAAATGCACACCTATTAGATGTAGAACCAGTTAACTTGAAGATAGTATCTTTTGAAATTTTCCTCAACATAGGAACTTCACCGGTTGAGCAATAACCCGTTATAGGCCTAATAGCCTCCTTGGTTATTGTGTGAGTCCTCTCCAGATACACATTCTCTCCATGGACTCAACTCAAAATTATTCTTATGTGTTCATCCTCAAAATATTCAAGAAAGTAGGTGGCATTATGAAACCCTTTTTCAAAAACCCTAGCATATTTAGTTTCAATCTTTCCATCCTTATTACAGAGTGATTTCAGCTGAGTATAGATGTGAAGAGTTCCCAAATCTTCAATTTTGCAATCTATATAGCTGGACAAATCACCTTTGACCACGACACCACTCGAGACTTGCAACAATGCATTATAAGACATAATTTCATCTGCCTTTAGAGCTTCCTAAGGCTCAGCAGTGATCATCAACCTCTTTACAGACTTAGAAGTAGATGCCATTCTAGATAAACAAGTTTCGAAGTGGTATACAAAGAAATACCTAGAATCTTGCACGTCACTCTATTTCTCAATTGAACTATTCAAGTGCACACCTATTCGCTTCTCTACAGCTTCAACTTGATTTCTCTAATCATAAAGCAATTTGCCAATTTGCACCAAGACAATCTTGTTCTGCTCTGCAATCGCTTCAATTTTCCTTTTTCGAAAGAGTTAGGGTAAAAAATGATATGGTAAAATTTGTGCTTATCCTTTTTACCAATCCACAATAAATGCTCACACTTTTAGGTTACAGACCCTAATTTCACTGCTTAAGTGAAATACCAGTTAATAACATGTCAACAAAAGGTCACTAAAATTCAAAAAATCTTTCCCGTTCATTTTACAAAAGGGGTCCAAAAATGTTTTACTATTACGCTCCCCTTAGCCATGTTAGATAGGCTTAAGTCACCGATGCTGGATTCTCTTCACTGGGTGAAGGAATGGTTTCTTCTATAGGCAATTCTTTTCTTTTCTTCTTCCAAGTCTGGTTCATATCTTCTCTTGTTTCCTCAACATCAATTTTATGCTTGCCTTTTTGATCCTTGAAAGAGTTGACCGATTTACTATTCCTTGATCTACAAAACTTTTCCAAGTGCCCTGGTTTGTTGCAGTGGTAACAAACCATACTAGATGATCTCCAGGGTGCTGCATTTCCTCTTCCTATTCTTTTTCTATAGTTCATAGTCACATGACCAAAGTTATTACAAAAGGTACAAACAACATTTGTTACCTTTTCCATTTTGAATGGCCTAAACCAATTGTCATATGATCTTTCCCAGTTCCTATTCACCCAATTATCAAAATTCCTTATCTGGTCACCATATGGTCTAGGATACATGTGTGGTATAGGATTGTTTGATCCATATCTACACTCAATATGTTTATGCCCATACATTCCACAAGTGTAGCAATGTCCTTCAAACTTTCTAGACACATTCCTAGCATTAGTATTGTAAATTGCATTTCTGTTAGGTTTGTTCCTACAAATATTTGCAGTATGACCAGGCTTATGGCAAACAAAGCAGGCAAGTTTAAAATCCTTCTTAGAGGTAGTCTTATTGACTTTAGAAGCAGTTTCATTCTTTGGATTGTTGCTCTTTGTACCAAAGGATTCACCTTTTTCAGTTGTATGAAAACCAAGTCTAGAGATATCACCCTTCATTCTCTATGATTGAATTTTTTCTTCTAGCATGGTAGAAAATTTGACGAACTTCTCCAATTTCTCATTGGATTTAGTAAGCTTTTTGACAAGATCTTCATTATGCTTAGACAAGTTCTCTTCTAGAGACGATGCCAATTCAAGATCTAGCTTTAGGTTTTCCTTTTCTTATGTTTCAGCAATTAAGTCCTCATGTATAGTATATTTTTCCCATTTGATCTTTATGATTTCCTGATCTCTTACCGTGATAAGATCTTCAACAACTCTTTTAGTTTCTAGATCCTGACTCATGTAGATAGTGAGACCTTCTAGCTCTCTTCTTAGATTTAGTTTCTCACCCTGCAACTTTTCAACTTCTTCTGCTAAAGCATCAATATTTCCTTCATCTGAAGAACTGTTATTAGATATTTCTAATAGTTTTCTAGATAGCTCTCTCCTTTTGGTTTGAGAAACTTTTAGTTTGCCCCAAAGGGATTTAATCTTGTTTCAGCTAGCATATAGCTCTCTAACCATCTTGAAGTAACTTATGTCCCTTTGTTGTTCTCAAATTCTAATTCCCTAATCCTCTCTGTAAGAAAATTGAAAGCCTCTATTCCATATGGAGAGGACAACAAGAAAATGGAACTCCAAAATAACATATAACAAGGTTTCTAAAAAACCTTCTACACTTTAAGCTTATCCTAAGCTTAGGTGGGTATACCTCTTGTGAATACTTTTACAATTTTAATATAAGATCCACAGTAAACCAGTGTTAAAAACCTATGAACCTCATCACCTCAACAATACTGAAACATTAAAACAAAACATGTGTTCATTTTTATTTTTGACCCCACGAAAGATAGACAAAACTCCACAAATGATATCAGTGCCTTATTTGGGCTACACAGTCACCCAAATTAAACAAGAGTTTCAAATTTGGACATTCACATACATCCTATCACTTCAACTTCATCAACTTAATATATACCTGACATATATGTAATTTTTTCCTTTATGTTAAAAGTATTCATCAAATTCAAGTAGAAAACACTATTGATTCACTAACAGAGGGGTTCTACGCATATTTAATTCCTCCCCTTGAATGAAAAACCTAAAAAACATCTGTAAGCTTGCCTTGCAATCCCCATCCAATCAAATAACTCTTTATTATTTACAAGAACATAGTAAATCAACAAATGCATGCAAGAAGACAACAAAAATATGAGCTCAAAATGATCTGATCTGTATATTAATATCCATTTTCAAAAATCATACATAACTCAAGATCTTTTTGAAAAATGAGAAAACTGTATATTAATTTTGGCAGAGTTTCTTTACAAGTTCTTGTGATATCCTTTCCTAGAGTAATGGTATCCATTTATACTGATATGGATGCAAACAAGCTTCGGACTTCCCTAGGAAAAGTTTGTTACAACTATGATTTCCGCTAAAAATAAGTTACAATAATTTTTCATTCCTAATGGCTTTGAAGTTTGATATACTGCTACAACATCAGCCATTTGTTCTTGAACCTCTTCTTCTTGCAGCACATTTTTTTTTCCACTCTTGGAATACATCATCACTAGGCCCGGAGAAGTTAACAATTTTCTTTTTCAACTTATTCAATATTTTCCACGTGTTTCTTGATTGCTTAACCTCTATCTCCAAAAAACCATAATGTGACTTCAACTTCTCAATTTCTTCAATTTTTTGAATAAATAAAGATGTGTCATCTGAATTGATGACTTCATTTATCCATTGAGACAATTTATGTCCTAGCTCATCTAGCCATACTTTTTCATCTTTTAACTCACTTCTGCTGACAAAACCTCTAGGAAATATTTTAAATTTTTGGTCAACATATATCTTTCTGTATAGATTTGCCTTTCTTTCTAGACCAGCTCTTCCTTCTACCAACCTCGCCATGCTTTTCACTAACTCACAAGTGGATTTAATAGTAGCATCAACATTTTCTTCTTCATGGGATGAACACATGAGTTCCAATTCCACCTCCCTGGGCATCCACTTATTCAAAATTGGCTCTAGAACACCCTTATCTTCCTTTAAACCTGTCAACATGGTCAAAATTCTCTACATATATATATATATATATGCACAATAAAAGCACCTATTGTGTCAGCAAAATTCAAAATTGTGCCTCTGACCTTTTCCTCATACTTACTCCCAAATAGGGCTCGAGCTTGCTTCAACTTTTCCACTTCATCTTGTATGGTCTCGGTTGATTGAAAACCATAAGTCATAGGAGAAGGGGGAAATTCAATGATTGGACTGGTGGATGGAGGTTTTGCTGGATAAGAGGCAATCATTAAGGTAGAAGATTCAACTCTCTGGTATTTCCCTTCTAATTGATTTCTCAATTTGGCAATGATACTATCCCTGTCGGCTATCTCCACTTTGGCCTCATTATAACCTTTTAGAATCATCTCTAGTTTTACCTGGAGATCAACTTATTCCTTGGCTTCCTTCTCAGCTACTGCCACACTAAAGTTTGCTAATTCCAAAACTGTGCTAGTAGCCTCTACTACCCCTATGTCCTGCACTCTCTTCAAAATCATACCTACAAGATAGATGGAATATGAGGTGTCCTTCCTCTTTCTCCTCTAATCCCTCCTTAGAGACCACATGACCAAAATAACATGGTCCTTGCTAAATGTCACTCCATCCAAGGGTTTTATTTCTTTCCTTATTGCTTCAAGCACTAATGCATCTTCTATATCGCACTCAGGAAGAATTAATACACCAGCTTTTGCTTCCATTTCTCTCCCTTGCTTAGGAGTAATGGCTTTGAATTCAGTCATCATTTCTTGTTTTACTTCTTCTTCCACCACAGATGTATCTTTGTGGGGATGTTCACTTTTCTTCTTCTCACATTTTGCTTTAAAGTGTTCTATATTTTTCCTCCAAACAAATTGCATGAAAGATCCTGTTGTAATAAAATTATTATCAGCCATAAATTCCTCACTAGCCTGATTGATGACAGGGTCTAACTATTTGCCTTTAAACTCCTTTGCAATCAAGTTCATTTTAGCATTTTGTGGTTCTTCAGACATTCCTTCTTCTACTTCTTCATAAGTATAGGCAATCTCCCCAAGACTTCCTAGCTGCAACAATTGCTCAGCCACTGCATGTTCATCTCCCACATGGATTGGGGATTGGGATGGAGAATATAAAGGCTCACCTATTTGTACATCTTTTCCCACCCTTTGCCTTTTAGGGGAATCCTAGATTTCAACTACATCTTCTATTTCTCTTTTCCCTTTTGAAGTAGAATGCTCACCCTTAACTGGCACTAGCTTACTGTATTTTGGCCTTTTGTGCATCACATATTCACCTGGAGGGATAGCCTTGGCAAAGGAAGGCTTAGCTAGAACCAACTTAGCCTTTTAAGGGTCATTTTTCAATATAGCTTCCCTCTTCTCCTTTAAGGTTTGCATTAAATTTTCAAAATAAAGTATCAAGAATTTAGCCTTTTCCTCAAAGGGAGTAAAACTAGACAAAAGATCATAACCATTATCAAATTGGTGGATAAAATCCAGAGCCCTTTTATATGCTATCCATTTTTCCTTTATCAATTCTTGTTCATCTAGATTGAATTCATTTAAAATCAAATCCTCGGGAAAATGGAACTGGTGTGCTCTACCTTTACATACGGCTCTCTTTTTGAACATGCCATTAAAGAAATCTTCTAGATCAACAAATCTGGCCACTGCAGTAGACAACATATAGGGTTGAAAGAAATCATCAAAATGTGTCCAACCACCCTTAATAATTACAAATTGATGTTCTACTATGACAGTTGCAAAAATTGTTCTGTTCCCCCTATTTGTCAATTCTGCTTCTTGCAAACCTCCAATTTGCCTTCGGACCTCTGCAATTCCTATCTTCAATGGAACTTGATATGGGAGCAAATATGGAGTTCCTCTGAAATCATAAACTTTGAACACTGTAGAGATAGGGTACAAATATATGTCACCCCAATTATGCACAATCTTAGTATCTTGAGCAAATTTTTTAGGCCTAAGGAATTCAAGGAGAGCTTTAGGAATCCTAGGGTTATGTGGGTACAAGAGGATCCTAAGCCTAGATGTAAAACATCTATCAAAATTCAAGTAGCTCACATCTTCTCTATCCCAAGACAAAATTGTGCTCCACAATTGAACGGGCATCTCCTCACCATCGTTTTCCTTAATCAAGTCCATTTCATTAGCAAAATATTCAACACCTTTGAATAAAAACATGTGCATAAGAAGAGAATACCACCCAAAAGGTTTGTCTACCTTAGCAAATTTTTATCCCCATCAATCCCTCATGAATAGCATCAGTTAGATAAGGTGCAAAATCAAAAGTTATTGCCAGAGATTGATTCAAAATCTGTGGTATCATGAGCATATATTGGGTTGGCATAGTTGTTTTAGCATCTTCCCCAAGAATCTGACATATGGACCAATACATCCCTTTAGCCCTCAAAGTAAATAGATTTAGAGAGAAGAGTTCCATGGTGCTAGGGCCTACAATAGTCAGTCCTCCTATTTTGACAAAAAATTCTTTTAGAGGACCACTTTTGAGGTGATCTCTGTGAGCCTCATACACCTTTGCTAATGTTTCAAAATTGATGGGCTCTAAGTAATTTGAAACTTCACTAAGCCTGAAAATTCTCCTGAACTCTGATGAATACTAAGAGGGGGGGGTGAATTAGTATGCCAAAAAATACTGTACTCAAACTCTTAAATAGTTTAGTAGATAACCAGTAGAACAGATTCACTAATAAACCGGTTAAGATAAATGTAAACCAAATAGCAAACAAAGCATTCACCCACAAGAGCATAATCACCATAAGACAAGATGTTTTGATGTGGAAACCCAAATGGGAAAAACCATGGTGAGAAGAAACTCACAAGTAACTATTTACAAAATAGAAACCAAATCGGTTAAGGTCAGACCGGTTAAGGTCATATAATGTTCTTCACCAGAATAGATCCTGTTAGGAATATAGATCTCTATTGGGAGATAAGTCCTATTAAAGAATACCTTGTGAGAGGAGTTCAGATCCACAGTTGTGAACCACCTTGTTAGAGGATTTACAAAGACTTTTCTAGGCCTACCCTGTTAAGGGTTTCAGACTTGTCAAAGATGTGAGTAATCAACAAGTGAGTGATCTAAATACTAGTACAGTATGCTTGGTTAGATACTTGATAGCTCACTGTTAATGCATTTCAGCATTACTTCAGTCATCAATATCTCCACACTCTTACTCTACACACAGACCTATTCTTCTCTTCTATGATCATACATACAAACCCTCATCATCTAAAACCCTAGACATGATGTCCTTATAAAGGAGTCTGATTTCATGTCGGTCCAATAGGATTAAATTACAAGTTCCTAGGTTCAGTGCATCTAAACACATTTGGTAACACAACACAAAATCACCGCCAAAGTGTTGGTGGATGATAACTCATCACAAAAATACTAGTTGGTAACTCATCACAGAGTAATACCGGTCCATACAATTTACCGATTACCGGTTGTCAAAAATTAAGACTGAAAAAATGTTAACTACCGCTTTGTTCCTTCGAATTGCTTGAGATCCTCAAACCACTTGAGGTCTTCAGCCAATTTGTGACTGGTAAACATCTTCTGCAAAACACCGATAGTCTAAAGACTATAATAGATAATACCTGTTGGAACAAATACCAGTTGAGCATAACTCATATATCAAGAAAGTGTACACAAAGCAAGTGTGTGTCCATCAATGACAATCACAAAATCATCAAAATGCCAACCAACTCATCATCATTTATTTCAATTAATAACCCCCATTTACATTTCTCACACATCTGGCAATAGGGTCATAGTTATTTTCAATCTGAGTTAACAGGTCCACATCCATGAAAACCCTAGGGACTATGAGCTTTCCAACATCTAACTCCCATATACTATTCATTGAAGTAGGGGAATTTCTCTAGCCAAATCCCACTTTGAATAGTCCCAAACCTGATATTCCTATCTAAGAATCCCTTAACCAATTCCCTTTGTCATACAAACCATCACCAATTCTTAGGCAAGGAGCTTTGGGCACCAATTCTTTCATCTTAGCTGTGGCATTAGTGGACATAGTTAACTGCTCTAAAAACTCATCACAAATGGCTCTCTCCTGATAATTTACCTTCCCTGTGAAATCTCTTCATGGTGCCATCTTGGAATTACAGTTATTTCAATTAAGACTTAGACAGACTTTTGATAATTCAAGCACCCAGTGATACCAATTCAAACTGTAACTATCAAGCAATATGTAGAAACCTACTCGTTTGCCTGAAGAAATTCGCTCTGTGCACCAGTTCCTCTGCAAGACTCTTCAAAATGAAGCCAAGGTTTCAGTTGATGTGAAGATTATTACGACAACTGAGCATTGAATAGAAACATTAAGCCACATGCTTTGACAATCAATTCATAATTTAATTCAAAAAATGGCTCCAACAGATCACAAATTTTTTCTAAGTGTCTTGCCTTTTCACTGCTTTGCAAAAGATAAAAACCTCAAATCTTTTCATTGAAAAATAGTGCCATCTGTTGGTTCCTGAAAGATGTGCATGTTCTTTACCTTACCTGAGTCATCTTTTTTAGAAATGGGCCTTGCCTTCCTTTCGCTGCTTTGCGAAGAATAAAAATCTTGTATCTTTTCCATGCAAAACAATGCTAACCATTAGATCATCCACTATCCGCTTGACCATTATTCTTCATAGTGATCGCTTGTCTATTCAACTAACTATGACTGCAACCGCTAGTGGTTCTTCACTACTTCATGAACAGTAACCATCTCGCATCTTCACCATGTGAAACGGCGCAAGGCATCTGATCAATTTGAAGTTGATCGATCTTTAGTCTCTTTAGTATTAAAAGTGGGCCCTCTTAGCAAATTCACTTGTCTGCAAACTCCCTTTAAGTATCTTCCACGGGGATATCATTGATTTGTCCAAATGATCTGATAGTTGCCACATCCGAACTGCCACATTTTTTACCATACCATGCATTTCATCAACACCTCCACCTTTTCAAACAGACCGATCCTGAAATCTAGTTGGAGCCACATGTCCCATTGACTAATCACCTTTTTAAATAGTCAGACATCTAATTGTATTGCCACCTCATCCACCATGTAACCGTCAGCTCCTTTTCACTGCTTCACGAAGAGTAAATTTCATGTTACTTTGGGCTACAAAACAATGCGCACTGTTGGATCTTCTCAGAGATGCACTTTCTTTATCTTGCAAGCCACCCTTTCGCTGGGCCCATTGCCTTTTTGCTACTTCATGAAAGATAAAGTTTGGGCATCTTTGCTATGCAAAATGGCATCGACCACTAGATCTTGTCAAAAATGTTCGGTCTTTAGCCAAGGGATCCATTTACCTTTGGGGCCTGCCATCCTTTCGCTGCTTCGCAAAGCATAAACCTCATGCATTTTCCCTTTTCCAGACAAGGACAACTTATGGATCTTGGACAAGATGCATGATCCTTAACTCATTCTTTATCTTACCTACCAGACCCACCACTCTTTCACTGCTTCACAAAAGGTAAACACCAAGTTACTTCCCTTTGCGATACTGCGTGCATCGTTAGATCAACTATAACTTGCATGATCTTTATGAAGCCTGACAAAGAAATTAAAACTTAGGAGAAGGCAAAAAATTAAAAACATTATTAACAACCCACCAATGGCAAAATTTAAAGGGGGGACCTCTTCTCATGATAGACTGACCCTTCCACCTAAGTGGAAAAAGTAACAAGAGAATAGAATGTAGGGCTTTCAAGATGGAAAAGGGGAATTACAAAAACCCTAAGCCCTTAGACCAATAACCCTCAGAAGTAGAATGAAGAAACTAAGCACCATTTTGTAGATTTTAGTGGATTAAAGAACAACAATCACCCAATAATCAAAATAGTGATAACAACGACTCTGATTGGGGATGGTTGATTGCAAGATCAACATAAGAACACAGAAAAATATGGAGAACAGGCCAAAAATCAAGCCCAAAAGAAACCAATAGAAGAAAACCTAATTATGTACAAACTACAATGTATTATGCATGGACCTCTAAACCTTAAGAGAAGTAATGCTTCAAGAATTGTCCATGCACTGGGAACTCCTATACCTCACCATTCATTGTCTGCAAGAAGTATGAGTCTTTTTCATTAAGATCACAAACAATAGAAGGGCTCATCCATAATGACTCAAATTTTTTGTGCTTTCCCTTATCTTGTCCTCTTGTGTTCCATTGAAGAACTAAGTCATTGATTTGAAACTTCCTCAATGTAATTCTTTTCTCAAAAAGATACTTGGACTACAAGTATATCTTCAAATTTCTTTTATGAGCTAGAGTCCTGATCTCTTCCACTTCCACCATTTGAACCATTCTGTCTTCCATGGGTTCTGACAACTCCAACTCCTCAGCATGTAGGAACTTATATATAGGGAGAAGGTTATTGACTGGCACCCTAGTTTGTGTGCCATAAACCAATTCAAATAGTGATACACCAATTGCTTTCTTAACAGTAATCCTGTCTGCCGATAAGGCCAATTTTAATTTCTGATCCCAAGACCTTTTGTTCTCCTCAAGGATTTTCTTAATAATATTCAAAAGGATTTTATTATTGGATTTTGCTTGTCCATTACCTTGTGGATGGTATGGTGAAGAATAAGACATGATTAGTCCATGGATGGTACAAAATTTAGTGAATTCCTCTGATCTAAAGCTCATGGCATTATCCATTATCAGTTTCATAGGAACACCAAATCTTGTTATAACATTATTCATCAGAAAATCAATGACAACTTTACTAGTGGCTCATTTAGTAGGTACAGCCTCAATCCACTTAGTGAAGTAATCAATGGCCACTATGATCCATCTATGACCTCTTCCTGACTTCTCAACTATTTCCACAATAAAATCAATGTCCCACTAGACAAAAGGGGCTTCCATTGTAACTAGGTTAAGGGGCAAAACTCCTTCGTACTTTAACTTGGAAGAAATTTTTTGGCATGGGTCACACCTCCAGACATGCTCATGGGCATCTTTGAACAAAGTAGGCCAGTAGTATCTAGCTTGGACTATCTTGTTAGCTGTGGTCTTGGCAGAGTAGTGGCCTCCACATACACCATTATGCATTTTAGTTAGCATCGTTCTAGCTTGGGATTCATCTAAGCACATCAATAATGCCCCATCTCTATTTCTCCAATATATATCACCTTGAATAAGGACATACTTTTGAGACTTTAGTTTCAATGTCCTTCTCTGGTTAGGAGTCATTCCCTCCGAGTATACTGCATCCCTCAAAAAATGTACTAGTTCTGAATACTAGGGCTATGTTTCAATACTTGTGACCATGATATCGTCAATTTCAACATTGTTAACTTCAACATCAAGGAGATTTGATTCAGCCATCAACTTAGCAAGACATAACCCTCTTACCAATTTAGTAGTCTTGATTTCGAGATCAAACTCTTGAATCTGAGTTATCCACCTGCACCTCTTGCAAGTGACCTCGGACTGAGATAAGATGTCCTTGACAACCGCATTTGGGACGTAAGCAACTACTTGTGCATTCACAATATATGGCCTAAATGCTTTTATAGCTTTAACCAAAGCATATGCTTGCTTCTCCTTGATTTCATATTTCAGCTCTACAGCTTGCAGAGATTTCTATAAAAAGCAATAGGGTGTTCATATCCCTCAGCATCCTTTTGAAGAAGGACTGCAACCACTGTATGATAAGAAGCAAAAGAGAACAATGAAAAGGGCTTACTATAATCAGGGGATTTCAACACTCGTGCCTCTTGAATAACCTTTTTTATTTTACCAAAAGCCTTTGTAGCTTCTTCATCCCAATAAAACTTTGCATCTTTCTTAAGCAACTTAACAATAGGTTTGACTATTTCAGCAAAGTTAGCAATGAATCATCTAACAAAATTCACCTTTCGCAAGAAAGATTGAATACCTTTGACATTCTTTGGCTCAGGTACATTGTTTATGGCTTCAATCCTTTCAGGCTCTATTCTAACCCCTTCCTTGGAGACAATATGTCCAAGCAACTTCCCTTCAGTAACTGCAAAATGACACTGTTTTGGATTTAAGGAAACACCAAACTCTAGAGCTTTGTTCAAAACCTTTTCCAGGTGCTCGTAGTGGTCATCTGCCCTTTTAGAGAAACATGTTAAATCGTCCTGGTACACAACCATGATGATGTTGATAAATTCCTTGGAAGCTACATCCATTGCTCTCTGAAAAGTAGCTCCAACATTTTTTAAACTAAATGGCATCCTTACATATACATACATCCCCCAAGGGGTAGTAAAAGCAGTCTTGAACTGCTTAGACTCTTTCACTAATACCTAGTTGTATCATGAGAACCCAACCATCATGAACAACAGATCATACCTAGTTACTCTTTGCAACTTTGCCTCCATATTGGGGGAAGAATAGTTGTCTTTCAAAAAAGCAACGTTCAAATTCCTAACATCAACACATAGCCTTATGTCCCCATTCTTATTTCTAACTAGGACTAAATTAGACACCCATGATGAATTTATTATAGGTTTAATGATCCCCCCTTCCCTCAACTTGGTTAACTCTTGTTGCATTTTGGTTTCCAGAAGGGGGCTAATAGGTCTTTGCTTATGTCAAAAAGGCTTAGCATCTGGATGCAAAGGGACTTCATGTTGAAATAGATCTTGTCTATATGCCTTCAGGTCCTCATAAGACAAATAAAAAACATATTTGTACTTTCTCAATAATTTAGTGAGGTTAGCCTTAATGTGAGGATCCAAGTTCTTCCCAATATACACCAAATTAGGGGATGATTCTATCCCTAAATTCACTTGATGCAAATGGCTATCACTATGACTGAACATACATTCCAATTCTACTAGTCCTCTGGGAATTTCATTGGTTTCCAACTAGACCATGTCATTTCCAAACATTGTTTCTCTATCTTCCACTACTTCTACTAATGCATTGCAATTGATTTTTTGTCAATCATAATCATCAATGCACTATATGAATCTAAGAATATCTTCATCATCTATAAACACTTGCCAGTTATATACATTATCAAGAATAGCAGGCCTAGCTTTTATCTCAACTGTAGACACACCAGTTAATGTTACATCATCATTTTTTAATGCAACATTAGCTAAGAAATCAGCCATGATGTTCTTTGATCTTTCTATCCAGTTAATAGAAAATGCACAAAAATGCTCAATCACATCCCAAATAGCATGTTTATATCTTTTCAAACGATCTTTTTTTGGTTCATATTTAGACCTTATATGAGAAACCACCAACTCTGAATCCCCAAATACTCTTAACAACCGAATTCCATGCTTCTTAGCAACTTCAAGTCTCAATAACAAAGCTTCATATTCAGCTATGTTATTTGTACACTGGAAAGCTAACAGAAAAGAGTATTTGAAAGTCATACTTGATGGGGACACAAAAATAACTCCTAGCCCAGATCCTTCCTTAGAGAAAACTCCATCAAAGTACATATGCCATAAACCTTGTTGCTGAGATTCCAATTCATTAACAATAGGATCAATATTTTTCAAATGAGGTAGAATTGGTTGTACTCTGAAGTTATCAAGATCCACATCAATCATACAATTCAACATATTAGGGTCTATCTTCTCAATTACCCTAGGAGCATGTGGTTCTCTATACAACTTAACCTAGCTTCCATTTACTGGGATTGTAGCATATGAAAGATCTAACTAAACATTTCGCCCCACTACTGTAGCCCATTGTCTGGATAATAGCATGCCATAATGAGGTTTTTCATCTGTTACAATGACATCCATCTTATATGTTGCTTCAATAAATGTTTCTATCTTTACCTCCACATATTTCATTGTACCTACCACACGTACTTCTCTATTATCCATAGTATAGCACTTCCCATAAACAGTACTTACTGATAATCCCAACTCCTTCATGACACCATATGGCATCACATTCGCAGCAGCACTAGAGTCTATCATACAATTCTTAATTAGCCTATTATTGATTAATAAGGTCACATAAAATGGATACAGTTGGAAAGGTTCCTAAGTAATTGTTGTTTCGACATATACTTCTGGAGTTTGCAGCTCATGATCCTTTTCATCCTTCATGGTGTTTGTACGCAAAGCTCCACTATTATCTGATATATTAGAAAATAAAGAGAGCAACTTCTCTGTGTTCTTTTATTTTCAATAGTTCTACCAATGGGACTATAGCCTTCATTTGGGTCAGAGCCTAGGTCATATAAAAAGTGGAACTGCTAATTGGCTCAATATTAATTTTGGTCTTTTCTGCTTTAGGTTGACCTACCTTTTTAGTTGTAGCAGTCCCTTGCAAATCACCAGTAGTATTATTATCTACACTTTTGGCTACATCTTTGGATTGGTCACCTTTTGTATGACCATCTTGAGGTAGAGTTTTATTTCTTTCTGTCCTTTTTCTGAGATACTTATTTCATAAACAAGGAGCTAGGTTCACCCTGATCTCCATCCCTTTTACTACTTCTTAGATTGTAGTTATGCTTGGCTTTGGCTATGGCAGCCTTGGTAAGATTTTTTACGTCTTCATCACTAGGTCTTTTGAGATGAACTTCCTCATCTTCAATGGTTACCACATTTAAAGTGGGATGCCAATCGATTTTCAGCTGCCCTTGATAACATTCATTATAACTTAGTGCATCACACCCACTAGATTCACTTTGTGAAGATTCATTATCACTTTCAACAATAGTGTCAAACATGTTGATATTAGCCTCACCCTCCTTTCTCATGGATTCTTCAAGAGCTTGAGCTACAACACACTGATGAGGAGAATGTGGCCCATCATAGGCCATGCACCAAGGAGTATTTTCCATGTTATGTACATTTCCTCCCTTTAAAGTTTCTGGGGTGTCCTGATTTTGTGTGTTCTTTAACTTATCATTCTGAGGTTTGTGATCCTTCCAAGTAGTGTTGTATGGCATATCATGTAATTTGGGAGGCCTATCTTGCCAATTATAATGAGGTTTGTCATTCTTACTTACCTTAGTAGTAAGATCTTTCATAGCAGTCATTAACTTTTCTATTTTTTCTTCTTCCTTAGCAACCTTATTAGGCTGTTGTTTTGATTATTGCCATAGTCTACCATCGATCCTCCTTCCCACCTTTCTAGATGCTTTCCTATTACTTTCTACATTGATGGAAATTCTAAAAGCATCTCTCAGACTATGTGGTTTTTTATCCCTTAGAATGCAAGCCATTTTAGAATTAAAATCATTATAGTAAGTGTTCAGACACATATTATCATCTAGTCTCATCACTTGGTAAAGCCTATACATTGCTTTTTGAAACCTTGCATTATGACAATTTCATTATCAGACTTCCTAATGTTATTGAACTTGTTAAGCATAAAGCTCACATTTGTATTATCACTATATTTCTCTTGGAAGCAATTCTTAAAGTCCTCCCAAGAACCAATGCTATTTACGGGCAGACCTCTGTACCAATCTCTTGAATCATCCACCAAGGACTGTACAAATAATTTCATGATGACATCTTCATCTACAATCTCATAATCATTTACTAGGTCACCAAAAGATTTTAGGTGCTCTTCTACACATATAGCATTATTTCCAGCAAACTTGTGAAGCCTGTCCCTCAATTTGGTAGGAACATGGTAAGGGTACCCTGGGATTCCCTCAAAGAAAAGCTATCTGTACAACTCTAGATTAATGGGTCTTCTCTATTACTGATTCCTAGTAGGGTTATTACCCATGTTCATTCTCACATTAAGACCATGAGTTGGAGGGACTTGGTTACTTTGATTGGTAATAGGGACTTCATTAACTAGAATAGTACTCACAAGAAGGGTTGACTAAATTTTGATTGGAGGGAATGAGGCATGCTGAGGTAAAAGCTTATTTGAATTTGTTGAGGGAAAAATTATGGGAGGAGCCTTTAGATAATTAATTTTTCTTTTAACCTCTTGATTGGCTACTTCTAATTTAGCTTTCTCCAATTCCCTTTCTAGTTATTCCTTATCTTTTCTCATACTGTCTATCTCTCTCTCATGTGCAGACAACTAATGAGAGAATTTTGTTGTAGTCTTAGACCTAAACCCATTTTCCATGTACTTTTGTTTTCCTTTGTCAACATTATTTCTAGGAGGTTGTGGGTCACTAAGAACCTCCCTACTAGGTTGCACAACAAATTTGTGTGCAGGGTTGATCTTGGTAGTCAGATTTTCTTTGATGACTGGACCTTCATCCTCACTCTTAGTTTTCTCTTGGGTCAACAATTCAAGATTAGAAATCTTCCTTAAAAGCCTATCTCTCTCAATAAATTTACCCTTAAATTCCTTCTCCTTATTTATTTCCTTTTGTCTTAAATTTAGCCTTAACTTCCTTCTCCTTATTTATTTTCTTAGGGAGATCAATTGATGAACTCTTCTATTAAGAGTCTCAATTTCTTGGGACACTTTATCTTCATCAGGGAACATCTATTCAGAATCTAACACATTGACTTGATCGATATCAATCAGACTAATATTCCCATCTACAGTTTTGGGTTCAAAGTCCATCTTAACATTAGAACTATTTTTATCCTTCCCAGATAAACTGGCACAAGAAATCCTCTGATTAAAAACTTGGACACCCTCATTATTACCAAACAAACCAAAATGAAAACCCAAAATGTCTTTCTCAGATTCATGGGAAGGAGAATTTGAATTCGCATAAATGGGTCTTTCAGATGACGTACCCGTATGAATGCTTTTCTGTATCTAGGCAACACTAGATGGCTCATGTGCAACTGATCTTTTCTGGCCTCTTCGTGGCTGCTCAAGTAATCCCTCTTGCAAAATCTCTTGAGTATTTCTCCTCATGTATGATATGGTGTTCTTTCCTCTCTGCATTATACTTACTTTCCTTGAGATGAATTATGCTTATTCAAGAGCACTGGTTATTTTATGTTAGAGTCGCCACCCAGAAGTATGGGAAATAAGAAAACAAGCTTGACAAATCACTTGCAAGAGACTATAGAACAACAAGATCTTTAGAGAGAGAAATAGCAAAGATCACAGATAAAACAGCCTGCTACAAGGACCATACACACAAATTTGAACAAACTTTTGGGCAATATAAGCACTAGATCTTCAATACAGATTCACACTATGACTCTCCCCAGTAGAGTCGCCACTTTTGTTGTTCTCAAATTTTGATTTCCCTAATCCTCTCTGTAAGAAATTTGAAAGCCTCTATTGCATATGGAGAGGACAATGAGAAAATGGAACTCCAGAATAACATATAACAAGGTTTCTACAAAACCTTCTACATTTTAAGCTTATCCTAAGCTTAGGTGGGTATACTTCTTGTGAATACTTTCACAATTTTAATATAAGATCCACAGTAAACTAGTTTTAAAAATCTATGAACCTCATCACCTCAACAATACTAAAAAATTAAAAGAAAACATGTGTTCATTTTCAGTTTTGACCCCAAGAAATATAGATAAAACTTCACAAATGATATCAGTGCCTTATCCAGGATACAGAGTCACCCAAATTAAACAAGAGTTCCAAATTTGGAGATTCGCATACATCCTATAACTTCAACTTCATCAAATTAATATATGCCTAACATGTATGTAAGTTTTTCCTTTATGTTAAACTTGTTCATTAAATTCAAGCAGAAAATACTATTGATTCACTAACAGAGGGGTTTTACGTATATTTAATTCCTCCCTTTGAGAGAAAAACCTAAAACACATCTGTAAGCTTACCTCGCAATCCACATCCAATCAAATAACCCTTGATTATTTAAAAGAACACAGTAAATCAACAAATGCATGCAAGAAGACAACATAAATATGAGTTCAAAATGATTTGATCTGTATATTAATATCCATTTTCAAAAATTATACATAACTCAAGATCTTTTTGAAAAACCAAAAGACTGTATATTAATTTTGGCAAAGTTTCTTTACAAGTTCTTGTGATATACTTTCCTAAAGTCCTGGTATCCTTTTATAATGATATGGATGCAAACAAGCTTCGGACTTCCCTAGGAAAAGTTTGTTACAACCATGATTCCCACTGAAAAGAAGATATAATCATTTTCATTCCTAACGGCTTTGAAGTTTGTTATACCACTGCAACATCAACTATCTATTCTTGAACCTCCACTTCTTGCACTGCATATTTGTTTTTCCACTCTTGGAACACGTCATCACCAGGCCAGGAGAAGTTAACGATTTTCTTTTTCAACTTATTCAATCTTTTCCATGTGTTTCTTAATTGCTTAACCTTTGTCTCCAAAAAACCATAATGTGACTTCATCTTCTCAATTTCTTCAATTATCCAAATAAATAAAGATGTGTCATCTTTATTGATGACTTCATTTATCCGTTGAGACAATTTATGTCCTAGCTCATCTAGCCATACTTTTTCATCTTTTAACTCACTTGTGCTGACAAAACCTCTAGGAAATATTTCAAATTTCTGGTCACCATATTTCTTTCTGTACAGATTTGCCTTTCTTTCTAGACCAACTCTTCCTTCCACCAACCTGGCCATGCCTTTCACTAACTCACATGTGGATTTAATAGTAGCATCAACATTTGCTTCTTCATGGGATGAACACATGAATTCCAATTCCACCTCCCTAGGCATCCACTTATTCAAAATTGGCTCTAGAACAACCTTATCTTCCTTTAAACCTGTCAGCATGTTCAAAATTCTCTGCATATATATATGCACAATAGAAGCCCCTATTGTGTCAATACACTTCAAAATTATGCCTCTGACCTTTTCCTTGTACTTACTTGCAAACAGGGCCTGAGCCTGCTTCAACTTTTCCACTTCATCTTGTATGGTCTCAATTGATTGAAAACCAAAATTCATAGGAGAAGGGGGAAATTCAATGATTGGACTGGTGGATGGAGGTTTTGCTAGAGAAGAGGCAATCATTAAGGTAGAAGATTCACCTCTCTGGTATTGCCCTGCTAATTGATTTTTCAATTTGGCAATGATACTATCCCTATGGGCTATCTCCACTGTGGCCTCATTATAACCTTTTAGAATCATCTCTAGTTTTACCTGGAGAGCAACATTTTCCTTGGCTTCCTTCTCAACTACTGCCACACTGAATTTTCCTGATTCCAAAACTGTGCTAGTAGCCTCTACTACCCTTGTGTCCTCCACTCTCTTCACAATCATACCTTCAAGATGGCTAGACTCTGAGGTGTCCTTCCTCTTTCTGCTCTCATCCCTCCTTAGAGACCACATGACCAAAGCAGCATGGTCCTTGCTAAATGTGACTCCTTCCAAGGGTTTTGTTTCTTTCCTTACTACTTGAAGGACTAATGCATCTTCTATATCCCACTTGGGAAGAATTAATACACCAGCTTTTGCTACCATTGCTCTACCCTACTCAAGAGTAGTGGCTTTTAATTCAGTCATCATTTATTGTTTTACTTCTTCTTCCACCATAGATGTATCTCTATGGGGATGTTCACTTTTCTTCTTCTCACATTTTGCTTTAAATTGTTCTATATTTTGCCTCCAAACAAATTGCATGAAAGATCATGTTGTAACAAAATTATTATTAGTCAGAAATTCCTCACTGGCCTGTTTGATGACAGGGTCTAAATCTTTTCCTTTGAACTACTCTGCAATCAAGTTCATTTCAGCATTTGGTGGTTCTTCAGGCATTCCTTCTTGTACTTCTTTATAAGTATACGCTATCTGCCCAAGACTTCCTAGCTACAACAATTGATCAGCCGCTGCATGCTCATCTCCCACATGGATTGGGTATTGGGGTGGAGAATATAAAGGCTCACCTATTTGTACCTCTTTTCCCACCCTTTACCTTTTATAGGAATCTTGGATTTCAACTACATCTTCTATTGCTCTTTTCCCTTTTGAAGTAGGAGGCTCACCCCTGACTAGCACTAGCACACTATATTTTGGCCTCTTATGCATCACATATTCACTTGGAGGGATGGCCTTGGCAAAGGAAGGCTTAGCTAGAACCAACTTAGCCTTTTCAAGGTCATTTTTCAATATAGCTTCCTTCTTCTCCTATAAGGTTTGCATTAAATCTTCAAAATAAAGTATCAAGAATTTAGCCTTTTCCTCAAAGGGAGTAATACTAGACAAAGGATCATAACCACTATCAAATTGGTGGATAAAATCCAAATCCCTTTTATATGCTATCCATTTTTCCTTTCTCAATTCTTGTTCATCTAGATTGAATTCATTTATGATCAAATCCTCAGGAAAATAGAACTAGTGTGCTCTACCTTTACATACGACTCTCTTCTTGAACATGCCATTAAAGAAATCCTCTAGATCATAAAATCTGGCCACTACAGTAGACAACCTATAGGGCTGAAAGAAATAATCAAAATGTGTCCAACCACCCTTGATGATTACAAATTGATGTGCTATGGTGACAGTTGGGAAAATTTTTCCCTTCCCCCTATTTGTCAATTCTTCTTCTTGCAAACCTCCAATTTGCCTTAGGACGTTTGCAATTCCTATCTTCAATGGAACTTTATAGGGGAGAAAATATGGAGTTCCTCTAAAATCATAAACTCTGAACACAGTAGAGATAGGGTACAAATATATGTCACCCCAATTATGCACAATCTTAATATATTGAGAAAATTCCTTATGCCTAAGGAATTCAAGGAGAGCTTTAGGAATCCTAGGGTTCTGTGGGCACAAGAGGATCCTAAGCCTAGATGCAAAATATCTATCAAACTTGAAGTAGCTCACATATTCTCTATGCCAAGACAAAATTGTGCTCCACAATTGAATGAGCATCTCCTCACCATCCTTTTCCTTAATCAGGTCCATTTCATTAGCAAAATATTGAGCACCTTTGAATAAAAACATGTGCATAAGAAGAGAATACCACCCAAAAGGTCTGTCTACCTTAGCATTTCTTATCCCCATCAATCCCTCATGAATAGCATCCGTGAGATAAGGTGCAAAATTAAAAGTTACTGCCAGAGATGGATTCTAAATCTGTGCTATCATGAACATATATTGGGTTGGCATAGTTGTTTCAGCATCTTCCCCAAGAATCTGGCATAGGGATCAATACATCCCTTTACCCCTCAAATTAAATAGATTTAGAGAGAAGGGTTCCATCGTGCTATGGCCTACAATAGTCAATCCTCCTATTTTGACAAAAAAATCTTTCAGAGGGCCACTTATGACGTGATCTCTCTAAGCCTCATACACCTTTGCTAATGCTTCAAAATTGATGGGCTCTAAGTAATTTGATACTTCACTAAGCCCGAAAAATCTCCTGGACTCATCATCATTTATTTCAATTAATGACCCCCCATTTTAATTTCTCAGACATCTGGCAATGGGGTCATAGTTATTTGCAATCTAGGTTAACAGGTCCACATCCATGAAAACCCTAGGGACTACGAGCTTTCCAACATCTAACTCCCATATACTATTCATGGGAATAGGGGAATTTGTCTTGTCAAATCCCACTTTGAAAAGTCCCAAACCTAATATTCCTATCTAAGAATCCCTTAACCAATTCCCTTTGACATACAAACCATCGCCAATTCTTAGGCGGGGAGCTTTGGGCACCAATTCTTTCATCTTAGCTGTGACATTAGTAGACATAGTTAACTACTCTAAAAATTCATCACAAATGGCTCTCTCATGATAATTTACCTTCCCTATGAAATCTCTTCATGGTGCCATCTTGGAATTACAGTTATTTCAATTAAAACTTAGATAGACTTCTAAGAATTCAAGCACCCAGTGATACCAATTCAAACTGTAACTATCAAGCAATATGCAGAAACTTACTCATTTGCTTGAAGAAATTCGCTCTGTGCATTGGTTCCTCTGCAAGACTCTTCAAAATGAAGCCAAGGTTTCAGTTGATGTGAAGCTTATTATGACAACTGAGCATTGAATAGAAACATTAAGCCACATGCTTTGGCAATCAATTCGTAATTGAATTTGAAAAATGGCTCCAACGGTTCACAAAAATTTTCTAAGTGTCTTGCCTTTTCACTGCTTTGTGAAAGATAAAAACCTCACATCTTTTCTCACAACAGTATACCAGTAAACAAGAATTAATGCAGTAAATAAGAACAACAACCACAACATAGAAAGCACACCATAACACAATATTTTTAATGAGGAAACCTGGTGTGGGAAAAACCTCGATGGGATTTGTGACCCACAATATTCGCTTACTGGCAAATAAGTGAATATTACTATTACAATAGGGTCATGGACATGTAGGAAGGCCAACTGCCTAAAGCTCACTGCTTAAATACAAAAGAGAAGTTTCACTGACTTACAAAAGTGGATTATGAAAATCCAATGTCATGTACTGCTTCGGATCAACATCTGCTATGTCAGGTTCAGTACCAGTTTAATCTCATACAACTTCCAAAACCTTATTCCAAACTCTGCCTTCATATTCGCATCTTAGTTCTGCAATAATCTAAACACATCCGCATATCTTTCCTTAATGATTTACAAGAGCTCATACTTATATGATTCATATTACAACTCACCTTGTTGGCTTACAAAAAGATTTTACAATTAAATACAAAATACAATAAATAAAATCTTGTCAGCGAGGATGTTGTGAACATCTTTGCTGGTGTCAGTGCTGGTGTTTGTGCTTGTGCCAGTGTCTACCGGTGCCATAGGATTGTAAAGTTTCCATCAATGACAATACCTTCAATCACCTACAATTTCTCATTAGAGTGTGCATTTGCCAACAATCTCTCCCTTCGGCATTGATGGCAACACTCATGAGAAAAAGCCAAAATGTGTATCCAAAATTGTTGTCCAAAAATGTCTTACCAAAACTATTGAAACTATGTGCTCCCCCTGAGCTGGTGATCTCTTCTGTCTTATCCTTTTTCTCATCTACTATTCCCCCTTTGGCATCAATGACAAAGATTGTCATTAAATGTAAATTAAGTGTAGTTCCTGTTATGATCCCAGTAGCCGGTTGGTTACAATCTAATATAACTCTACTTAAAGCAACATTCAGACTATTGTAGAATCTCTCACTTTCTTTCAGTGCTGCTTTAGTCCTCTGAATTGTACTAGTGAGAAAGTGCATTTTCTCTTCTAGTGTCTTAAGCCTTGGAACAAGAGCCTCAGAAATCTCTTTTCTCAAAGAGATGAGGATATCCAATTTAGGACTTAGTTTGCACTTCAGTTCTTTTGGTTTAAACCTTAATCTTTCCTTATCTTTTTCAAGTTTTTCTATTTTCTCTTCAAATCTGGTAATTTCCTGTTCTACTACCGATATTGAATCTGATGAACCTATCAAGTTGTCAGCAATATCATTGATTTCCTTGTGATCTATGCTGATTTCTTTGTCTATATTCTCTGTCAAAATGTTAGTTTTGCATGTGTCTCTATACAATTTCTTGAAGT
Organism: Cryptomeria japonica; assembly: GCF_030272615.1. Taxonomy (NCBI): domain Eukaryota; kingdom Viridiplantae; phylum Streptophyta; class Pinopsida; order Cupressales; family Cupressaceae; genus Cryptomeria; species Cryptomeria japonica. Next base: position 590,015,164 of record NC_081405.1, on the reverse strand, counting down.
CCAAAATTATCTTGCCTAATACTGGTAATAAGGTATCCATATGTTCTTTATTTTTCTTGACTATCTCCTCAAAGAATTTTTCTTTCTCTTTGATCATTTTCTTTCTGAATGTCTCCTCATTGATTTGATCAACTGTCAGTAGGTTGTCAGTTATATACTTAGACAATGTGTCTAATTGGCTCAATGAATCTTTATTCTCTATATTACACTTAGGTGCTATCCATTTCAAAATTGGTAATTTATCATCAATAGCTTTATAAGAAAGTGCATTACACTCTATTATTTTCTTGATTGAATCTAGCAATACCTTTGTCACATTAGTAGGTCTAAATTCAAATATAGAGGTTCCGGATGATTGTCCAAATACCTTCACAATTTGTAATCCATTGGTGGTTGTAATAGCTTTGTTTTCCTCTTTCTCCGGAGGGTCAGTTTGTGTTTCCATTTCAACTACCAAAGGTTTTGGTTTTTCTGTTGTAGCCGATGGCAGTATTTCTGAATGTACCTATGAATCTTGTTGCTCTACCTATTTCTCTATATGTGTCTTTGTCAGTTTCTTTGTGCTCTCTATTGATGGTTTCTCTGATTGTGCCTTTGATTATTTTACAGTGGTATACACTGTCAATTTCTTTGTTTGCACCTTAGAAATGTCTACAACCAGTATCTCAATAGATTTTTTTATTGTTGTCAATTGTCGGTTGCTTAGTAGATACATTAGTATGTGTACTAGTGATATCTACAATTCCTATATCCAGGAAATCAATTGCTTATTCAGTTTGTTGCTCAGTTCCAATCTCAAGGTTTCCAACTATATCCTCAATGTTTGTGTCAATTGTTGTGTCTTCTACCGGTGGCTCAGTTGCCACATCCCTTTTCTCACTAGATTCCTTATCAACCACAATGTTCACTTCCTATGTGTCTATATTCATTGTGTACAATACCTCTAAATCAGGATTTGTATCCTCATGTGTTGTCTCCATACTCTCTGTTGCTAGTGGAGTATCAGAAGGAGGTGGGGGTAATTTATCTGTCACCTTTATGCTTGGAGGTCCACCTACCTTACCTTTCCCTTTATCCTTGTCCTTTTCTTTTTGATAGACTTTAAAAGTCTTTGGTTTGTTAAGATCTTCTTGTTTCTCTTTTTCAACAAAGAATATATCCCACTTGTCTGCAGTTTCTTTTGATATTTCATTTACTCTGCCTGTCATTAGTGATACATGTCGGTGATCAGTTGAGAATACTGTCTGGTTAGCCTCACTGATTAACTCATCAATCTCTTGAGTTGAGTTCACCGGGTGAACTACAAGTAGTTTTTCTATTTTGATCTTTTTATCTAATTCCACAATTGCTACCCTTCTATCTTCTAATCTTCTATACAAGTCATTTGGTATATCATCAACAACTTCCATCAAAATTTTCTTATAAATATCAAGATGTAAGATAACACTATTTTCTATACTTTATTTTTCATCATCTGATAGTGTGTTATACAACTTGTTGATGTTAGCCAATTTCCCATCTTATATTATTTCACTCAGAAGTTTGTCAAGTGGAGGAACAACTTGTTTTTGTTTCTTCTTCTTAGGTGTCAACTTCCTTGTCGGAGGCCTAACTGCCTATTATTATTGTCTTGTTCTTTTTGGTGTAGGAGCAGGTGTCGGTGAAGGTTTTCTTTTCCGGACTATCCTTTTAAAATTTGTTGGTATTTCACTGTCCGAGGAGGTAGGAACTGGTGAAAGATGTGTTTCTAGTTGTAGTCCTTCTAAGTCACTCTTCTTGATACTAGTTTTATTTAATACATCCTCTTTAATTGCTTGTGTCTACCTTGTTCCTTTCCTAACTATCTGCTCAGTTTTCTTTATTCTTTTCTGGGATTGAATTTTGCTTTCTATTGTTTCAGCACTACCAAATATTTCTTCAGTTGGTTCTTTAGGTGCTTCTAAGAGGGCTTTTGCATAAGTTTCAATTATATTGTCATCTGCCTCATATCCGATTTCAGTAACCCAGATAGTCCTTGGGACCACTGCCTCCATCCAAATCTCACATTTCTTTATTACAAAGCATATCTCTTTTTGATATTTGTCAACAATAGTTTGAGATAGCCTTATCCTAGTTTTCATTCTAGCCTTTAATTCCTAAAAGTATTCATTTATGTTATTTTTTCTGTTATCTCCCATGTTGCTTAGAATGTCCAGTACTTGTTTTCCTACTGGGATGTCAAAGCCAAAATCCTTTATTCCAATACTGGGAACTTGCTTGGTTATATACAACATTAAACATACACGTAGGTTGCCAAATCTAAAAGTTCCTTTCTTGTCTCCTTTGATTTTCTTCAGATTATCTATCAATTCATCCTTCAACCATTCACATATGTCAATTGTTAAATTGTTATTTACCAAGTCATAGGCACTTTTGATACACAAGCTAGAAACAAAGTTTAATCTGTTGGCATGAGTAGCTTTGTATCCAAGTATCATGCTTATGAACCTAATATTGATATCCTTTACATCATTTACTCTCAAGGATCTCTTATCAAATGTTGCGCCAGTTAGGGTCATTACAGTGTCATTAGGAACCTTTTTCCCTTTCTCAGGTCTGCTACCGGTGGAAGGTAATCTTGTCACTTCCCTAACTGCTTCTTTGGTTATCTTGTGAGTTGAATCCAACCAAAATAACTCTCCATGAACTCTACTTAATACTATCCTTATAACATCCATGGGAGAATCAGGAATACTTAGAATTTCCACAAAACCTAGGGTTTCAACTACCTTGTGTTCCAGTTTAACATTTTCATTATCATCACATATAGCAGTCTTGTACATGTTCTTAATTTCATCATCTCCTAGTTCTTCTATATGACAATGTATATAGATTCTAGGATCCTCAGCATAAGTAACTCTATTGGGTATTTTTGAGAATGCTCCTAGGGTATCATCTTTCTTCGCAATTTTGGGAATAATTTTAAATACAGGCCTAGGGTGCTTAACAACTTCAACTATAGTAGGGTTTTCAATGAATTTAGGTACAGAAGAGGAAGCCATAGTTATAAATACCTTATTCTGCCTTTAGGTAGGAGTGGTCGAATGATTTGCTTCACTTCTCTATGGATGCCTTCGCTCAGGATTTTCATGCTCTAAGGAATTTTGAATGTTCGGTGAATGAAAAGAGAGCCAAAACACTTGCTTTATAGTGTCAATTCCTTTAGCTACCACATTTAATGCCTGTTGGTTAAGTAAAAACTTAACTCATCTACCGGTAAAGAAGGATTTCAACTTCTCACCATCAACCGAGGGTAAATAAGCATTTTTTTGCATTAGTTTCCATACCCCCAAGGGATTATTTCTTAGTTAGATGAAGAATCTCCTACTGGTGGAGTGGTACTCTATTCTACCAGTGAAGGGATAGCTTCACTAACATTCATATCTGACTTTCTGATCCATTCTTTTGAAAATTCTTACTTTACTTCTTCAATCTCGATCAATGTAACACTTTAGGGCTTGGACAACATAACATAGGATCCTAAATGATCCTCCTGCACTTCAGGTTCTGCTAAACCTAGGGGGGGACACCCTTTTGATGCAATGAATCAAACTCATTTACTCACCATGACAGCATCAATGAAGTAGATAAACCATTCCACAAACTCAACAAATTAGATAACACATACAGATTGGCTAGATCTTGTACAAATAATGGGTGAAACGGAGCTTGGGAAGGATAGAACACAAATCCCTAAACATGAAGGGAAAATATTTATCTTTAAAATTGTAAATCTAAAACTATCTCCAAATCTGCAAGACTAGTGCCTTGTTCATTGGGCAATAGAGTCACACACAGAACTACAAATATGCATCTTAATCACAAATTGGTTCTCCTTAAATGATATTCCTGCATTAATACCTTATATTAATGCATTACTCAATTTATTCACAGAATTATCAGATCTGAGACACATATTTCATTTATTTATGACTGATTACAGAGTTTAAAACCTTCATTGAAGGATACCCACAAGCAATCATACAATCTCCTTGAAATTGACAAATTTCATCCTCCTTGAGGATTTAATTCATAATAATGAAATACATACACAAAGACAATACTGTGGGAAATTAGTCATGCCTAACACAAGTAAGATCTACAACTAGAAAACAATTTACTACCCTACAATGTAATCTCTATACCCTGAAAAAGATCCATGGAAATTTACACATTTGGGTCAAGAAATTTAGAAATGGTAGCCATGAAAACTAGAGCACTTCCTCCAAAATTCTATAACCCTTACAATGAGAAGAAAATTAGAATAAAAAGGAGAGGGAAAAATATTAGGTCTGCAACTGAAATTGTCAAGTGTCTCTTTTCAAACTAAATTTCAATCCCTTCCTCCTTCCCATGGAATATTCACTCCAAATATCCCATATTTGTCAAAACTAACTCCATAGCTGCATTCCTCATCTCGAGAGCTTTCTGGTGATATATGATACTTGGTATTTTGGGCAAAAATGAACCTTTGGGCAAATTAAATCCTTCACATGCTCCATCATTTAAATTTTTGAATTTTTATATAGTTTCAACTATATATTAAACTTTATTTTAACTTTGATTTTTGGCCTAATTTTCCCCTGACACACTGCCATGTGGCAACCTCTGATTGGCTGATGGGGTCCACTGGGTGCCACCTCAGATGACACCTTGTCACCGCCATGTGCATGCCACGTCACTGCCACTTGTATGCCACCTATCTGCTTGCTTGTCGGCCACATTGTCACCACCTCAGTGATACCTCAGCAGGACCTATGAGTTGTCTTTCCACTTGGACACGCCACCTATCTTTTGCCATTTTGCAATGGCTAACTAGCTTGCATCTTTGGGTCATGAAGTCAAGTTGGTTGTTGGATCTTGCTGAACCTACAGGGTCTTTAACACTTCGCCATCCGGCTAAGTTTTTTGCCATTTCCCAGGGATTAACTCACGAGCATCTTCCGCTCATGAAATTGCATAGGCTATTGGATCTCTTGCAACCTGCATGCTCTTTAACTCCTTTCGCTGAGCTTTTTGCCATTTCACAAAGCTTAACTAGTGAGCACCCTTGGCTTGTGAATCCACACGCATAGTCAATCTCCTTGGAACATGCTCGATCTTTTACTTGCCCTTTCTCTGCAAAACTCACCTGCCTTGGGATTTGTGCCTACATGGGGTCCACCTGGTCACCACTTGTCGGCCTCTTTGGTCACCTCAGGAAGCGCACCCATGCATGTGGGTTCTACTTGGGCACCAAACAGGCACCATCCGTCAAAAGCCTCCAAGGCTTTGACACTATGGTAGTGTGGAGTCTTGCTTATAAATACCAAAACATTACACCGCCCAGCCAATGTGGAATAAAGCCTCATGCTTGGAACTACAAGTTTTTTTGAGTTTTAATGGTGTTGCCCATGCATTTGATTGAAAATTTGAAACTCCCTTCTAAACTATGCTGAAGAGGATGCTGGAAAGGTCATGGCATTGGCAATACACCTACCAAATGCATTGCTTGGAATTTAATGCCTCCAAATAGCCACACAGAAGAGTGGAGTTTTGGGTATCTTTGAAATGTTTTCTACAAAACTCACCATACCATGTGCCATGGAGGATGGTGGCAAGGGAGCTCCACTCCCTGATTTAGCTCACCCACCACTCATGCATGATGCCTACCAATGTGCATTTGCTACAGTCTGAAAACCCCATGCAGGCCACCAATTACTTTTTGTAATAAAGTTTAATGTGCCTCCAAATAGCCATGTAGGGAAGGAAGGAGGAAGACTCTTTTTCTATTTGCATTTGTTTGAAAGCTTTAACCCCTCACAATCTACTAACTTTCATTTACTTTGGTTTATAACTTCATGCTTTATACACTATGCGTAGGGAAATGCATTAGTAGGGGCGTGAATTTTTGGAGTGCATTTGGCCTAAAGGTTTCTATGCCTCTTCAACATGGTGTAGAGAGGAAGTTTGGCAATCCACCTCATGCAAGGATAGGAAAGTGCTCAACAAACTGATTTGATGTCTAATTTGAAAGACCATATTTACCATAGCTCATAAATGCTCCCAAGGCACCCATATACCTTTCATGCCGCAAAAACATAGCTTGTGCTACACCCTTTGACCAGAATTGTATTGCAAATAAGATTGTGTCCATGATTTATGCATGACCACATATGAAAAAACCTCCCAAAAATATTCTCTTAAGCCCATAGCGTAGTGCATTCAAATATGGAATTTGTCTGATGTACGAAATCATTTGAAGTAGAGAAAGAGCAATGTCCTCTCGCCTGTAATCTGCAAGATCTTTATTTTTAGATACAACTTTACAGAAGCTTGAAGCTATAGTGGATGCTGAAAGACCAATCTTTGAATAATCCAGACCATCATAAATGTCTCCAACAAGCATATCCATTGACCGGTTGGAACTTTCCATCTCCATCCACCTTAATCATACTAACACCAGAACCAATATTGCAAACAAGATATGGAAACAAATCACTCTAGTCTATTTGGACAAATTCTTTGTGGCCTTCCATGTGGGTAAATGCTTCATGACGAATTGCCTTCAACAAAAAATTTGCTCCAGCTACAAGACAGTCCATCTCATCTTCCTTGCTTAGAGTTACACCAAGTCTATCTTTGAAGATATCTGCAAAATTATATGCTCCACCCCCTTAATTATTAGCTCTCCATCTGTGTCTCCACTATCCAACTAGTGAATTGCAATCGAGCCAGTATTAATATGCCTTGCCATGGAAAAAGAACATTTCACCATAAAATTCAATGCATGGGCATGAGCGAGGTCCGTCCCCAAAGTTTGTCGGACTAAAAAAAAAATTCATTTTCATGCAAATGACCTCTGAAATGCCTCAAGAACCTTAAACTTACCTCTAGAAATGATCAGTACCATTTTTGAATCATCAAACTGAGTTTTGCAACTTTCAGGCACTTGCGCCACATTTTCGTATTTAATCGCGAAGACGTAATTTTCAAACTGGTCAAAACACCTTTCTGGACCTCGCCATCTGATAGGCGTGTACTCTGATATGCAAGCATGAACTTTACCAAACATTTTCTCAAGAAGAATCTTGAGCGAAGAGATATTAATTGTCAAAAATGACCAATTGTCTTTGTCGGCACTGCAGACCTGATGAAGTCAATGCTCAAGCAACTGATGATGCCTTTCATAAAAATATCAAACGACCTCCCTAGACCCACAAATCTGAGACATAGGTACCTTGAAGTACATATAAAAACCTAGAATTCTTAGTTCAACCAAAAGTTTGACTAGGTACAAATAGTGCGCTCATGAAAATAGCAACTTTAATTGATACGACAATGAAAGTACGGATCACTGAAAACGATGGTTCCAGAAACCCTCTTGAAAACCGATCAAACGGGTTGGCAAGAGATTGAAATTGGAAACATAGCTTTTCATTTATACCAACAATAGCTCAGAACAAAAATTCTAGCATGACACTTACCGAGGTAACTTTTACACTTATGCAAAATAGGGCTCTGACTAGCAGCTGAAACAGAGACTTGTCAAACAACACAAACTACAAACGGATCGAGCTTTGAAAATTGAGCAAATGGATTCATTAAGTCTTGAAATTTTTCATGCTGAATCATATTTATGCATATAATTGAATCCAATTTGAAATCATTCATGAAGACCAGCAGGGCAAAAGATATATACACCCAAAGTTAGGTTCTCAATAAAATCTGCATTTGCACCTAAAATGCACTTTCAACTCACCCCTTGAAATGGGTACCTAATAAACTGATCTAAACTAAATTTTGAAAGCTGCACATCACTGCATAGGCCAAATGAAAGGTGTAGGACACATTTCCCAAGCCTTACCCTTTGAAAATCACCTGGCTCCATTTTGCCTTCTCTCTAACTAGGCCATTCAAACTGACTCGTTTGGAAATGCAGAGAAAGATTTTGAGTTGGGCCTCTAAACTTGACTCAATTTTAATGAGTCCCAATAGTGGCTTTGACTAGGGATGGTTGATTGCAATCTCAACGCAAGAAACTATAATCTATGGTTAAGAAAACCACCCAAAAATGGATCACTCTTCTCTTCTCTTCTCAAAAGCAGGGTTCCTTATTCTACTCAAACATCAGGGCACCTTATTGAAAACCACACAACTGAAGCAAAGCAACTATACAAGATATACAAACATACTGACAACTGAATATAAACTTCTCCACTTTCCCCAACATTTACCTGTATCGAAAATATGATTCTCATCACCTGACACCATGATCCAAACAAAGGCACTTCTCAATAACAACTGAGCATACTCCTTATAATCAACCTCTTTCATCTCATTTCCACAACAACTAGTGTGCATACCTTTTGCCTGATTTTGAACTTTGTAATCACACACTATTTCAAAAGAAAAATCATTTCACTATCCCAATCAATTCTATCATTTGCAAAGGCATCATCATGCTGAACTTCAAAAATAAAACATTCATTCTCAACACTATAGTTATTATCAGCACTTACCTTGTTATCATTTAAATTCATAGAATGAGGGACATTACTAACCAATTGATGCAAACAAGGAACATAAATATTACAATCTGGATGTGATACTTCACCATGTTGATCACACTCCATACTATCCTTGTTCATCCAGCTCAATACACTCGCATCCTCAATATCCCATTCATGGAAAAGAATGCATACCTCTGGCTGAAACAAATCCTTAGCTAAGTCTTTCTCATTCAGACTTATATCCACCTGAAAAACTTCCATTTGTAGTCTGAAGTAGTCATCATGCAACCCATGCCTCTTGCCTTCATCATGAAGTAAATTTTTACAACCCATGCTACTGCTATTCGGAATTACATCAGCATTAAAAAATTGTTCAACACGAGGGGAAACTTTAGCATTTTCCATAATGAAATCAACACCATGAACATTAGTATCAAAAGAAAAGAACTCCATATCTAGCTCAAGAATACAATCAACATTCACATCCTCTTCATGGTACTTCAAATTCTGAAAGCATTCAAATATGGGTTCATTTAAATTTGAAAATAGAACTTTATCCGCACTTCCACATATATTTTATCTTCAAAAACACTTTCATTTTCAGATTCATGACTGAAGTATATAACTTGGTCACCTCTTATATCATCTTCACAAGATGAATAATAAGAAATCTCATAACCATCATCAGCTGCATGACTGGCATTCATTTGATGATCATAAGAAAGTGAATAAGTCGTGGCAAGATCACTCTCATTCTGAAATCGCTCTTCATTATCCATTTGTATACCTTCAAGGTGCTGAAAATTGAACTCAGTATCCTCATAATCAGTAGCACCACTCCATTCTGAAACACATTCATCACTGGGTATACTTGCACTGCAAACATTATCAGCACCATCCACAATTTCATTTTCAGCTGTATCAGACTTAAACAAAATCTGATTTACATCATATTGCACATTTTCACTTGCATAATCAACAACATTTGGTGATCCTTCAGTATTTTGTATTGCAACATTAAACACATCAGCAGCATGTAAAGACCAATGGTTATCATCCTCATTAATTTCATTATTATTACCTTTGGGAGATACATGATTTACTTCATAATTTGCAGTCACATAATCAACATAACTGACATACAAATCTACCTCTGTATCAGCATTATCACAACATTTCCCACTGATCATTCCATCAATATAGTGAGAGACAATTGGCATTAACAATAAAGATTCTTGACTCTCATTTAAATCTAAATCACATGCATTAGCAAAACCATCTAGAAAAGCATAGCTTGACATGTTTTGACACAGAATGATTTGTTCAGCTTCACATGGTATTTCACCATTGAAGGTGTTTTGGCAAGAAAAAACAATAGATACTACTCTCTTTGAGATCCCAAATTTTAAATTATTTTCAATATCCCTAGCTGTGTTAAAGGCTTCATACAAAGTTTTGGGTTCTTTGTTTCTCAATAGGAAACCCATCTTCTTACCAAAAGCACTCATATTTAAATATCCAGTCATACTTTATCATCAAACTTATACTTCCTAGAAATTTTAGACAATGTTTGTGAAAACCTAATATGAAATGTTAGTACCAATTCATCTTTCTTGATTTTTATGTACATGAACTCTTTCAGCAAATCACAATCACTCACTTTTTCATCAAATTGGTCTATGAAATCTGAAATCAATTCCTCCCATGAGGAAATACAATCTACCAGCAAAAAGGAAAACCAATCCATTGCATCTTATTTTAGTGATTGAACAAACAACTTCATACACACATCTTCTTGACAAATTTCAAACTCTCCCATCAAATCTGAAAATCTCTTCAAATGTTGACATGTTGATTCTGATTTCTTCCCACTGAATATGGGCAAATACTTTCTAATTTCTATGGGTATGGGATTTGGGTAACCTGAAATATCTTTGAAATTTAGAGCTTCATAATACTTCATACTGAAACCTTTCCTACTACATCGTTGTAACACTTCACTAGGCATGGTCATATGTGGCAATACACAAGGCTGAAAAACTTCACTACTCATTTCTTATAACTCCCACAAATGATTATACAACCATGTGTTTATGGTGAAAATGGATAACAATAATAACAATATTGAAAGGCTAAATGAATTCAACCACAAAACCCTAGCCTAACAATCAACAAAGATCCACCATAACATATGAAGATTACCTAAGACAATGCAAATCAAATGAAATCACAAAGATTATACCATCACATGTCCACTAGGGTTTTGATCTCCATTCTTCCTATCTCCATTGATCTTGCTTGATATATTTGCTCTCAGATTTTAATATGCACAAGAGCTCAACAAAGAACGGAATGTGGTTGCAAGTAGGATCGTAGTGTAGTCAATTGATCAAGTAGTTAGGGTTTGACAATGAAGAAAGCATCTCCTTAAATAGAAGACACAATAAGAAATGTAGGGTTAAGATTGAGAGGTGTAAAAAGAGAGGTCAGCTAGGATTAGAGGGTAGGTATAAGAAATACCAAAATAATGAAAGAGGTAGGTAGTGTATGAATTAAGAGATGAATGACATGTGTCATGTGTAGAAAAAGATAATGAATTAATTAAATAAATAAAGATTTATTTAATTAATAGAAGAATAAGATAATTAAATAAATAAAAATATTTATTTAATTTAGGAAAGGGATAATTTAAATAAATAAATGTATTTATTTAAATGAGAAATAAGGCTAGAAGAGGATAAATGAATTAATTAAATAAATAAAGATTTATTTAATTAATAGAAGAATTAGGCTTAGATAATTAAATAAATAAAATATTTATTTAATTAGACATGACAATTTTGGGTGTCTACACCATGCATTGAATAATAAAACACTTCAACCACATATCCTTATTCAAATCATTGCTTGACACAAACTTTTCCAAATTTGCATACTACGGAAGAACATATACAATGGACATTTCAGCAGAATGGATATGCAAATTAACTTGTGATTCCTCTCTTCTCCCTCTTTACTAGTGTTGTTCACTTAATGGGAAAACTATTTTACTCATTTGAATTATCAGAACAAACATATTGCATTGAAACTTCTGAAAATACTTGGGTGTTTGCAGCTGTAAGACTTGTAGATCTGAAGATCAACTTCACACTTTAGCACTCTCTTTTAGCTCAGAGTCGCCACCTCTTGCATAGAGAACATTTTGAACTGCAGAATACCATTCAACACAAATTTACATTCTCTACTATCTCCTTCAATCTCGCTACAACCAACACTCTTCCAGGCTATTCAACACATATGGATTTGGGAAATCAACACCAAAACTATGTGTATCTTTCTACTGAACTTTATATCAAAATTTTATGATGAAGAATTTATCTATAGATTCACATTAGTAGTGATAACTCGTATCTCTGCACTATGCATCGAACCATAAACCTTATCCAATACTAATTGCAAAGACATTCAACACTGGTATGAACCATAGAGTCGCCACCCAATAAGGAATTGGAGAAAAATTTACATGCAGTTGCAAGGACTTGCTCACAACTCAGGAACATAAATTCATTGTTACTCTTTTATAAAATATGACATGACAAACATATCATTCTACAGATCTTGAACAAGATGTTAGGTCCCGAAGACAACTGAGAGGGTGGGGGGGGTGAATCAGTTGTCTAATAAATTCAAACCAAAAACCACTTAACCAACTTAATGCTTAATACTGGTAAACTAGTTAAGTATGCCGGTAGACAATGTTAACAGCAAATTGCTATACCGGTAAAGATTAATGCATGAAACATAAATACAAAGTCATCCACAACACATAACACCAGTATTTGTATGTGGAAACCCTGTAAGGGGAAAAACCAGAGTGGGAAACCTTACCCACAATCAGATGATACAACTCTAGATAGTGAGTGTACATAAATGGGGTCTGTATATGCAGAAAGGCCAACAGCCTAGAGCTCATTGCTCAATCACAAAATGGGAGTCACACTGACTACAGTTGGATGGTTAAATCCAATAAGAATATATTGCACAAAATAGCATCTTCATATGCTGGATTCAGTACTGGTGTAATGCTGATATGATTTCACAAAAACCTAGCTTCACCTTCAAATGATGTCTTCATGTATACCTCTACTTAATCTCGCATATACCTTCACACAATTCTTTTTTTCATTCCACATTTGATCTTACAAATAAGATCTTACATTTATACCATAACCTAGGACCAATTTTAGTAGGTCGGCTCTACAAGATATTACAATAAAAACATTTTACAATCAATATAATATCTGATGCAATAACCAATTAAACATGTCAACTTAATGCATTTACAATAATAATAAATCATCTTCATACCATGCCATGTTGATCTAGAAAAGATAAACCTACCGGTGAAACCCTAGATAACCCTGGACCTATTTGCCGATAAAAACAAATATGCAAGTATGAATATACCAATGATTAATTCTTCAAAACAAAGTGTCCACAGGATGTCTTCCATATCATTCCAAGTGCCAGTGACCATTATATCCTGCTAGTGAACCATATACCAGTAACTGTGCAATAGTTACTTTCTTGCCGGTGAATGTTGTTGGATCTCCAAAGTACTAGTGTTTTAGTAGGTGTTGACATAAATGACAAAACCATACCAAAATACCAACACAAGAAACATTTTCTTCACCACAAAATCACTTTCAAACTCTGTGCATACACAATGGACTTACTAACTGGATGAATTTAGGCAATTTCTATTCAGCTTTCCCAACAAAGTCACCATTTTTGTTGTTCACCAAAAGTGATTAACCCAAGACCACCTACAAATCAATCTATGAGAAAGCCAATCTCAATCAATGAAACACTTTAGGGCTTGGACAACATAATATAGGATCCTAAATGATCCTCTTGCACTTTAGGTTCTGGTAGACCTAGGGGGGACAACCTTTTGATGCACCGAATCAAACTCGTTTACTCAACATGACAGCATCAATGAAGCAGATAAACCATTCCACAAACTCAACAAATTAGATAACACATACAAATTGGCTAGATCTTGTTCAAATAATGGGTGAAATAGAGCTTGGGAAGGATAGAACACAAACCCCTAAGCATGAAGGGAAAAGATTTGTCTTTAAATTTGTGAATCTGAAACTATCACCAAATATGCAAGACCAATGCCTTATTCATTGGGCAATAGAGGCACACACAAAACTGCAAATATGCATCTTAATCACAAATTGGTTCTCCTTAAATGATATTCCTGCATTAATACCTTATACTAATGTATTACTCAATTTATTCACAAAATTATCAGATCTGAGACACATATTTCATTTATTCATGACTGATTACAGAGTTTAAAACCTTCATTGAAGGATACCCACAAGCAATCACACAATCTCCTTGAAATTGACAAATTTCATCCTCCTTGAGGATTTAATTCATAATAATGAAATACATACACAGAGACAATACTGTGGGAAATTACTCATGCCTGACACAAGTAAGATCTACAACTAGAAAATAATTTACTACCCTAAAAAAGATCCATGAAAATTTACACATTTAGGTCAAGAAATTCAGAAATGGAAGCCATGAAAACTAGTGCACTTCCTCCAAAATTCTAGAACCCTTACAATGAGAAGAAAATTAGAATAAAAAGGAGAGGGAAAAAGATTAGGTCTGCAACTGAAATTGCCAAGTGTCTCTTTTCCAACTGAATTTCAATCCCTTCCTCCTTCCCATGGCAACTTCTCTTGAAATATCCCATATTTGTCAAAACTAACTCCATAACTGCATTCCTCATCCCAAGAGCTTTCCGGTGATATATGATACTTGGTATTTTGGGCAAACATGAACCTCTAGGCGAATTAAATCCTTCATATGCCTCCATCATTTAAATTTTTGAATTTTTATATAGTTTCAACTATATATTAAACTTGATTTTAACTTTGATTTTTGGCCTAATTTTGCCCTGACGCACTACCACGTGGCAACTTCTGATTGGCTAATGGGGTCCACTGGGCACCACCTCAGATGACACCTCATCACTGCCACGTGTATGCCTCATCACTGCCACTTGTATGCCACCTATCTGCTTGCTTGTTGGCGACATTGTCGCCACCTCAGTGATACCTTAGTGGGACCTGCGAGCTGTCTTTCCACCTAGATCCACCGCCTGTCTTTTGTCATTTCGCAATGGCTAACTAGCTTGCATCTTTGGGTCATGAAGTCACGTTGACTGTCGGATCTTGCTGAACTTGCAGGGTCTTTAACACTTTGCCATCTAGCTGAGTTTTTCGCCATTTCATAGGGCTTAACTTGCGAGTATCTTTGGCTCATGAAATTGCACTACATGCTCTTTAACTCCTTTCGCTGAGCTTTTTGCCATTTCACAGAGCTTAACTAGCGAGCACCCTTGGCTTGCAAATCCACATGCATCATCGAACTCCTTGGAACATGCTCGATCTTTTACTTGCCCTTTCTCTGCAAAACTCACCTGCCTCGGGATCTGTGCCTGCATGGGGTCCACCTGGTCACCACTTGTTGGCCTCCTTGGTCACCTCGGGAAGTGCACCCACGCATGTGGGTTCTGCTTGGGCACCCAACCGACACCATCCGTCAAAAGCCTCCAAGGCTTTGACACTATGGTAGTGTGGAGTCTTGCTTATGAATACCAAAACATTACACCGCCCAGCCAATGTGGGATAAAGCCTCATGCTTGGAACTACAAGTTTTTTTGAGTTTTAATGGTGCTACCCATGCATTTGATTGAAAATTTGAAACTCCCTTCTCAACTATGTCGAAGAGGATGTTGGAAAGGTCATGGCATTGGCAATACACCTGCCAAATGCATTTCTTGGAATTTAACGCCTCCAAATAGCCACGCAGAAGAGTGGAGTTTTGGGTATCTTTGAAATGTTTTCTACAAAACTCACCATACCATGTGCCATGGAGGATGGTGGCAAGGGAGCTCCACTCCTTCTTCAGCTCACCCACCACTCATGCATGATGCCTACCAATGTGCATTTGCTGCAGTTTGAAAACCCCACACAGGCCGCCAATTACTTTTTGTAATAAAGTTTAATGTGCCTCCAAATAGACACGTAGGGAAGGAAGGAGGAAGACTCTTTTTCTGTTTGCATTCGTTTGAAAGCCTTAACCCCTCACACTCTACCAACTTTAATTTGCTTTGGTTTATAACTTCATGCTTTATACACTATGCATAGGGAAATGCATTAGTAGGGGCGTGAATTTTTGGAGTGCATTTGGCCTAAAGGTTTCTATGCTTCTTCAACATGGTGTAGAGAGGAAGTTTGGCAATGCACCTCATGCATGGATAGGAAAGCGCTCAACAAACTGATTTGAGGTCCAATTTGAAAGACCATGTTTACCATAGCTCATAAATGCTCCCAAGGCACCCATATACCTTTCATGCCGCAAAAACATAGCCTATGCTACACCCTTTGACTAGAATTGTATTGCAAATAAGATTGTGTCCATGGTGTATGCATGACCACATATGAAAAACCCTCCCAAAAATATTCTCTTAAGCCCATAGCGTAGTGCATTCAAATATGCAATTTGTCTGATGTAGGAAATCGTTTGAAGTAGAGAAAGAGCAATGTCCTCTCGCCTGTAATCTGCAAGATCTTTATTTTCAGATACACCTTTACCGAAGCTTGAAGCTATAGTGGATGCTGAAAGACCAATCTTTGAATAATCCAAACCACCATAAATGTCTCCAACAAGCATATCCACTGACCGGTTGGAATTTTCCATCTCCATCCAACTTAATCATACTAACACCAGAACCAATATTGCAAACAAGCTATGGAAACAAATCATTCTGGTCTGTCTGGACAAATTCTTTGTGGGCTTCCATGTAGGTAAATGCTTCATGACTAATTGCCTCCAACAAAAAATTTGTTCCAGCTACAAGACAGCCCATCTCATCTTCCTTGCTTAGAGTTACACCAAGTCTGTCTTTGAAGATATCTGCAAATTTATATGCTCCACCCCCTTAATTATTGGCTCTCCATCTATGTCTCCACTATCCAACTGGAAAATTGCAATCGAGCCAGTATTAATATGCCTCGCCAAGGAAAAAGAACATTTCACCATAAAATTCAATGCATGGGCATGAGCGAGGTCGGGCCCCAAATTGGTTCCGACTAAAAAAAAAAATTGTTTTCATGCAGCTGACCTCTAAAATACCTCAGGAACCTTAAGCTTACCTCTGGAAATGATCGGTACCATTTTTGGATCATCAGACTGAGTTTTACAACTTTCAAGCACTTGCGCCACATTTTCACATTTAATCGTGAAGATGTAATTTTCAAACCGGTCAAAACACCTTTCTGGACCTCGCCATCTGACAGGAGTGCACTCTGATATGAAAGAATGAACTCTACTAAATGGTTTCTCAAGAATAATCTCAAGCGAAGAGATATTAAATGTCAAAAATAACCAACTGGCTTTGTCGGCACTGCGGACCTGATGAAGTCAGTGCTCAGGCAACTAATGATGCCTTTCATAAAAATATCAAACGACCTCCGTAGACCCTCAAATCTAAGACATAGATACCTTGAAGTACATATCAAAACTTAGAATTCTTAGTTCGACCAAAAGTCTGACTAGGTACAAATAGTGCACTCATGAAAATAGCAACTTTAACTGATACGACAATGAAAGTATAGATCATTGAAAACAATGGCTTGAGGAAGCCTCTTGAAAACCAATCAAACGGATTGGCAGGAGCTTGAAACTGGAAACATAGCTTGTCATTTATACCAACAATAGCCCAAAACAAACTTTTTGGCATGACACCTACCGAGGAAAATTTTACACTTATGCAAAACAGGGCTCCGACTAGCAGCTGAAACAAAGACTTGTCAAACAACACAAACTGCAAATGGATCGAGCTTTGAAAATTGAGCAAATGGATTCATAAAGACTTGAAATTTTGCATGTTGACTTAAATTTATGCATGAAATTTAACCCAATTAGAAACTCTTCATGATGACCAACAGGGAAAAAGATATAAACATCCAAAGTAAGCTACTCAATAAAATTTGCATTTGCACCTAAAATGCACTTTTGGCTCACCCCTTGAAATGGGTACCTGATAAACTGATCCAAACTGAACTCTGAAAGTTGCACATCACTAGATAGGTCAAATGAAAGGTGTAAGACACATTTTCCAAGCCTTACCCTTTGAAAATCACTTGGCTCCATTTTGCCCTCTCTCTAACTAGGCCATTCAAACTGACTCATTTGGAAATGCAGAGCAAAATTTTGAATTGGGCCTCTAAACTTGACCCAATTTTAATGAGTCCCAACACATCTCATTTATCAAATACATATTCTCTTGTTTTAGTTTGCTTACTAGATCATTAAGAGTCTCTTTTTCATCATCATCACTCTGTATCTTCTCATGAAGTTCTCTTCTATTGTTCCTAGAAATAGTGAGATTTTCCTAAAGTCCTTGAATGATTTCCTGTGCAGCCTTCAGATCATCTTCAAGTTTTCTATTCTTCAATTTTTCTGCATCATAATCTGCAAGAGATGTTTCCAATTGGTTTCTCAGATTATCCATCTGTATTAGTGTCAGAATCTTCCTCAAGCTGTTAGGCTTTTGAAAATAGAGGACCAAGCTCTGATACCAATTGTTAGGACTCCCAAAGATACTGAGCGGGGGGGTGAATCAGTATCTTGCTGGTTAATGGATTTTCTTAACTCATTAAATGAATTGCATCTCAAAACAGTATACTGGTAAACAAGAATTAATGCAGTAAATAAGAACAACAACCACAACATAGAAAGCACACCATAACACAATATTTTTAACAAGGAAAACCGGTGTGGGAAAAAACTGGATGGGATTTGTGACCCACAATATTCTCTTACTGACCAATAAGTGAATATTACTATTACAATAGGGGCCTGCACATGCAGGAAGGCCAACTACCTAAAGCTCACTGCTTAAATACAAAAGAGAAGTCTCACTGACTTACAAAAGTGGATTATGAAAAATCCAATATCATGTACTACTTCGAATCAACATATTTTATGCTAGGTTCAGTACCGGTTTAAGCTCATACAACTTCCAAAACCTTATTCCAAACTCTACCTTAATATTTGCATCTTAGTTCTACAATAATCTAACCACATCCGCATATATTTCCTAAATGATTTAAAAGAGCTCATACTTATATGATTCATATTACAACTCACCTTGTCGGCTTACAAAAATATTTTATAATTAAATACAAAATACAATAAATAAAATCTTGTTGGCCAAGATGTCAGTGAACATCTTTGCCATTTCCGATGCCGGTGACTATGCCTGTGCCAGTATCTATCGGTGCCATAGGATTGTAAGGTTGCCATCAATGACAATACCTTCAATCACCTACAATTTCTCATTGGAGTTTGCATTTGCCAACAATATAAGTCTATGATTGGTGGCTTATTATATCTAACCTAGACTAGATCAGATATTGTGAATGCAGTAAGTATTGTTCCAAGATATCAAAGTAATCCTAAAGAAAATCATGAATGTGCAGAAAAGAGGATATTTCAGTATTTGCAAGGAACAACAAAATATGGCTTATGGTATTCTAGAGATGATAACTTCACTTTATGTGCATATACATATTCAGATTGGGCAGGAGATACTGATAACAAGAAGAGAACTTATGGTGGAGCTTTCTTTCTTGGAAAGAAATTGGTTTCATGGATCAGCAAAAAACAATCATGCATTTCTTTATCTACTGCAAAAGATGAATATGATGTAGCAACAACTAATTGCACTCAATTCTTGTGGATGAAGCAAATGTTGAAGGATATCAAGGTAAATTGTAGTAAACCAGTAGTTATCTATTGTGATAACTCTATAGTTATTGACATGTTTAAGAATCTGGTATTTCACTCTAAGACTAAACACATTTCAATAAAATATAACTTTCTAAAGGACAAGGTGGAAGGAAAGGAAGTCAAATTGGTTTATGTGAACACTAAAGAACAAATTGTAGATATATTTGTTGGTATTTTGGATATGTTGATATGGTTTTGTCATTGATGTCAACACCTGTCATTACTTGTCAACACTTATTAGCACTTGAAGATTTTGGTTATGTTCATCGGCAAGATAGAGACTTATGCAAAACATAAGTATTTGGTTCACTGGTAGATTATATTATTCACTGACACTTGGAAAGACATGGAAACTACTTGGTTATGTCTAAGACATTATTCTATCACTTTGTTTTGGTGATTTGATTAACTATTTATTCAAGTTTGCATATTTGTTGTTATCGACAAATAGGTCCAAGATAAGCACTAGTAGACTTATCTACTCCAGATCAGCACATGTTATGGAGATGATTTATTATTATTGTAAATGCATTGAGCAGACATCATGCATCGGATATTGATTTGTTTGTAATTGATTTTATTGTAATATATTTTATTGAGCCGACATATTCAATTGGTTTTAGGTTATGGTATATATGTAAGATCGATATGCGATTGGGAAGAAGAATTGTAATAGAGTATATGCAAAAATAAGCAGAGCTATACACGTAGATATCATTTGAAGGTTGAATGAGGGTTTTGTGAAGGCAATCAGAACTACATCGGTACTGAATCCAACATATGAAGATGCTATTTTTTTGAATACATTATCATTCGATTTAACCATCCAATTGTAGTCAGTGTGACTCTCATTTTGTGATTGAGTAGTGAGCTCTAGGCAGCTGGCCTTTCTGCATGTGCAAAATCCATATTTTAAATACATACTATCTGAAGTAGTATCATTTGATTGTGGATAAGGCTTCCCACTGTGGTTTTTCCCCTTACAGGGTTTCCACATACAAAAATTGGTGTTATGTGTTGTGGATGTTATTATCTTTCTGTTTCATGCATTGATCTTTACCAGTATTGCAATTAACTGTTAAGACTGTCTACTAGCATAAAGTTTGATTTACCAGATTTAAGCATTAAGTTTTGGTTAATTTATTTTTGGTTTAATTTATTGGACAACTGATTCACCCCCCCCCCCTCTGAGTTGTCTCTTGGACCTAACAATTGGTATCAAAACTTAGTCCTCTTTTTACAAAAGTTTAACAGCTTGAGGAGGTCCAATGTCTTCTAACTATTTCAAGAAGGACAGTTCGAAACTTGATGGAACTAACTATGGCATATGGAAGATTAGGATGGAGACACACTTGAATTACATTGGAAAGGATATATGGGAGGTTACAAATAATGGCTATACTACTCCTACTCCCGGTCAGCCTAATCCACCAACCTTGGGAAAAGATGAGTAAAAGGAAGCACTTTTGAGCACATTGTCTGATCAGCAAGTCATGGGATTGTTAGATAGATCTACTGCTAAAGCTATTTGGGAAAAACTAGAAACATTGAATGAAGGAGATTCCAAAGTCAAAATTGCAAAACTTGAATGCTTCTGGGTCAGGTATGAAAGTCTAAAAATGGAAGAAGATGAAAGAATTTCTATTTTTATAGAAAGAGTAAATGAAATTGTTTTGGGTATACAATGTTGTGGAGGAACCTTAAGTGAAGATGAAATTGTTTCTAAGGTTTTAAGATATTTTCCACCGGCATATAAAATGAAAGTTACTGCTATAAATGAATTAAGAACAATGCCTAATGTATCAGTATCTTGAGACACTTTGGTTGGAAAACTTTCAGCTTTTGAGCTTGAGGAATTTGGTCATGTTACTACTATCAAGACATGTCTAGCTTTCAAGGCATCATTATCAATTGTAGCATCATCATCATTATCTGATAAATCTGATTGGAAAGCCTTCTATGCAAGAGAAGTTGAAGCATTATTTGCAAGGAAAATTCCTAAAGGTCCAATTGGAAGTAAGTACGAAGGTAAAGCACCCTTTAAATGTTTTAACTATAATAAGATTGGTCATATGGCATCTATATGTCCTGATAGACATGCAAGATTAAGAGAAGAAGCTAAAAGAACATATAAGCCTACTCCTGACTATCAAAAATACAAATTCAAGAAGAATAGAGACAAATCTTGTTATTATGTTGATGAAGGAGTTACTGATGATTCTGATGAGGATCCAGCAGACAATGGATGGGCTTTTGTTGCTATAACAGAAGATGAACCAACACCCACTATTCAACTAGTAGAGTAGGCCCTGATAGCTAAAGTTGAAGATAAGGATGAATGGATTATTGATTCAGGATGTTCACATCATATGACTCGAGATACAAGTAAATTCTTAACCTTTCAGGATTATAATGGAGGTCTAGTAAGATTTGGAGATGATAAAGCTTGTTTGATCAAAGGAAAAGGCACTATATCTTTTGATGCTAAGCACAATACTGATAATGTTTACTATGTTGAAGGTTTGAAGCATAATCTTTTGAGTGCTGGTCAATTAGTTGAGAAAGGATTTCAGTTACAATTCAAGAATGGCAAATGCAAAATCTTAAATATAACTGGTTTGGAAATTGCAACCAGTAATCATACTAGAGGTAATATCTTTCATTTGAACAACAATGAGAAATCATGTTTAATTGCACATATTGATGAGAGTTGGTTATGGCATAAAAGACTTTGTCATGTAAATTTTGATTGCATTGTGAAAATCAGTACTACTAAGGCAGTTAGAAATTTACCTAAGATTGTTAAACCCCACAATCCGGTATGTAAGGAATGTCAATTTGGAAAGAAAGTTAGAGCATCTTTCAAGAGTATTCTAGAGAAGTCTCACAATGTTCTTGATTTAATTCATACTGATTTATGTGGTTCAGCAAGAACTAGAAGTATACAAGGAGATAGATATTTTATGCTAATCATTGATGACTATTCTAGAATGTGTTGGGTTACTTTTCTCAGAGAAAAATCTGAAGCATTTGGGAAATTCAAACTATTGAAGGTGATGGTAGAAAATGAAACCGGCAAGAAAATCAAATGTTTGAGATCAAATCAAGGAGGTGAGCTCACATCTAAGGAATTTAATACATTCTATGAAGTGAATGGGATTAGAAGATAGTTGTCAACACCCTAAACACCCCAGTAGAATGGAGTTGTCGAAAGGAAAAATAGAACTATCTTGGATGCAGCCAAAAGTATGATATCAAAAGAAAATCTACCTCATATATACTAGAGAGAAGTGGTCAATACAACTGTTTATACATTCAACAGAGTTCACATCATAGGAGAAACCAGTAAGACCCCACAAGAACTATGTTTTGGTAATACTCCTACTCTTAAATATTTTAGAATATTTGGAAGTAAATGTTATATTAGAAGAGATGAGTATATTGGAAAATTTGATCCTAGAAGTGATGAAGGAATATTTATTGGTTATTCATCTAAGAGCAAGGCATATAGATCTTTTAACAAGAGATTGCAGAAAATTGTTGAGAGTACAAATGTGAAGATTGATGAACAGTTTAGAGGAAATTCAAGGTACACAGACTCTGAACTGGCAATAGAGATAATCACAAATGAACCTACTGTGAATACACTGGTACAGAATGGTGATCCAGTTACACCAGTATCATCTGGAGATTCAACAGTCACTGAAGAACAACAGCAAGAAAAAACACCCCGGTATGTAAGATTGAATCATTTTGAAGATCAAATAATTGGAAACAAATTTCAAGGAGTTATGACTAGAGTAAGGTTGGCAAATGAGGAGGTATGTCTTATTTCTCAAATTGAACCTACATCAATTAATGAGGCATGTGTAGATAAATATTGGATTAAAGCAATGGAAGATGAATTGGAACAAATTGAAAGGAATAACACTTGGTCATTAGTTCCTCAATCGAAAGACAAAAATTTAATTGGAACTAAATGGGTTTTTAGAAATAAACTTAATGAAGATGGCATGGCAATCAGAAAAAAGCCAAGATTGGTGTGTAAGGGATATTCTCAGAAAGAAGGAATTGATTACAATGAAACCTTTGCACTGGTAGCTAGAATTGAGGCAGTAAGACTTTTATTGGCTTTTGCAGCACACAAGAACTATAAAGTATATCAAATGGATGTTAAATGTGCATTTCTGAATGGAGATCTTGAAGAAGAAGTTTACATTGAGCAACCTGATGGATTTTCTTTGACAGATAACAAAGACATGGTTTGCAGGTTAAGGAAAGCTTTATATGGATTGAAACAAGCTCCTAGAGCTTGGTATGCAAGATTGGACAAATATCTTTTAAAGCTTGGTTACACAAAAGGTAATGCAGACAAAAATCTATACTACAAAGTAACTAATGATGACATCTTGGTTATTGAAGTTTTTGTTGATGATATAATCTTTAGAGGAGAAGATGGTTTGTGTAAAGACTTTTCTAACAAAATGTAGTAAGAATTTGAAATGTCTATGATTGGAGAGATAAAATTCTTTTTAAGATTGTAGATTTCACAAACTGGTAAAGGTATATTCCTATGTCAATCTAAGTACTTGAAGGAATTACTAAAGAAATTTGGCATGGAGAATTGTAAACCGGGAAGCACACCTATGACTACAAATGATAAATTATCTTTGAAGGATGAATCTACACATGTTAATTTGACTAGATACAAATCTATGATAGGAGGTTTACTATATTTGACACAAACAAGACCTGATATTATGAATACAATATGTATTGTTTCAAGATTTTAGAATAATCCTAAAGAAAATCATGAATAAATAGTGAAAAGGATTTTTCGGTACCTACAAGGCACTACAAATCTTGGTTTATGGTATCCTAGAGATGAAATTTTTTACTTATATGCATACACAGATGCTAATTGGGCAGGAGATGTGGATGACAGAAAAAGCACCACCTGCGGAGCATTTTTTCTTGGCAGTAGACTAATTTCATGGTTGAGCAAGAAACAGAGTTGTACAAGTTTATCAACAATAGAATTAGAATATGTTGCAGCAACAACTAATTTTACACAGGTACTATAGATCAAGCAAATGTTGAAGGACATAAAGGTAAATTGCAAGGAACCTATAACTATTTACTATGACAATACAATAGCAATTGATATATCAAAGAACCCAGTACTTCACTCTAACACTAAACATGTTTCTATCAAACGAAACTTTCTAAAAGAGAATGTTGAAGAAAAATAAGTGAAACTAGTTTATGTGAATACTAAAGAGCAGATTGCAGATATTTTTACAAAGCCTTTGCCTAAGGAAACATTTGAGTATCTCAGAGAGAAACTTGGAGTCCTACCCCCATCGGTAGAGACTTAGATAGTTGATGTTTGTCATCAACCGGGAGAATTAACAGAGAAATCTTTTATTCCAGAGTTTGATGAGGAGAGATACTTCTCAGGGGGAGTAGTTGGTATATTAAATGAATTGGTATTTTGTATTGCTTTGGCATTTGATGTCAAAGGGGGAGAGATTGATATGGAAAAACACATGGATAACACATATTAATCCTCAGGGGAGAGATTATTACTTTGGAGTGAGATGATATTATGTATTTTTGATGTCTGGTTAATGATCTCTTTGGGAGATTGTTGGTTTTTTGTTTTTGGCATTTCTGTTTTGGCACTTTGATGGTTTTTCCATCTTGTGTTGCCATCAATGCCAAAGGGGGAGATTGTTGGTATTTTGGATATGTTGACATGGTTTTGTCATTGATGTTAACACATGTCATTACTTGTCAACACTTATCAGCACTTGGAGATTTTGGTTGTGTTCACCGGCAAGACAGAGACTTATGTAAAACACTGGTATTTGGTTCACTGGTAGATTATATTGTTCATTGGTACTTGGAAAGACTTGGAAACTACTTGGTTATGTCTAAGAAATTATTCTATCACTTTTTTTTGGCGATTTGATTAATTGTTTATTCAAGTTTGCATATTTGTTGTTACCAGCAAATAGGTCCAGGATAAGCACCGATAGACTTATCTACTCCAGATCAGCACAACATGTTATGGAGATGATTTATTATTATTGTAAATGCATTGAGCTGACATCATGCTTCGGGTATTGATTTTTTTGTAATTGATTTTTTTGTAATATCTTTTATTGAGCCGACATATTCAATTGGTCTTAGGTTATGGTATATATGTAAGATCTTATTTGTAAAGATCGATATGCGATTGGGAAGAAGAATTGTAATAGAGTATATGCAAAAATAAGCAGAGCTATACACACAAACATCATTTGAAGGTTGAAGGAGGGTTTTGTGAAGGCAATTAGAACTACACCAATACTAAATCCAGCATACGAAGATGCTATTTTGTGAAGTACATTATCATTGGTTTTAACCATCCAATTGTAGTCAGTGTGACTCTCATTTTGTGATTGAGCAATGAGCTCTAGGAAGTTGGCCTTTCTGCATGTGTAGAATCCATATTGTAAACACATACTATCTACACTAGTATCATTTGATTATGGGTAGGGCTTCCCATAGTGGTTTTTCCCCTTACAGGGTTTCCACATACAAACATTGGTGTTATGTGTTGTGGATGTTATTGTCTTTTTGTTTTATGCATTAATCTTTATCGATATTGCAATTAACTATTAAGACTGTCTACCAACATAAAGTTTGGTTTACCAGTATTAAGCATTAAGTTTTGGTTAAGTTATTTTTGGTTGAATTTATTGGACAACTGAGTCACCTCCCCCTCTCAGTTGTTTCCAGGCTCTAACAATATTCACTAAACCATTGTCTAAGGAATCATTTGAGTATTTGAGAGAGAGGTTAGGGGTTTCTGCCCCTCCGACAAAGAGTTGATTGATGCAATTTGGCATCAGTCCAACATGCATTATCAGAGATACTATTCATTCTTGCACTGATGAGTGGTGCTACTACTCAGGGGGAGTAGTCAACTTTGAGATTCAGAGGTTTATATTCTTGCTTTGATATTTTTGTCATAATTTTGGCATTGATGTCAAAGGGGGAGATATAGTGATGTGAAAAATAAAAAATTCAGAACTTTATAGAGATATTATTCACAAGGGGAGAGTTATTGATATTTAGAGCTATATACAGGAGATTGTTGGTTGTCTTACATAGGAGGAGACTTGTTTGGCATTTCTTGGTACTTAGATGTTTTTCACATCTAGTGTTGCCATCAATGCCAAAGGGGGACATTGTTGGTAATATGGATGAATTGATTATGTGTTGCATTGATGTTTAATCATTGATGTCAACACTAGCTGTTATGGTTGGTTACTGACAGACAGGCTTGGTTACCAGTAGAGGATCTTGTGTTACAAAAAGAAGAGGCTATCTGTTGGACACTTCCGACATGTTTGGATCAATGGAGTATGTTTGGTTTTATGTGTTACTTACTTCTGGAGCATGTTTTGGTTAGTTGGTATTGACTTGGTTATCAAATTCTATCATACACTCTTGTAAACCCTTACCGGAATGGGTTTAAGGTTTTACCAACAGAGCTTTTACTGAGAATATTTGACAAGATGCATAAGTGGTCTTGGTGTGACTTCTAGATGGAATTCAATATTTTGAAGGTGATCCTTGATCGTGCCTCAACTGATTGATGCCATTTGTTTAGCGTGGTGGACCCAAAAAAGGTCTGGTGACTATCTCGGTTATGGATCGGTATCATGTCAACATGTTCTCTACATGCTACCAGGATGATTTATGGATTGGTTAATGTTGTTTTGGTCTTAATCTGACATGGCATATCATTAGAATGTGGATGTATGTAATGATCTTATTGTAATATCCTTTACGTGGCTGACCTAATTGGTTTAGGCCTTAGGGTTTGTATAAATTGTATATCATGGAATAGGAAAAAACATGTATCATGGTCATGGAATGTAATATCATATGTGAAGGAGACCTGGTCGATCATAGGTGATCAAATTTAGTTTATGTAAGTAGTCAAAGACCTTTGGTGTTGAGCTTAACTAAGACTGTAATTAGGCTTGGTAGATGTTATCACTGATAGTTCATTCTTCTGGATTATTTTCCAATTATATTGAGGTTTTTATAACCTCTCTGTAGTCAGTGAGACTCTTTTGTAATGAACAGTATACTCTAAGAAGTGTGCCTTCCTACATGTGCAGGTTCCTTATTATATCACATACTTTTTGCAGAAGTATCATCTGACTATGGGTAGGCTTCCCACCGTGGTTTTTCCCTTTACCGGGTTTTCCATGTACAAATAATGGTGTTATGTGGTATGGTTGCATTGTGTTGATTTTTAGTTTCATTCTTAAGTTTAATTAC
The DNA here is from genome assembly GCF_030272615.1 of Cryptomeria japonica. Taxonomy (NCBI): domain Eukaryota; kingdom Viridiplantae; phylum Streptophyta; class Pinopsida; order Cupressales; family Cupressaceae; genus Cryptomeria; species Cryptomeria japonica. Next base: position 589,987,403 of record NC_081405.1, on the reverse strand, counting down.
TTACTAGTATCTATTTCTGCTATTCCGATATCCAATGTTTATGTGCTCCGATTAAAGGTTTTAAGTGGTTTGATTTATATAATTTGTTAACAATTGATTCACCCCCCCTCTCAGTTGTTCACTAGTTATCCTAACAATTTGTGTATCGACATACACTTCAACGACATCGACACCGGTAGGTTGGAAGGAATACTCAGGTTACCAACAATGCAGGCCGATATGGTTTAGAATCAGGTTATCGGTATTGGAGGTCGACATCTTTTGGATCTGACATTGACAATTGTTTTTGATATTCATGTAATTATGTTATCTAGCCGACATAAGGCATGATGAATTGTAAAGGGTATATAGCTCAGTAGGTTAGATCATTTTTAAGTATATATGGATGCGAGTATGGATGTTATGTAATGCAAAATATATTAGAGAGATCATGTATGTGAGGATATCTATGTAAGGGGTATTCCGGTAAAGGGTTTAGGGTTTCAGAATAGAACAAAGAGAGCTTAACCAAAACTCTATTCAAGCATAGAAGATGTTATCTTTGCAGTTCAATCATTTCTCTAGATTGTAGTCTGGATTTGTATGTAGTTAGTGAGGCTCCTTTTTGTGATTGATTAGTGTGCTCTAGGTTGTAAGCCTTCTTGCAAGTGTAGGCCCCTATATTTTGTAATATCTCTTCATATGGCTAGTGAATTGATATTGTGAATCACAAATCCCACCGTGGTTTTTCCTCTTTGAGGTTTTCCATGTATATCTTTGTGTGTTATGGTGTTCATTTATGTGATTGTCTTATTGGTTGCTTTACTTCTTTCAATTTTGTATGTACCGGTATATCAGTTGGTGTATGGATGTTTTAATAAGATTAAAATTGATCATTCTAGTAGAACACTGATTCACCCCCCCTCTCAATGTTCTTGGATTCCAACACAAATTTTAGTCAAGGGGGAAACTCCTCTTCTTTCATTCCTCCTAACATGAGTCTTCCATTTGTTACCCAATCTTCTGCTATAACTTTAAATGTTAGTCAAGGGGGAAACTCCTCTTCTTTCACTCCTCCTAACACGAGTCTTCCATTTTTTACCCAGTTTTCTCCTATACCTATGAATGTTAGTCAAAGGGGAAAATCCTCTTCTTTCATTCCTCCTGTGTGTGTAAAAAGTGGACTTGTATCTATATTAGGAATACACAACACTTCAATTAAGTCATTACATGCATGGTTAGATAGATATAAAAATGAATAATAAAACCATAACAAATTGACCCATTTCCTTCTAGTGGATGTGAGTTTAGATTGCTCTTAGATTGCTAAGCTATCCAGTGACTAGACAACACCTAAATGAAGGATTTTCATCTATATCAGCATGATATTAAGCTAGATGGATGCAAGATTAATCTGACATGATTTAAGCAATAAATGAGATAATGTTTTAAATATGTATGCAATAAGTAACATGTGAATATCTAAATGCACAAATATCAATGAAATTATCAATGAACCTAGAGCAAAAACAACATAATAACAATATGTTCTCTAGGATTTTTTAATGAGAGATGAGAGCCTGAATTTATAGAAAATTCATAAAGAAACCAACGATTGAGATCAAATGATGATGAGTAGTCAAGATTTTCCAAGAGGAAGCAAAATCCAGGTGAATTGATGTGATCGGTTGCTTTTCTCAGTTTTAAAGGAAATTGAACTAAAATTAAGATCAAATCAGGAAAAACTGATTTACTTTCTATCTCATTCAATTTTAATATTCAAGTATTTTAATTGCTTTCTCTGAGATTATTTATCAATTTTTAATTTGTTTTTCAAGATTATCTCCAATTGATTTCTTTTTCTCAATTTTTAATTCTTTTTTGATTTATTTCCTTTTTTGAAGATTTGTGCTCATAATTTCCAATTCCTCTTTCTTGACTTGTTTCCTTTTTGAATATTTATGGCAAATTGATTTATTTAATTAAATATGCTAGGATATTTAATAAGATAAATAAGATAATTATTTTAAAATGATTTACATGGAATGATCAATTAATTAAATAAATATTTATTTAATATTGAGTGATTAATTTGCTATGTGGCATTGATGATTAAAGAATTAATTGTGTGCTCAAGATTTATGTAATTGCCTTTGGTTAGGACCTTGGTGATGTTGTCAAGATTAGGGGCTCATGGTTTAGATGACCATTTTTAGGGTATTACATTTGCCCCTCTTTGAATTAATGTGCGAGCAACACGTTGGTTTAAAGAAAATTTGATGTCTATGAGATGCTAGTTCTAAACTTGATTGATCACTAACTAGATGAAAGCAAAGTGTTTAGCTTGTTTCAAAGCGATGAAGTTGAATGAAGCTTGATTAAAGTGATACCATTCCTGAACTTGATTGAACTTAGGAATGATAGAAAACAAAAGATACCAAACTTGAACTTGATTGATCAAAAAGCGGATCTTACTGATCTAGAACTTGATTGAACTTAGATACAGTGAGTGATGATAAAAATTGATCTTGAACTTGATTGATCAACACACGATGAGATAAGATAAACTATCCATCTTCATCCAAAGCAACGAAACTGAACACCTGCTTAGATTGAACGTGATCAAAGAAACTCTTTAAACCCTTGACTGAGTTTAAAAAAATAATCAGCTTTCTGAAAAGCGATGAAACTGATTAACATTAAGAGATTGATTCATACAAAGACAAATATTAGCTTGATATGAAGTGATGAAACTGATATGCCCCTAGAGATTGATTTGATTCAAATGATCAAGAAATATCAACTTGATATAAAGCGATGAAGTTGAGATGCCCCTAGAGATGAGGTCTTATTTGATTTTCTTTAGTTGAAAAAGATGTTTTGCTTGACTTTCGATGAAGATTTGAAAATTTTCTCAACATTGAAGAATGTGAGGTGATAAGGTCACGAGTATGCCCCCTCAGGAGAGAAATCAAAAAATAGCAAGAGTACATGATTATAGGCAATATTTAGCGATGATAAGTTATTTTGAGCACAAATTGATTTAGAGGAATTTTTGAAAATTGTGCGTTGATTGATAAGAAATTGAGCACAAAGTTGATTTGTAGAAATTAAATTGAGATTTAGCATTGAAATTGAGTGAAATTTGAAGAAAGAATGAGCATTTGATGAAAAGAGTGCTAAGTGGTCCATACTTTGTGAAATTGACTAGCAAAATGATCTCGAATTTCAATTTTGATCCTAAAAATGGAGTCAGAATGGGAAAAATAGCTAAGGGTACAATTTTCATGACCATCGGAGCAAGTTAAAAAATTAGGTTTTTGGCTATATATGGGACAAAAGGGTCATTTTCCATTCATAATAACCCTCCAAAGTTTGTAAATTCAAAAAGTCTCTTGTGAGAAAAATGGTGGTCCCTACTCGTGAGGATCGATTTGAGCACCAGAGACGACATAATCGACTGCAACACTATGAGCCACCAGTAAGTGATCTATCTTAAGACTATTATTCATTCCAAATTTGAATTTTTTTGTTGATGTTTCAAGTTTTTTGGCATGTTGAGTCAGGTTTTCTCGTTTTGTCGTGTGAGATAGGATCCTATCTCGTACAACAAACTGCTAAATTTTATTTTGGCATTTCAAACCATTAGATTTGTCATTCTAGGGCCACCCTTGTGTCGTACAACAACCTTCTTGAAAGACCATTTTGTCATCCAGGGTCTAATCTTTTGTCATTTGGGAGTCTTTTGTTGTACAGGGCTTAATCCTGACTCGTACGAGTTTCTGATCTTCTGTGTTTTGTCATTCGGAAAATAGTGAGCATTTTTGAAGGTCTAAACTTGAAATTTTGTTTTTGCAATTGACGTAGTTGGATTTGCGTGATGTTTTACTCCTCTTGTAGGCTTATTTGGAACGTATTCTGATACTCCATTGTTTGATTTTGTAGGTTCGATTGCCTCATGTTCTCTTCAGGTGTGTTTATCCACCTACCATGGTTTTAGTTCAGTAGCTATTAGAGGTTGAGCAGGCTCATATTGACTTGTGTGGCTTGACACATTTGTTGAGATTACCTGATATCCATGTAAATCATGGTATGCTCACAACATTAGTAGAGAGATTCCATTCTAAGCATAACACCTTTCACTTACCAGTTGGGGAGATGACTATCACTCCTGAGGATGTATATAGGATCCTCTATATCCCTTTTGTTGGGGATAAGGTGGACTACAATTCAAGATACCTTCCTAGTTTACAGGCAATGAGGCATGTCTTGAGGGATCCTAATATCCTGAAACATTCCATCAGTTGGGACATCATGATGAGAAGGTACAGTGATGAGTTTCCTCTGGCTTGCATCCTAGAAGGTTTTATCGACTGTTGTCTGATGCCGGATAGAGGTCAGTAGGGATTTCAGTGTGGATGGGGCCGGATGTTGGAGAGATTGATGCAGACCCCCCATAGGCTTGGCTAGGGTTCTTACATATTATCCCACATGTATCGCGAGATGTATGAGATAATCTACAAGGATGGTAGGAGCATGGTCACTGGTGTGTTGATCTGATAGGTTTGGGCTTGGGAGAACCTCCCAGTTTGTTGGTCTATTGTGGATGATAGCAGAGAGCCTGGGCAGCCAGTTGTATATAGTTATGCCAGTTACATTACACAGCCCCATTTGTGCAAGACAATTTTTTGGCGGTGGTAGTTGGATGACCTAATAGCCATGGTATGGAGTCCTTATAAGGGCTTAGAGCCATGCAATGATTGGAGGCTGGTACGTAGGGACCTTTTTGTTACTCGCCCTCTTATTGATAGATCATAGATGATAGTGGAGCAGTTTGTAGTATCATGGGTGATGAGGCAGTATGGTTGGCCTCAAGGGGTATCTCAGGAGTATACAATGTATGCCTGATATGCGGATGAGGAGAGGAAGGGATGGTCCTCGAGGTTGTCCTATGCCTTGTCCATGCAGCAGCTGACTGATGTATAAAGACTTAGATGGGATTACGTGGGTGATATCATACATGTAGGGGTATTCCCCCAGTATAGAGATTTTTTTTAGTAGCATCCATTCCCTCATTTGATAGATCCACCTGAGAAGGCTCCTCATATTGAGGAGGTTGAGGATGATGCCCCTGCACAGGGACAAGGATAGGGTCAGAGGCAGGGTCAGAGAGTTGAGGCTCCGAGGTGGACAGGTGGTGATCCTGGTGCTAGTAGTAGCAGGGTTCCAATTGATGTAGGATAGCAGAGGGGTGAGGGTGGATCTCTTGGGGGTATAGGCATGAGATTGGGTGAGGTTGAGGAGGAGTGAGTAGCTCTGAGACAAGTCTGTTAGCAGCGAGAGGGGTAGGGTGGAGCTTGAGGTGGAGATGGGGGTGGAGAGTTTGTGAGAGAGCAAGGGACAGCCATTGGATGATCAACGAGAGCACATTTAGTGGAGCTGCAGTCACAGTTGACAGTGGTTCAGACTCAGCTGGCAGAGCGAGATCAATAGCTTGTCGATCTTATGGTTGAGCATGATCACCAGATCTCAGAGATGAGGGTAGAGATGAGAGCAAAGATAGAGCCCTTGTGACAGGAGGTCCTTCTCCAGACTAGTAAGGCAGCCTACTATGTTGTAGCATATAGTGTCATAGTTCGAGTTGTGCAGTAGGTTATACCCTACTCACAATATATGGCATGTTCAAAGGGAGCTCAGGAACCTCGTCAAGATCCTAGTCATTAGGCTCCACCTCCTCCACCAGGTGATGAGGGAGAGGCCCAAAGCTAGATATTCTTTTTGTAGCTCGGATATTTTTTGTAGACACCCATTTTTTGTAGTCATACAATTCTTGCTTTGATGGGAGTTTGTACATGTCATTGGACATCATTTTGTACTCTTAGACTTGATACGATATATATATACGAGATCCGATTTGACTTTATTATACTTGTGTTGATTCAATTTTTGCAATGCTTTCTATATACTTTATTCTACATGTATGCATTTCTGATTTAGTATGAATGTATGTAATGCAAATGATCATGGATGTCTATTTTTCTTTCTTTTCATATGCAAATAAATGAATATGAATGAGTAATGAGTAATGCAAATTTTTCATTTTTCTATGAAATAAGATGAATGCAAATGAGTGATAGTGAAATGTATGAATCTATATAAGATGATCATCGATGCAACTAACATCTCAAAACACAAGTACTCGATCAGAGAAATGATGAAAAGAGACCACTTAGATAAGAAATGATGATGCTTCCAACTCTCATTCAGAAGATAAGGAGATCATTGTTACCATACCGAAATCACTTTAAATTCATAAGATGCAGAATGAAATACAAAGTTAGATGCACAATGCGACCTAAACCTAGTCACTGGATTTTGAAAACCTTAATTTTCATCATTGAGCATTTTACAACCACAACAAGAAAATTAGAGTTCCTTTCTTTTTATGTGCAATATTAATTATCTTGTCCGCAATGACCCTTTTTCTGTTCATATCCTTGGACAAATTATGCATGGACCTGGATTGCACAATAAAGAAATACTCTCAAAACAGACAAAGAAACGATGAAAACCTCCTCGTAGCATTCAAATAAGCGAAGTCAAGGTATGTGAGGTGATTTCACCTTGATGTGAAGGCTCTTATCATAGACACCCAACTAATTTAGATGTTTTTAGATCATTGGGATCATTCCTACAAGCAAGAAACAAAGAAAATATTATGCCCCCAATCCTTGCTCCTCTTAGTCACAACAGAATTCCTCGAGTTACTCAGAGGGATAATAATCGAAAAGCAATATAAAAGACAAAACACAAAGAAAATTTCCATGCATATCTCAAACAATTTAGTGATTGTTTTCAGTAATGTTTTGCTTGTTAACTTAGTGATAAAACTCTTCAGTTGTCAGGAGACAGGTAACTGACTCGGAGTGGATGACCGGGTTTCACTGATGTAAGGTTGACTTGGTTGATACTGCTTAGGACATGTAATGTGCTCTTGTCGATTACCTAAGACTAGGACATTGATTGATTTCAAGCCATGAGGTTTCCAATGAACTAGGATGTCACAAAAGTGACTAAAAGATATGTACAAGCGAAATCAAAGATGCATGAAAGTGAGAATGCTAACATTGTGCTGATAGATGGAGTGCTTGAGTACAAGAGGTGCCTGTTTGCCAGGTTATCACCTGCTTGGCAGAGATTTTTTTTTTTTACCAAGGTGCCTATTTAGTAGATTTTCACCAAGGCATTTTCTCTCTTTTTCCCTTTTCTTTTTTTTTTTCTTCAGGACTTTTCTGATTTTTAGGAATTTTTCAGAACTTTTTAGCTATATAGGCTATTGGGGCAAGGAATATTTAAGTAAAGAATTTCTTTAGATGGATGGTGTTGATCGGATCGTAGAGCTGTTCTATTTCTGATGTTGAGAGTTGATAGGCACCAAAGCCAAAATCTGTAGTAACGATATAGGGACCCAACCAGTTGGGGTCGAACTTCCCTTTGTTGTCTTGAAACTGTTGATTTTTAGGATATTCTCTTAGAACTAGGTCACCAACCTGAAATTCTTGGCATCAAACTTTTTTGTTATATCCTCTAGACATTCTCTTTGGGTACACTCTGAGATGATCAAATACCACTTATCGACGCTCATCCAACAATTCGAGCTCTTGCAATCTAGATATTCTATATTCTTCATCAGTAACAAGACCTTGCAAAGAAACTCTTAGAGATGGTATTTCCACCTCAATAGGTAATACTACTTTGGACCCATACACCAGAGAAAAAGGTGTAGCCCTAGTAGGTGTTTTGATACTTGTTTTATAAGCCCACAATGTAGGATTGAGTTGGAAATGCCAATCCTTCCCAGATTTGTTCACTGTTCTGTGCAAGATAGTCAATAGGTTTTTGTTAGATGCCTCTACTTTTCCATTACCTTGAGGGTAATATACTGATGACCATCGTTGTTTTATTTTGAATTTCTCATAGAGTTCATTTAGATCTTTATTCTTGAATTGTACTCCATTGTCAGTTATGATGGATGAAGGTATACCATACCACCAGGTGATATAATTAAGAATAAATAGAGCTACTTGTTTATTGGTTGCTTTGATGAGTGGAACCGCTTCTATCCACTTAGTGAAGTACTCAGTGGCAGTGATAATAAATTTGTGTCTACTAGATGATGCAGGATATATTTGGCTAATTAGATCAAACGCCCACAATTGAAAGGGCTAGTGTGTCACAAAGGGTATGAGATCCCTTGTTGGAGCATGGATAAGGTGCCCATGCAATTGGCACTTTTCATAGGTTTTAGCAAATTTTATAGCTTCTTTCTCCATGTCTGGCTAGTTATAGCTAGCCCTTAGTAGTTTTTGTGCTAAAGTTAGACTGTTCGAATGGGATCCACAAATACCTTCATGAACCTCGGATAATGCACGTTGGAACTCTTCAGTTTCTAGACATCTAAGCAAAGTATTATCTAAACCTCGCCTGAATAGGTCATTAGAAATGATGACGTACTGTGACACATTTTGGATTAGGTTCCTTTTTTCATTTCGAGAAAGATTAGTAGGGACAACTTGGTCACACAGGTAAGAGTAAATGTGGCTATAATGAGATGAGTCATGTTCAGTGATAGAATAGACCATCTGGGACTCAGGGGAATCATAGGTAGGATAATTTAACTCTTCCACCAAGAATTCAAAGAAAAAATTAGACTCTTAGAGCTGTGGTATAGATGCCAAAGTGGCCATTCCATCCACTACTCTGTTTGTTGTTCTAGGGATCTGCTGAAATGATATAAACGTAAAGTATTTCATGAGATCATCCACCATTCTCTTATAAGGCATCATTTTCTCATCTCTTGTTTGATATAGGTCATTGACTTAGTTGATGATGAGTTAAGAATTACCATATATGTGTAATTCAACAATCTTCCACTCAATGGCCAGCTTCATCCCGTTTACCAAAGCTTCATATTCTGCAATGTTGTTTGTGCAAGGGAAGAGAATCTTGTAAGCTTTCGGAATTGAATATTTTTTAGGAGTAATAAAAAGTATTCCGGCACCAGAACCATGTTGAGTGAAAGACCCATCAAAGAACATCTTCCATGATTGTTTAGTAAGGTGCATGATTGATTCATCTGGGAATTCTATATGCAGAGGTTGACTATCTTCAAGTGGAGCATCAGCAAGTTGGTCTGCAATAACCTATCCTTTGATGGCTTTACGTTCCACATATTCAATATCAAATTTTGTAAGAACCATGACCCATTTTGCCAGTCTTCCTGTAAGCATTGCTTTACTAAGAAGATATATTAAGTGGATCAATTTTAGCTACTAGCTTAATAGAGTGTGTCAGCATATAGTGCCTTAATTTTTGTGATGCAAAAACCAATGCCAAGAATGCTTTCTCTATTATAGTGTAGTTCATTTCATATGACACTAATGTTCAGCTAATGTAATAGATAGCTCATTCCTTTTTATTATCATCCTGTTGTGCCAGAAGTGACCCTAGTGAAGTATATGTGGCTAATATGTATAGAATCAGTGGCTTACCTTGAATCAGTGGCATTAATATGGGTGCATTAGAAAGATATTCTTTGATTTGTTGTAAATGTTGTTCATAATCTTTATCCTAGTTGTATTGAACTCCTTTCCTTAATACCTTTGTGAAGGGTTGAGCTTTATCTACTAGCTGAGATTTAAAATGCCTTATTGATTGAAGATAGCCCTGTAAAATTCTCATTTGATTGATATTCTTGGGTGGAGGCATTTCCATTATAGCTTGGACCTTTTTAGGGTCAACCTCAATTCCTTTTTTTGAAATTATGTAAACAAGCAATTTTCTTGATGTCATTCCAAATGCACACTTTTTTAGGATTTAATCAGAGCTTGAATCTTTCCATTCTATCCAGTATGAGGCCTAGTTCTTGAATATGTATAGATCTCTTCATGGTTTTTACCAAGGTGTCATCAACACAATCTTCCATGTTTCTATGCTTCATATCATGGAAGATAGTGGTTACTCCTCTTTGGTAAGTCGCTCCTATGTTCTTTAGCCCAAACAGCATAACATTCTAGCAGAAGGTTCCCCATGCACACATGAAAGCTGTCTTTTCTTGATCTTTAGGTGCTATCTTGATCTGATTGTGACCAGAGAATCCATCCATTAATGAATACATCTCATATCCAATAGTCATATCTACTATCATGTCAATGTTGGGTAATATAAAATCATCTTTCGGACATTCTTTGTTGAGATCCCTGAAGTCTATGCAAACTATAATAGATTTGTCTACCTTTGATATAGGAACTATATTTGATATCCATTCTACATAGTCTATAGCTCTGATAAATCCAACTTTTAGCAATTTTTCTAGTTCAACTTTGACTAGTAGTGCCACATGAGGATGCATCTTACAGAGTTTTTGCTTGAATGGTTTAACTCCTGGTGTAATAGAGAGATAATGCATGATGAGATCAGGATCTAGTCCTATCAGAGTATGTCCATGAAAAGTTGATCTTCTTTCCTAAAATAGGTTGCTAAAATATTTTAACTCTTCTATTGATAGTGATTGAGCTAAATGAATGATGTGTGGTGTCTCTTGACTCCTAATGTTCACTAGCTGAGTTGTCTCGATCAATATGGAAGATCTCTCCTGGAAGTGACTTGGCAGTATATCAAGTACCTCACCTTCAGGTGCCTCAGAGAGTTTTTCACCTTTAGGTATGTCATTTATTTTCTCTTTTTTAGATTCTCATACCACCACAATGTGGTTTTCACCATCAAGTCTTTTATTTTTATTTTTCTTATTTTTGCAACTAAGATACTTGATATCTATTTTAGTCATGTTTTCAATTTGTTCCCTAGTGGAAGAGTTCATGGGTTTGATGACATTGAGATAATAGGCTAACGTATAGTCATTGGCAAAAGTAGGTACACTCAAGGGTTGGTTATAAAGAGTACAATCAATCAGTTCAGGATGTATTAAGGATAAGGTTGGAACAGGCTCAAGGGAGTTCACGGTACTATCATCATGGCTTCGGACTGACTAGTCGAGTCCCAGAAGACTACCTTGCGTATGTGTCTCGAGACCAGGAAGAGTCATGACATAATTATTGAAATTCATGTTAGTATTTAGTGGACCTAACCCAACCGGCCTACTTCTAGCATTGTCACCTACTTCAAACTGGACTACATACCATGGTGTGATAGTAACAAGGTTAGTGGACAACATCTCAACATTCATGAAAGAGTAGTCATAATGTGTTGTTGAATAATTGTTGTTATAAATAGAGCTCCTATCCGAGTTATCAGAGTCATAAGATGAAGTTTCTAACTCATCTTCAAGTGGCTTAGTAAAAGTATATATAGTATCAATACCCACATCTTTGATGTTGCAAGTTCCTTCATGATTTGGTTCATTGAGTACTTGTATTTGACATACTTGCGGACATAACCTTGATGGTTCTATTAATCCCTATCATCTATTCCATTCAGCTTCTTCTGGACTGATGACTGGTTCTATTTCTGTAGCTTCTAATTCTTCTTTTGTAGTTCCGTACCTGATTTGTCCTATCTCATTAGAGGGAGAGTTAGTAGGTGAAGAAATCACTTGTGTCCTTTCTTCCTCCAACTGTCATTCATAGTCTTCTTGTCTTTTTAGTCTGATTTCTTTCATTTCCTTTTACATTTTTTAGGCATTTCAACTCTTGTGCATCATCTGTGATATCACTATATTCTTTAGGGGTTTCTATAGTAGATGTATCTGAGAGATGGTCAGGACCCCATTCATACTCATTTGAATCATCTACTTGTTGTATGCCAGCATATGTGACCAGAATGTTTAGCGTTGCAAACAATTCTTTGATTATGTATACTTTGTCTCTCATATCCTCTGGGACTTCTACTTCTTGTGGTATTATAGCCGATATAGTTGGAACTTGATTACCATCTATTTCCTCTCTCTAGGTGGGCAAATTCTTTTTGTTCATCGTCACACTTTTCCTGAGTTTGTTGAGAATTAATTTCTTGTGTTGTTAAAGGTAGTACCTTTTTCGTCCACTTAAATTGATGGTGGGATGTGTGCTTCTGATCTGATGACTTTCTTGGATCATATCCTAGTCCAGCTTTATCATTGGTAGACTTAGTTTGTGACTGAATAGGTTGAACAATACCTTTTTGATGTTTGCCTAGAGGACCAATACCTAAATATCCCATGCGTTGAACCATCTTATAGCCTAGACCATATTGTGTCAGGGAAATATCATAATGTCGTATTTATTTATTTGCACTATCTACTTTGAAAAGTGATTTGAGGACATCATCTTCTTCTATTTCGCCTGCAAGAGAAGTAGAGGACTGTATAAAGACAACATCATAAATGACTTTTGGAGCTAAAATTTGTGGCTTCATAACCATTGATGGTTTTCTTGACTATCTTGGTGATGAAGGAAGAGAAATTAGTAAGAGTGTAGGCTCTATCTTGTAACCATCCATGCCAGTATTTGTGATTTTCAATTTCTTTTCTAAATCTTTCAACAAAGATTCTGAACTTTTAGCTATAGAGGCTACTCTATTATGAGGAACAAAAGCATCAACACTCTGCATTAATGCATTGTAGGTATAACTTGTATCAGTAGGAATATTGACTTCAACTCCATTATAAGGAAACTTCAGGCATTGATGATACGTAGATGGTACTGCTTTCATTTCTGAATCCATGGCCTGCCCCATAAGATTTTGTATGAAAGATGAAGATCCAAGACTTGAAAAATGACATCTCTTTCTATAGGTCCTACCCTAATTGGTAATTGCACCAGACCCTTAGAGGTTATATCTTCTTCATCATAAGCCTTGATTATTATTTTCTTTGTTGGATCAATAATGTTTGCAGAAAATCCTAGTTGTGTCAGTAGATTGTATGTACATATATTCAACCTAGCACCTCCATCTATCAAAACATGTTTAACTCGATGTTTATAGATCATGGCTTCAATGTGTAATTGCTGGTTATGTGAGTGACTCACTGAGTTATCATCTTCTTTAGAGAAAGCGAGGTAATAAGGTGAGGTCAGGTGACCCACCATATATTGAAACCAATCTAATTCTAAATCTTTAGGGACACTGATGGTAAGTAAAGCCTTGTCTAGGACCTCTTTATGAGCAGAAGAGATCTTAAGCAGTTCCAAAATAGAGATTTGAGCATTAGTTCTCTTCAATTGTTTAACAATACTATAACCAGGAGAAGATGATGAAGCCAACTGTTTTGATTTGGCCGTGATTGTATTTGTTTGTCTATTTGGTAGATTTGATGTTGTTTGATCAAAAATTGAGGAACTAGGTCCTGGGAGAGTAATCTTCCTTTAAGCATGAGTCATGGCATTAGCAATTTGTTCTTGACTTTGGTGATCTTGGACTATGATCACATTGCAATATTCAGGTTGAGCATATTCAATCATGTTGATCACATTATCGTTGTTAGTGTAGGTATAATTGACTCTAGCTCCTCCCTTGGATTTTGAGGAATCTCCTTGTTCATAAGTCAGTAAGGGATATTTAAAGGCCTTATGATCAACATTAGCCATGTGGTTTCCAAAAATGATCTTGCCAGCATCAATGAGATCTTGGATTTCATGTCGGAGTTTCATACAATTGTTTATGTTATGTCCCTTTTTCCGATGGTAGTCATAGTATTCATTTTCTCTCCACCATTTGGGTCTAATTTCTGGGCCATATGGTCTAGAATTGTCTAGCAATGTTATCAGATTATTTGCCAATAAGGTTTTAAAAGTGGATTCATATGATTCATCTAGAGGAGTAAAATCACGCTTAGGTTTTGAGAGCCGAGGCTTTCCTTTAAACCATTCTCTTGTTTCCTTTGGAGGATTTTTTGTTGCAGTTTCAGCTGCCTTGAGCACTTGCATGCCACTAGCCAAGTTAAATATTGTGGATTTTATTTTTTCTTGGATAGTATCTACCACTCCATCAGTAACAATTTTTCTATTGTTATCTTTGTTGTATTTCCAATACTTTCTCTTTTCTTTAGAACTAGAACCTTGTGATGTTTCTTTCCAAAGCGATATATCTCCCTTTTTTATAAGCACATCTTCCATTCTGAGGGCATTATCTACCATTTTGTTGAATGAAGGGTGTACTTGCATCTGGACACTATACGTTAATTCAGGGATTAGGTTGTTGACAAAGATATCCATTTTCTCAAGGTCCGGGATAGTCCATGAATATCTCAAGAACATCTTTCTCCATCATTGGAGAAAAGTGAGAAAGGGTTCTCCTGTCTTTTGTCTGGTATTGCAAAGTTCTATCGTGCTGACCAGGTGATGAATGTTGTATGAGTATTAATGTAAAAATAGTTGGATTAGCTCTTCAAACATTTTTATTCCTTTGGGTAGACTTGAGAACCATTCCATTGCTTGACCCCCTAAACTTCTTGGGAAAAGGCACATGAGGTACGTTTGATCATGCATGAACTCCATACATGTGGCACAAAACTCTCTGACATGATCTTAAGGATCTGAGGTACCATCATATTTGTCAAATTTTGGGATCTCAACTTGTGAAGGAAATAGAGGCATGTAAAGGTTTTTGTCAAATGGGAATGGGCATGTTGTGTCCAGAGAATATTGTTTTGGTGTTTTATCTTTGTTTTGTAGTTTTGTGACCGCAGTTTGTAATGTTTGCATTTGTTTTCTTATCTTTCCCCATGGTGTCTCTTCCTCTTTAGTAATGAGGGCCTCCACATTGTAACCAGTAGGGAGTTTAGCACCTTGCTTTGCTAATTCTAGGAAATAGTCTTCTTTTTCCCTAGCCATGATGACCTTCATCATTTTTCGGAACTCTTTATCATTCAGACATCTATGTACTTCGGCTTCGGGAGGTTCAAGAAGCTCAAATTCATTCGATGAGGAATCACTGTCAGTGGCATGATTGTTGAATTTGTCATGAGTATCTCATTTACTAGCTTCTCCTTCTTGTCTTTCCCTAGAAATGGTGGGAGATAGGGGCTGACCAAAGATTGGTAGATCATAAATTGGTATTTGTGACGAGGACAATTTATTGTAAAAGGGGTTTTTCCACAAACAATGGATTGTCTTTTGATGAAAAGGGTGTTTCTTTTTCTTTGTCTCTCTTCCTGTGAGAATTTTTGGTTTGAGTAGGCATTTGTAACCGACAGGACCGAGAACCAAATGTGTTGCAAAAGTCAAGATCAAATTGTACCTAGTAGTTCATTTAACATAGTGATTGAGTGAAGTAACTAAGATTTGGTCTAGTTTCAGGAATGATCTATCCTATGTAAGATGTTATCTACGTTAACTTAGGTTTGAGAAGATGTTTGTTTGAACTAGCTTAGAGATGATCGACAAAATCATTCAATACAACAACAAAGGTACACTATCAAGCTTGTTTATGCTCTGGAAGATGATAACCAGTTTTAAGCTTGTTGTAGACTATTTTAGACAGGTTTGACTGTTATGGACTGGAAAAATTAGAGACTCGTATGACAAAATTTTTGAGACCATATGGCAATATAATAGCTTCAGGATGACAACACTTCTATTTCGTACAAGTTGCAGCCTAGTACCGTATGACAAATAGGTAGGTCCTGAATGACAAAAGATTCAGTGTAGTTTTGTCTCGTATGACATAGGATTTAGCTTAAATGACAAATTGTTGGGTCTCGTATGATAGAGGATTTAGCTCATATGACAATTTAGAATACTCGTACAACACAAGACATGGTGCAGGATGACAAATGATCAGGCTCGTACAACTGTTAACAGGACAGAGACAAGAATTTTGAGTTTTTTTTATTACTGAGTATGACCAATTCTAAGGTGGACTGATTTTTTACTAGGATAGACTAGTTTTTGACATAGATAGAGTTTTATCATTGAGTTTTGGTATTTCAGTTTTAGTTTGAGGGATGAAAACACAGAAGACACATAGTATAAATAGTAACTCCAATCACATCATGCAAAGCCTATGGAAGTTGGCTTAGAGAAGAAAACTTCTTCTTGCTAACTTAGGTACACATCCAATAGCTAATCAAAATACGATTGCTGAGTCTCACGCAATGGATTCTCAACCTCATATTAGCCAACTCCAAATGCTAATGGGGGCACGATATGGCAAGTGCCTTGGGAGAGTTACTATCTCTCTTGCACAAATATTATCAACCTTTCGGAGGTGAATCAGGTAGCTTCTAATTTTAATTAGATCTAGTAAGGGTTTCATTCAGCACATCAAGGTATAAACTCAATTAAGAGGTCTCCCAGCCTTGAAAACCAAGGTTCAATATACCCAAAGGTATTGAGGAGAGCTATTCCCGAGCACTATCATTGACTTGATTTTCATCAAATCACGTTTATTTTATAGTGGGTTGGAGTACTTGGTGTTTAGCTATTCCCACTTAGGTCATTCCCCTCACACTGGCCATAACGGCTTTAAGAGTTTTTCAACCCCTCGGGAGGGCAGGCCTGCTAAAGATGTACAAATCTCAAACAAAGAAAATGCCTCAAGGGTCTATAATTTTTAATTGTCTAAAAAAATACAAGAGCATACTCTCCTACCTCTCAAAATTTTCTAAAAACACAAAAGATATATTTGTTCATTAACCAGATAGCAAGTTAGGTGCCAAAAAAAAAATAGAGAATACACTATGTTTGATTGATTCTCTTAAGGCAACTTGCAAAAACATCGTATCAGTAGTCATGTTGTTTTTATTCTTTGATAGGCATATGTTTGATTGATAAATTATTTGACAAGCATCCTACAAGAAACTAGTTAAGCTATGAAAATACCAGGCAGACAAAAGACAATTTAGGGTTAGCATTAGCATAATCAAAATTTAATTCAAGAAAAACCCTGAAAAAGTGAAACTTTCTTTAATCCAACATAAAATAGAATCGTACGACAATTCCCATAGAATGAAACAATAAAAGGATTTTGTCATACAAGTTAGAAATAAGTGTAGGATGACAGAAGACAAAATCAAATATTCAGAATAGAATGTCGTACGACACCATTTTCTTATTCGTATGACAAATGATAGGCTTCAATATAATGTCGTATGACAAATAACAGGCTTCAATATAGTGTCGTATGATATAGTAAAACTACTCATCCGATATCTCGTAGAGATTGTACAGATGAAACCTATAGGATAAAAAAATGATTTTGAGGCCGAAAAATTAGTCTTCTGCCCCACGGTAGGCACCAAAAATGTGTGTGAAAAGTGGGCCTATATCTGTATCTAGAATACACAACACTTCAATTAAGTCATTACATGCATGGTTAGATAGATATAAATGTTGAATAATAAAACCATAACAAATTGACCCATTTCCTTCTAGTAGATGCAAGTTTAGATTGCTCTCAGATTGCTAAGCTATCCAGTGACTAGACAACACCTAAACGAAGGATTTTTATCTATATGAGCATGATATTAAGCTAGATAGATGAATGCAAGATTAATCTAACATGATTTAAGCAATAAATGAGCTAAACGATTTAAATATGTATGCAATAAGTAATATGTGAATATCTAAATGCAAAAATATCAATGAAAATTCTCAATGAACTTAGAGCAAAAACAAAATAATAACAATATATTCTCTAGGAATTTTTAATGAGAGATGAGAGCTTGAATTTATAGAAAATTCATAAAGAAACCAACAGCTAAGATCAAATGGTGATGAGTGGTCAATATTTTTGAAGAGGAAGCACAATCTAGGTGAATTGATGTGATTTGATTCTTTTCTATGTTTTAAAGAAAATTGAACTAAAATTAAGATAAAATCAGGAAAAACTGATTTATTCTCTATTTCATTCAATTTTAACATTCAATTGTTTTAATTGCTTTCTCTGAGATTATTTATCAATTTTTTATTTTTTTTCAAGATTATCTCCAATTGGTTTCTTTTTCTCAAATTTAAATTCTTTTTTGGTCAATTAATTCCATTTTTGATTTATTTCCTTTTTTGAAGATTTGTGCTCATAATTTCCAATTCCTCTTTCTTGATTTGTTTCCTTTTTTTGAAGATTTATGGAAAATTGATTTATTTAATTAAATATGCTAGGATATTTAATAAAATAAATAAGATAATTGTTTTAAAATAATTTACTTGGAATGATCAATTAGTTAAATAAATATTTAATTAATATTGAGTGATTAATTTGCCATGTGACATTGATGATTAAAGAATTAATTGTGTGCTCAAGATTTATTTAATTGCCTTTGGTTAGGACCTTGGTGATGTTGTCGAGATTAGGGGCTCATGGTTTAGATGACCATTTTTAGGGTATTACAGCTCCTACCATGAATCTTCCATTTTGCACCCAATCCTCTCCCATGCCTACCTATCATAATGTTTGACGTAGCCATAACCTAGAGGATACCCATAGAGAATAGTCTGAGTCATGTAGCAAGAGTAAGAGAATGGAAGCATGAACATAAAACATATAAAATGTAGAAAAAGACATTTGCATCATTATATATTCATGAAAGAACATTCGGTAACATCTGATTACATGTAGGCTCACATGCCTACTTACAAAGTATGTTCTACAATACAACTCATCCAGATCTCCAAGAGATATCCAAACTACAAATTATGAATCTAGATCATCATACTACTTCCATTTATCCGAAAGGATCACATACAACAATATATCTACTATCCAGAATGCAACCGAGTTGGCCACAAAAGATCACATTCTCTAAAATAGGAAAACAAAACGTGTAAAATAGGTCAGCCCCAAAATGCAAAGATCTCCTCCATGGAGAATGAAAATGAAGTCTAGAACACCAAGAAAGGTCAGCCAAGGGCCCAATAACATCAAGCAAGACATCAAATTGATCCAGAAGCCAAGAAATCACTTCACACAAGAAGAAATCTCCAACTAGCCGTTAACCTCAAAAATTACTCCAAGAACCAAGAAGAGCCAATCCAGAAGCAATAACTCATCAGAAAAGAATCCTAATGAGATGAAAATATAGAATAGGAAATAATAAAATGTATAGAAACCAAGAATTTGATCTGCAATAGAAAATAAACAACTACTAGAGAATTCTAGAAGAAACATAGAAACTGCAACACAAAACAAGAACAACTAAAAAGAAATAATATTTTTGGTTGATGCAAGATTTCTCATTGATTGAGGATGCTCCTACATCAATGTTATACCTCCTTACTATAAACCCCCATCTTCCTATAAAAATATCCCTCCTTATTCTCAACCCCTTCCTTCATTCAACATTGTTACCCCTCCTTCTCAATCCAACATGTCTAGTTCCAATCCTTGTACCAAAGCTACTATCAATAATATAGCTCAAATGGTGTCTTCCTTGCAACAACAAATAGCTTCTATGAATCAATTTAAGTGTTGTTAGGATAAACGGTCAACAACTAAGGGGGGGGTGAATCATTTGTTAATAGATTATAAAATTTGAAGCACACAAAACCTTTTACCAGAATGCATAAACCAAATACTAGAATAGAAGATATATTAATTAAGCACAAACATAAATCATAAACCAATTACCATGCATCCACAACACATAACACCAAGATTTGTAGATGGAAAACCCAGTAAAGGGAAAAACCATGGTGGGAAGCCTACCCATAGTCAGATGATACTTCTGCAGTAAGTATGTGATTACAATAAGGGGCTTGCACATGCAAGAATGCCAACAGCCTAGAGTGCACTGCTCATCACAAAAGGAGCCTCACTGACTATAAAAGAAATCCAGACTACAATTCAGAAATAAGAATAAACTACAAGAATAGCATATCCTATGCTGATTATAGTTCTAGTTAAGCTCAATGCCAGAGGTCTTAAACATCTTACACAAACCCAATTAGATCACCTATGATTGACAAAATCCTCTACATATGATTACAGATAATTCCATAACCATAATCCCATACCACCATGCCACAATCTATGAAGAGATTTTACATCATATTTATACCAACCCGAGACCTAAAAGATAATATAATAAATCCATTACATATACCTGCAAACCAATGATAAACCAAGTTAGCCTAAGACTGAAACAACATTAACCAAACAATAAATCCAATCGGTAATGCTTCGGAAGCATCTACCAACACATTACATAAATCGGTCCATAACCTAGCAGAATATGACCAGAGCTAAAATTAGTCACCATAAACCAAATGAAATACCACCAATCAACTAGAACATGAACACAATAACCATCAACATCCTGAAAAAACTTCTAGAAGATGCACCAACACCACTTATCAAATCCATCAAAAGATCTTCAATAAAGTTCTACCAGTACAACCCTTCTGGTAACCAAATGGCTTTCTAGAACATATGATGGCTTCTAGATCACCAAATATCAAACCAACTGGACATTATATGCATCTAAATAACACGAATGACTGAACCAAATCAATTACACCAATCAAAACATACAAGAGACAAATATCCTAATCATCATCAAAGTCTAATCACTCTACCTGAATCTGGTAGACAACCAGAGAATCTAGTGTTGACATCAATGACAAACATCAATGCAACACATAATCAATTCTTCCAAATTGCCAACAATCTCCCCCTTTGAAATTGATGTCAACTCTAGATGTGAAATACATCCAAGTGCCAAGAAGTGCCAAACAAGTCTCCCCCAATGGAAGACATCCAATTAAATGATATATTAATGAAGTTCTAAACCAAATAACCAAATCATAGACCAAACTCTCCCTGTGACTAATATCTCTATTAAGCTCTATTTTTTATATGTATATCTCTCCCCCTTTGACATCAATGCGAGAAATCTGACATAAGCATAAAAAAAATTATAAAACCTCTGAACCACACAGTTGACTACTCCCCCTGAGTAGTAGCACCAACTCATCAATCCAAAATGAATAATAGTTCTGATATTGCATATCAGACTGATTCCAATCAGCATCACTCAAGTCTCAACTAGAGAGGAAGAGACCCCCAATCTGTCTCTAAAATACTCTAATGATTCCTTGGGAAAAGGTTTAGTGAAGATATCTGCAATCTACTCTTTAGTGTTCACATAAACCAATCTGACTTCATTTGCTTGTACCCTTCCCTTCAAAAAGTTATACTTGATTGATATGTCCTTTATCTTATAATGGAATACCGGATTCTTTGATATGTCAATAGTAGAAATTTTATCACAGTGAATAACTATCGGTTCATTGCAATCTACCCTTATATCCTTCAATATTTGATTCATCCGTAGAACTTGTGTACAACTTGTAGCAGCAACAACATACTTAGCTTCAGTAGTAGATAAAGAAGTACATGATTGTTTTTTATTGATCCATGAAACAAGTTTCTTTCCAAGAAAGAAATCTCCACCGGATGTGCTTTTTTGGTCATCTATATCTCCAACCCAATTTGCATTGGTGTCTCCTTTAATATGAACTTTGTTGAATGTGAACACCATCGTGCTCATAGCTTCTCTCCAATATATATGTGGAAAATTAGCTTCCATCATCATAGATCTAGTTGTATCCATAATAGTTTTGTTCTTTCTTTCCACAACACCATTCTGCTGAGGTGTCTGGGGTGCAGACAATTGTCTCCTTATCCCATGTTTCTCATAATAATTGTTAAATTCTCTGGATGTCAATTCACCACCCTAATTGGATCTTAAGAATTTGATTTTCAATCTTGTCTCAACCAAAGCTTTAAAGTTCTTGAATTTTTCAAAGGCTTCAGATTTCTCCCTTAGAAAAGTAACCCACATCATTTTAGAATAGTGATCAATGATTAGCATGAAATATCTATCACCCTAAAAACTTATTATTCTAGTAGGACCACATAAATCAGTATGAACAAGATCAAGAACATAATTAGATTTATCCTGAATACTCTTAAAAGAAGTTCTGACTTGATTTCCCATTTGACATTCCTTACATACCGGATTATGAGGCTTCACAATCTTAGGTATATCTCTAACTGTCCTAGTTGAATTGATCCTTACAATGCAATCAAAATTCATATGACACAACCTCTTATGCCATAGCCAACTCTCATCAATTTTTGCAATAAAAATGTCTTCTCATCAGAGTTCAAATGAAAGATGTTACCTCTAGTCTGAGTACCAATTGCAATCTCCAATCTAGATCTGTTGATAATTATGCATTTTCCATCCTTGAACTGTAATTGAAATCCCTTATCCACCAACTGTCCTACACTCAAAAGATTATGCCTTAAGCCTTAAACATAATAAACATTAATAGTGTTATTCTTACCATCCAATGATATAGTTCCTCTTCCTCTGATCATGCATGCTTTGTCATCTCCAAATCTGACCAGACCACCATCAAATTCTTGACAAGATAAAAAACTTCCTTTTATCTCTAGTCATATGATGTGAACATCCACTATCTATTACCCATTCATCCTTGTCTTCAACTTTAGCAGCAAGGGCCTTCTCTTCATTATGAATAATAGGTTCCAGAGTATCTTCCCTTATAGCTAAGAATACCCATTCCTTTCCATTATCAGATTCACTAGCTAAATTTTATATCGGTTCATCATCAGAATTATTAGTTACACCTTCCTCATCAGCATAGTAGCATGATTTGTCTTTGTTCCTCGTGTACTTATGCTTGTTATTATATTCATGGTTAGGCTTAAAATATCTTCTATCTTTCTCCTCAAATCTTGAATTCCTCGAGACATCTAGATGCAAAACATTTGAAAGGTGATTTTCCTTCATACTTACTTCCTGATGGACCTTTAGGTACTCTTCTAGCAAATAGGGCTTCAATTTCTTGTTGGAATTGAGTTATCATTGATTTCAACCAGTTATTTTAGGTAGGCTATTAGTAGAGGCATGTCATCTGGTATAAAGAAGAGTGAACCGGTATGGTGGAAGACATGTAGTTATTGAGACTATTAGTGACTTCACTGCTATGAGATGAGATGCATGTGTGTGTTAGCATGTTGAACGCTAACCAGTAGAGAATAAACCAATTTGGAGGTTGGCTGCTTGTTTATGATGAAGAGGCAAAATGTTGAAATGATCTCAAACCACCAAAGGTGAAGATGTGCTACCAGTGTAGTGTGCACCATCAGTTAGCAAGAGGAGAAGGTCTCACCAGTAAAGGCTTGTGCCACTATGAGTGTGTTGAATTTTCAAGTATAAACTAACCTTATGTCAGTGAGCTGAGTGTATGACCAATGTGATGACATGTGGTGGTGAGGTGGGAAACCTGTAGAGGTTGGTGAAACCTCCATCGATAGGGTTGTTGAAACAGCTAGTCGACATTAATGAAACAACCACAAATGATGGGATGATAACAGATTGATGTGGCTCAAGGAAGGAAGAATGATAGAGAAAGATTATGGAGTTGTTGACACCTAGATCAAAGAAATGAAATCAGACTGCAAGAGGACCTCGAGAAGGAAACAACTAGGTCTTAAATGAGTCGACAGGTTTCAAGGCCGAAAAAAATGGTCGATATTTCTATCTTTAGAAAATATGCATTGGATTATAGAAAACACATACAAATGCATTCCTTGAGTACAGATGATCGATCCAAGGCAGATTGGATCAAATCTCATGTAGATTTGGTTGGATGAAGGAAACCATAGCTGCCCTAGGTTTGAATTGATTCTTGGTGGGAAAGCTCAAGTTTAAATATGATGACTTGAGACTATGATTGTTGTTGTTGCAGAGTGAAGGCAAGTGTGAAATCTTTGTCTTAGAACTGAAGAGATAAACAATTGAAGTGTTTATGAGTGAAGGCTAGACCAATAAGGAGAAGCTGGATAAACTGGTGTAAGGAACAAATTGGTGGAGTGAGCATAGAACACAGAGGTGACAAACCAACAAAAGTGGTACTTGATAAAGAGTGATCAAGTGTGAGTTGAGGTGAAAAGACACTGTGAGAGGGGATTTAGAAAAGTTATCACTGAAGAAAAGTTGTAGAGTGGGTGGAGAGAATACAAACCGGTAAGCTTGAAACTGGCAGAGGAGAATATTGTAAGGTTTTAAAACTTCATTTACAACAATGATTTCATTTGTACAACTGAGTTTTATATTGTTTTCATTGAGTTGAAGCTGAGTGCAGGGGTTGCAGCCTATAAATTGTGCAGGGGTTGGTGCTCCTTTGATTTGGTGCTCATAAATCAAGGGTTGGTGCCCTAAATATTGTAATTAGAGATTCATTATGAGGCTAGATTCGAGTAGAAGATCTCCAGCAACTATTCACACTGAGGTTTTTCCCACATTGGGTTTTCCTCATACATATCTATTATTGTGTGATGTATTCTTGTGCATGTGTTATGTTAATATTTTAGCATGTCCTTTCACATACCCTATTTGCGCTTTTTAAGCTACCAATTAGCACTCATTTTGTTTTATATATTACCTGTATCTCCTTGTTGAAGTAAAAGAGTTTAAATCACTGATTCACCCCCTCTTAGTGATCCATTGTGTCCAACAATTGGTATAAGAGCCTAGGTACCCTATTTTTGTCAAAAGTGCTCTCTAGCTTGGGTAGATCCTGTCAAGTGTTCGCAATGACAAGAAATGAATTCACCTCCTCAAAATCCCCTATGTTTGATGATGTCAACTATGCATTTTGGAGTAGAAGAATGGAACCATATTTGTCCTCTCTAGGTTGTGATGTGTGAATGTCGGTTGTGAATGGGTACACAGTCCCTAATAATCCCCCTACTAATCCAGATGATAAGAAGGACTATGAGAACAATGCTAAAGCCAAAAATACCATTCTTAGTGGCTATTTGATAATGTGTTTGTTAAAGTGATGCACTCCTCCTCTGCTAAAGAAGCCTAGGATAAGTTACAAAAGATATTTGAAGGCGATGCTAAAGTCAAGGAAGCCAAGTTGCAGACATTAAGAGCACAACTTGAGGGTTTTAAGATGAGAGATGAAGAGAAGTTTTTTGACTATCTCCAAAGGGTTGATGAAAAAACAAACACCATTAGAGGGCTTGGAAAAGAAATAAAAGATGAGGTAGTAGTGAAGAAAGTACTTAGATCTCTTACATCTAAGTATGATACAAAGGTCTCTGCAATAGAAGAAGCAAAATATCTAAAAGTCTTTACAATGGATGAGTTGTATGGCTCCCTAACTTCTTATGAGATGAGGACTATTGGTACCGATGTTGTTAAGAAATAAGTTGCATTCAAAACATCAAGAAAAGGAAAAGAAGAATCTGCTCATGATGACATCATGGAAAACTTTGTCAGAAGACTCAAGAAGGGTTTACGAAAATACAAAGGAAAGATGCCTTTGAAATGTTTCAATGATGCAAAGATTGGATATTTTGCTACTAAATGTCCCTATGGTGATAAGAATGAAGATGATCAATCAAGTGGTAGTAGATCATATGGTAAGGATAGGAAGAAAAATGTCTACTAGCATGGTAGAAGAGGCTACCAGAAGCAGAGTAGTCTTTACATGCATGAAAATGAAACCACAGATGAAGAAAGCACCTTAGATGATTGTTGCAGTGGAGATGAAGTCAGAGCAAACCTTTTCATGGCTCAAGAGGTTTCGGTACCTAAAGAAGGAGAAGAGAAAGAGAAAGAAGGAGAAGTAGATCTTTAAGAAGAGCTCATTACTGCCTTAGATGAGCTAAAGAAAACTAAAAGATACTTGAAGAAGGTAAAAAGGGTTGTAGCTAAAGAACAAGAGTTGTTGGAGAAATCTCTTAAAGAATCCTAGAAAACTATTACAGATCTAAAAATTCAATTGGAAGAGGTCAAGTGGATGTGTGAAGTTACTAGTACTGGTCTGAGTGAAAAGGAAAAGGAGCATCATAATATAGAAGAATAAATAGTGGAACTCCGGAAGGAATTAGATAAAATTATGGATGAGATAAAAGTTATAAGCAAATATAAAGGCAGCACTGAATCCCTAGACAAGATGCTAAGCAAATAGAAACAATATAAAGGTATCAGTGGCTTAGGTTTTAAAGAAGGTCAAAGTTCAAACAATAGAGACACATCTAATAAGGAGATACAATTCACCTCTTCAAATGAAGGTGAAGGGAAGAAGACATTCACAGTAAGAAAGGATACTGACAATAAGACATATTCAAGTGCTGCTAGAAACTGCCACACAAACTGGTATACTCAATCAATGAACCGTGGACCGTACTCAATACATCGACATGCAAATCCAAGGAGAAATGCAAGTATTGATCATGAAGGATTCACAAGAGTTAGCTGCATGAAAGGAAGACCCCAAGTAAGGCAGTCGTCTGTAGGTTCAAGACAACCTAACCAGTATGTTCCAAATTTTCATGGCTATTGTCACAAGTGTAATTAGTTTGGTCATAGAATGGAAGATTGTAGGAAAATGAATGTAAACCCTACTTTTCAGAGTAGAAAATCATTTGTTGCATTACAAAGTACAAATGTCACATGTTATAATTGCAATGAGTTCGGTCACAAGAGTTATGAATGTAGGAGTAATATGCAAATGTCCTACTGTTCACCATTTGGTGGAAATTGATTATGTTTTGAATTGATGTTTTGTCATTGATTTCAACACTGGCTATTTGGATGCTTTACTAACACCCTTTTGTTAGGTCCCCGAGACAACTTAGAGGGGGGGGGGGTGAATCAGTTGTCTAATAAATTCAAACCAAAAACCAATTAACCAACTTAATGCTTAATACTTGTAAACTAGTTTAGTGTGCCAGTAGACAGTGTTATCAGTAAATTGCTATACCAGTAAAGATTAATGCATGAAACATAAACATAAAGTCATCCACAACACATAACACCAATATTTGTACATGGAAACCCTATAAGGGGAAAAACCACAGTGGGAAACCTTACCCACAATCAGATGATACTATTGCAGATAGTAAGTGTACATAAATGGGGTCTGTACATGCAGAAAGGCCAATAGCCTAGAGCTCATTTCTCAATCACAAAATGGGAGTCACACTAACTACAATTGGATGGTTAAATCCAATAAGAATGTACTGCACAAAATAGCATCTTCATATGCTGGATTCAGTACCGGTGTAATGCTGATATGCTTTTACAAAAACCTAACTTCACCTTCAAATGATGTCTTCGTGTATACCTCTTCTTGATCTCGCATATACCTTTACTCAATTCTTTTTCGCATTCCACACTTGATCTTACAAATAAGATCTTACATTTATACCATATCATAAGACCAATTTTAGTAGGTCGGCTCTACAAGATATTACAATAAAACATTTTTCATACAATATAATGTCCGATGCAATAACCGATTAAACATGTTGGCTAAATTCATTTACATCAATAATAAATCATCTCCATAGTGTGCCATGCTGATCTAGAAAAGATAAACCTACCGGTGTAACCCTAGATAACCCTAGACCTATTCACCAATAAAAGGAAATATGCAAATATGAATATACCAATGATTAATTCTTCAAAACAAAGTGTCCACATGATATCTTCGACATTACCAAGTGTCTTCCATATCATTCCAGGTGCTGGTGAACATTATATCCTACTGGTGAACCATATACCAGTAACTATGCAATAGTTACTTTCTTGCCGGTAAATGTTGTTGGATCTCCAAAGTGCTTGTTTTCAATAGGTGTTGACATCAATGACAAAACCATACCAAAATACTAACAATCTCCCCCTTTGGCATTGATGGCAACACAAGATGGAAAAACCATCAAAGTGCCAAAACAGAAATGCCAAATACCAAAAACCAACAATCTCCATTTCTCCCCCTGGGAGTAACATGTGTTTATCCAAAGATTTATTTTCAATACCAATCTCTCCTCATAAGATAATGTGTTTTTCCATAGATATCTCTCCCCCTTTGACATCAAATGCCAAAGCTACAAAATTCAAGTCCATACAAAATACCAACTACTCCCCCTGAGAAGTAGCTTCCTCATCAAATACCAAGATAAAGATTTATCTTTTTAATTCTGTCGGTTGATGACAATCATCAACTATCTAAGTGTCTACCGGTGGTGGTATGACTCCAAACTGATCTCTGAGATATTCAAAATTCTCCTTAAGCAAAGGTTTTGTGAAAATATTTGCAAGTTGTTCTTTAGTATTCACATAAACTAGTTTTATCTCCTTTTCTTCAACTTTTTCCCTTAGAAAATTCAGTTTGATAGAAACATGTTTTATTTTAGAATGTGATACCAGATTCTTAGATATATCAATTGCTGCAGTGTTATCACAGTATATAGTAATGGGTTCCTTGCATTTTACCTTTATGTCTCTCAACATTTGCTTAAGCCATAATACCTGTGTACAGTTAGTTGCTGCTACAACATATTCTGATTCTGCTGTTGATAAAGATGTACAACTCTTTTTCTTACTCAACCAAGAAACTAATCTCTTTCCAAGAAAGAATGCTCCTCCAGTGGTGCTCTTTTTATCATCTACATTTCCTGCCCAATTTGCATCTGTGTATGCACATAGGTCAAAATTTTCATCTTTAGGATACCATAATCCAAGATTTGTTGTGCTTTGTAAGTACCGGAAAATCCTTTTTACTGTTGATTCATGATTTTCTCTAGGATTACTTTGAAATCTAGAAACAATACATACTACATTCATAATATTAGGCCTGGTTTGTGTCAAATACGGTAAACCTCCTATCATAGATTTGTATCTAGTTGGATTAATAGGTGTAGATTCATCCCTTTGAGATGATTTGTCATTTGTAGTCATAGGTGTGCTTACCGGTTTAGAGTTTTCCATCCCAAATTTCTTTAGTAATTCTTTCAAGTACTTGGATTGACTCAAAAATATACCTTTGTCAGTCTGAGAAATCTGCAAACCTAAAAAGAATTTTATTTCTCCATCATAGACATTTCAAATTCTTGCTACATTTTAATAAAAAATTCCTTACATAATCCATCTTCTCCTCCAAAGATTATGTCATCAACAAATACTTCAATAATCAAGATGTCATTATTAGTTATTTTGTAATATAAATTGCTATTTTCATTTCCTTTAGTAAAACCAATCTTTAAAAGATACTTATCCAACCTTGCATACCAAGCTCTTGGGGCTTGTTTCAATCCATACAGAGCTTTTCTTAACCTACAAACCATATCATTGTCATCTGTCAAAGAAAATCCATTAGGTTGTTCAATATATACTTCGTCAAGATCTCCATTCAAAAATGTACATTTAATATCCATTTGATAAACTTTGTAGTCCTTGTGAGCTGCAAAAGCC
Organism: Cryptomeria japonica; assembly: GCF_030272615.1. Classification (NCBI taxonomy): domain Eukaryota; kingdom Viridiplantae; phylum Streptophyta; class Pinopsida; order Cupressales; family Cupressaceae; genus Cryptomeria; species Cryptomeria japonica. The sequence goes on along the minus strand of NC_081405.1, from coordinate 589,958,188 downwards.
AAGAATAATCTAACTGCCTCAATTCTAGCTACCGTTGCAAAGGTTTCATTGTAATCAACTCCTTCTTTCTAAGAATATCCCTTACACACTAGTCTTGCTTTATTTTTGACAACCTTACCATCTTCATTAAGTTTGTTTCTAAATACCCATTTGGTTCCAATTACATTTTTATCTTTAGGCCAGGGAACTAATGTCCAAGTATTATTTTTTTCAATTTGTCCTAATTCTTCTTCCATAGCTTTAATCCAAAATTTATCTTCACAAGCCTCATTGATAGATGATGGTTCAATTTGAGAAATAAGGCACACCTCTTCATTTGCCAATCTTCCTGATCATAACTCCTTTAAATTTGTTTCCAATTATCTGATCTTTAGAATGATTCAATCTTACATACCAGGGTGTTTTAGTTTGCTATTGTTCTTCAATTACTGTGGAATCCTCTGATGATATCGGAGTAATTGGATCTTCATTCTGTACCAGTGGATTCAGTATAGGTTCATTTGTCACAATTTTTGTTGCCGGTTCAGAGTCTATATACCTTGAAGTTCCTTTGAGTTGTTCATCAATCTTTACATTTGTACTCTCAACAATTTTCTGTAATCTTTTATTAAAACATCTATATGCCTTGCTCTTAGATGAATAACCAAGAAATATTCCTTCATCACTTCTAGGATCAAATTTTCCAATATACTCATCTCTTCTAATATAACGTTTACTTCCAAAATTTTTGAAATACTTAAGAGTAGGAGTATTACTAAACCATAGTTCATGAGGGGTCTTACCGGTTTCACCTTTGATGTGAACTTTGTTGAATGTATAGATAGCAGTGCTAACTGCCTCTCTCCAATACACATGTGGTAGATTTGCTTCTGATAACATACTTCTTGTTGCATCCAAGATAGTTCTATTTTTCCTTTCAACAACTCCATTCTGTTGTGGTGTCTGAGGTGCTGATAACTGTCTTCTGATTCCATTCACTTCATAGAATGTATTAAAGTCCTTAGATGTGAATTCTCCTCCTTGATCTAATCTTAAACATTTGAATTTCTTACCGGTTTCATTTTCAACCATTGCTTTGAATAGTTTGAATTTTCCAAGTGCTTCTGATTTTTCTCTGAGAAAAGTAACCCAACACATTATAGAATAATCATCAATAATTAGCATGAAATATCTATCACCTTGTAAGCTTCTAGTTCTAGCTGGACTACATAAATCAGTGTGAATTAAATCAAGAGCATTATTGGATTTTTTTGGAATACTTTTGAAAGTAGCTCTAACTTGTTTTCCAAATTGACATTCCTTACAAATTGTATTCTGAGGTTTCACAATTTTAGGTAGATCTCTAACTGCCTTAGAAGTACTGATTTTTACCATGCAATCAAAGTTTACATGACATAGTCTCTTATACCATAACCAACTTTCACCTATATGTGCAATTAAGCATGCCTTTTCATTGTTATTCAAATGAAAGATATTGCCTCTAGTCTGATTACCGGTTGCAATTTCCAAACCAATTCTATTCATGATTTTGCATTTTCTATTTTTAAATTGTAATTGAAATCCCTTCTCAACTAATTGACCAACACTTAAAAGATTATGCTTTAATCCTTCAACATAGTAGACAATGTCAGTGTTATGCATACCATTAAGAGATATTGAACCCTTACCTTTGATTGAACAAGCTTTGTCATCTCCAAATCTTACTAAACATCCATTGTATTCTTGAAAGTTTAAGAATTTACCTTTGTCTCCAGTCATATGATGTGAGCATCCTGAATCAATGATCCATTCATCCTTTGCTTCAACTTAGCTGCTAGGGCTTGTTCTACCAGTTGAGCAGTAGGTGCCAGTTGATCTTTCGTTATAGCAACAAAAACCCATCCATTGTCTGCTAGATCCTCATCAGAATCATTAGTCACACCTTTATCAGCAATGTAACAAGATTTGTCTTTGTTCTTCTTAAATTTGTATCTCTGATATTCAGGATTAGGCTTGTATGTTCTTCTAGCTTCTTCTCTTAGTCTAGCATGTCTATCAGGGCATCTTGAAGCCATAGGACCAATTTTATTGCAGTTAAAACATTTAAAGGGTGCTTTACCTTCATACTTACTTTCAATTGGACCTTTTGGCATTTTTCTTGCAAATAGTGCTTCAAGTTCTTCAAGTTCTTCATTTTTCTTTCTAGATTCTTCAAGTTCTCTTGCATAAAAGGCTCTCCAGTCTGATTTGTCAAATGATGGAGCAGATGATGTTGATGCTTTAAATGCCAAATCAGTCTTTATAGTAGCAATAGGACCAAATTCCTCAATTTCAAAAGCTAAAAGTTTTCCAATCAATGTATCCCTAGTTACTGATGTATTAGGCATTGTTCTCAACTCATTTATAACAGTAACCTTCATTTTATATGCCAGTGGCAAACCTCTTAGGATTTTTGAAATAATTTCATCCTCACTCAAGGTTCCTCCACAATATTTAATACCTAAAACAATTTCATTTACTCTTTCCATAAAAGCAAAAATCATTCCATCTTCTTCCATTTTCAGATGTTCATACCTGACTCAGAAGCTTTCAAGTTTTGCAATTTTGACTATGGAATCTCCTTCATTCAGTGTTTCCAAGTGATCCCAAATAGCTTTAGTAGTAGACCTATCTGATAATCCCATGATTTGTTGATCTGATAATGCACTCAAAAGTGCTTCTCTTGCTTTGCAATCATTCTCTTCATCTTTAGCTAAGGTAGTTGGAGTAGTCTGACCAGCTACAGCAGGAGTATAACCATTCTTTGTAACTTCCTAGATGTCTTTATCGATGCAATTCAGATGTGTTTCCATCTTGATCTTCCATATCCCATAGTTGGTTCCATCAAGTTTAGGACTGTCTTTCTTGAAATAATTAGTAGACATTGGATCTCCTCAAGTTGTTAAACTTCTGCAAAAGAGGACTAAGCTCTGATACCAATTGTTAGGTACCAGAGACAACTGAGAGGGGGGGTGAATCAGTTGTCTAATAAATTCAAACAAAAAACTAATTAACCAGCTTAATGCTTAATACTGGTAAACCAGTTTAGTGTGCCTGTAGACAATGTTATCAGTGAATTGCTATACTAATAAATATTAATGCATGAAACATAAACATAAAGTCATCCACAACACATAACACCAATATTTGTACATGGAAACCCTGTAAGGGGAAAAACCATGGTGGGAAACCTTACCCACAATCAGATGATACTACTATAGATAGGAAGTGTACATAAATGGGGTCTGCACATGCAGAAAGGCCAATAGCCTAGAGCTCACTGCACTGACTACAATTGGATGGTTAAATCCAATAAGAATGTACTGCACAAAATAGTATCTTCATATGCTGGATTTAGTACTGGTGTAATGCTAATATGCGTCTACAAAAACCTAACTTCACCTTCAAATGATGTCTTCCTATATACCTCTTCTTGATCTCACATATACCTTTACTCAATTCTTTTTTGCATTCCACACTTGATCTTACAAATAAGATCTTACATTTATACCATACCCTAAGACCAATTTTAGTAGGTCGGCTCTACAAGATATTACAATAAAAAAAATTTCATACAATATAATATCTGATGCAATAACCAGTTAAACATGTCAGCTAAATGTATTTACATCAATAATAAATCATCTCCATAGCGTGCCATGCTGATCTGGAAAAGATAAACCTACCGGTGTAACGCTAAATAACGTTGGACCTATTTGTCAGTAAAAGCAAATATGCAACTACGAATGTACCAATGATTAATTCTTCAAAACAAAGTGTCCACACGATATCTTTGACATTACCAAGTGTCTTCCATATCATTCCAGGTGCCGGTGAAAATTATATCCTACCGGTGAACCATATACCAGTATTTGTGCAATAGTTACTTGTTTGCAGGTAAATGTTGCTGGATGTCCAAAGTGCTTGTTTTCAGTAGGTGTTGACATCAATGACAAAACCATACCAAAATACCAACACCTTCTAGTCCTGGTAGTTTGAGTAGTTTTTGGTTAACTTGGATCCGACATGATTTGGTTGACTCCTGTATAATTTGGTGATAGAATTAGCTTGTTCATAATGCTTATACTCATATTTGGTCAGTTGGTTTTGGTCTGGTGATTGGATGCTATCTTGCTTGCTATGAGGATTGGTTTCTTGTTCCGGTGAGGCTTTCACCGTTAGAGACTTTTGTGGAGATATTTGATGCATTGCATAATTGGTGTTGGTGTAGCTTCTAATGGAGTTTTAGGATATTGTTGGTGATCATGTTTGAGACTTGGCATTTGGAGATAATTGTTGAAGCATGTGGATCTATACTTGGTCCTGATTGATCTAGGTTATGGACTGACATTAATGTAATGTGTGGATAATACCTATTGTTGTATTTCTGGGATGTCTTATGTGTTGATATTATTTGTTTGGTCTAAGACTAACATGGTTTATAATTATGTAATTGGTTTACTATCTGGTAGTCGACCTAATTATTTATGGTCGAGGGTTTGTATAAATATGATGTAAGATCTCATTATAGATCATCATGATTATTGTAAGAGGTCATGGTGAAAGAATGTAATGTGTAAATAATGTAATATCATTCAGGAAGAGGATTTGGTTGATCATTGGAGATTTAATTGGGTTTGTGTAAGAGGATTTAGTCCTCCGATATTGAGCTCAACCGGAACTATACTCAGGCATAGGAGATGCTATCTTTTGTAGTTCAACACTTCTCTGGATTGTAGTCTAGATTTATATGTAGTTTGTGAGACTTCTTTTGTGATGCGCAGTGTGCTCTAGGTTGTTGGCCTTCCTACAAGTTTAGGCCCCTTCATTGTAAATTCACATACCTACTGGAGAAGTATTATCTAACTATGGGTAGGCTTCCCATTGTGGTTTTTCCCTTTATCAGGTTTTCCACGTACAAATCTTGGTGTTGTGTGGATGGTATTTATTCTATGTTTATTTTTTATGCTTAATTAGATTAATTGCTATTTTGGTATTATTGTTTTGGGTTCTGGTATTAAAGTTTAAATTGCTAATGCTTTTGGTAATCTATGACAACTAATTCAGCCCCCCCCTCTTAGTTGTCTTTCGGGTATCTGAACTATCTAAGAATTGGTATCAGAGCTTTGGTCCTCTCTATAGAAAGCTTAACCGCTTAAGGAAGATCCTATAGCGACTAATAGTTTAAGTTCATCTAGTTCTTCTGGAGCTATCTTTCGAAGAGATATATCAAGGCTTGAAGGAATAAATTATACAATATGGAAGATTCAGATGGAGAGTCACTTGAAATGTCTTGACAAGGAGATTTGGGAGATTACACAGAATGGTGTCACACCCTATAATCTGGGATTTGGAAATCCTCCACCAAACCTAGACAAGGAGCTTGAGAATGATTGTAGAGAAAGAGAAGCCCTCTTGTGTGCACTTTTTGATTAGAAAATAATGGGATTAACTGAAAAATTATCTAGAAAGTCTATATGGGATAAGTTGTAGACTCTTAAAGAAGGTGACCCTATAGTGAAGATTGCTAAACTTGATGGTTACCGGGTGAGATATGAAAACTTGAAGATGGAAGAATATGAAAGGATTGGTGCATTGATGGAAAGGGTAAATGAGATTGTTATGGGAATTCAATGTTGTGGTGGAACTCTGAACGAAGATGAGATTGTTACTAAAGTCCTAAGAGTCCTACCACCAGCTTACAAAATGAAGGCTAGTACTATTAATGAGTTGAGAACTATGGCTAATACATCTGTCAAAAAAGATACTTTATTTGTGAAACTATCTACTTTTGAGCTTGAGGAATTTGGATCTTTTGGAGTTGTGAAGACTGAACCTTCTTTTCATGCATCTACATCTATAACCGGTAAGCAAGATTGGAGAGATTTATATGCAAAGGAATTAGAATATATGAAGAGAGAAGATGATGAGTTTGAGCAACTTGAAGCACTATTTAATAGAAGAGTACTGAAATGACCGATAGGAAGTAAGTATGAAGGAAAAGCACCTTTTAAATGTTTTGCATGCAATAAGATTGGTCATTTTGCATCTAGATGTCCTGAACGAAATTCAAGATTTGAATAAAGAGTTAAAAGATCATTTAAATCTAACCCTGGATATCAGAACAAGTATAGATTCAAGAAAACTAGAGATAAATCATGCTACATAGCGGATGAGGAAGTCATTACTGAATTAGATGACGAACCAGTAGAAGACTCTGCTAGTGGATCTGACAATGGGAAAGAATGGGTATTCTTGGCTATCAAGGAAGATGATCCAAAACTGGAAAAGAATGTACTTGAGGAGAAGGCATTTGCTACTAAAATTGAGGATAAGGATGAATGGGTAATTTACAGTTGTTGTTCACATCATATGATTGGAGATAAAGGGAAGTTTATGTCTTTGCAAGAATTTGATGGTGTACTAGCTAGATTTGGAGATGACAAGGCATGTATGATCAAAGGAAAATGAACTATATCATTGGATGGTAAGAACAATACTGATAATGTTTATTATGTTGAAGGTTTGAAGCATAATATTTTGAGTGTAGGACAATTGGTAGATAAGGGATTTCAATTATAGTTCAAGGATGAAAAATGCAAAATCATTAACAAATCTAGCTTGGAGATTGCAATTGGTACATAGACAAAAGGTAACATATTTCATTTGAACTCTGGTGATAAAACATGTTTGATTACATAGATTGATGAGAGTTGGTAATGTCATAAAAGGAAGTGTCATGTGAATTTTGATTACATTTTGAAGATTAGTTCAACTAAGGCTGTTAGAGATATACCTAAGATTATGAAGCCCTTTAATCCGCTATGTAAACAATGTCAAATGGGTAAATAGGTCAGAACCTATTTTAGAAGTACACAAGATAAATCAAATGGTGTTCTTGATCTTATTCATATTGATTTGTGTGGTGCTGCTAGAGTTAAATTTTTTTTAGGGTGATAGATATTTCATCCTAATCATTGATGATTATTGTCGAATGATGTGGGTTACTTTTTTGAGAGAAAAATCTGAAGCATTTAAAAAGTTTAAAATCTTTAAGGCTAAAGTAGATACCAAGACAGGATTGAAGATTAAATGTTTGAGATAAAATCATGATGGATAATTCACATCTAGTGAGTTTAATAACTTTTGTGACAATCATGGTATAAGAAGACAATTTTTCGCTCCCCAAACACCTCAGGAGAATGGAGTTGTGGAAAGGAAAAACAAAACTATCTTGGATGCTGCTAGAACAATGATGATGGAGGAAAGTCTATCTCATATCTACTGAAGAGAAGCAATGAGTACAATGGTTTACACATTCAACAAAATACATATCAAAGGAGAAATGGGTAAGACACCTTATGAATTATGGTTTGGAAATACACCTACAGTTAAGTATTTCAAAATTTCTGGTAGTAAATGTTATATCTAGAGATGATACTATTGGGAAATTTGATCCTATAAGTGATGAAGGCATATTTCTTGGTTATTCTAATGAAAGAAAAGCATATAGATGTTATAGCAAGAGATTACATAGAATCGTGGAGAGTGCTAATGTTAAAGTAGATGACCGGAGCAAAAGTTAAATTAGAATTTATGAGAAGAAATCGACAGTGGAAATGATTATATCTGAACCAGTAGCACCTTTACCAAAATAGAGAGTTGAACTAGTTACTCCAACAATATCAGAGAGTTCTACAACAACTGAAGAACATGGATGGGGAACAAAGAGTCAAAGGACTCCTAGGTATGTGAGATTGAATCATTTTGAAGATCAAATCGTTGGGGATAAGAGCAATGGAGTGATGACAAGAAGAATAATGAAAACTAATGGGGTATATTTAATTTCACAAGTTGAACTGGTATTAGTAATTGAGGCATGTAAAGATGAATTTTGGTTAAAGGCTATGGAAGAAGAATTAGACTAGATTGAAAAAATAACACATGGACTTTGGTTCCCTATCTTAAAACAAAAAATGTTATTGGAACTAAATGGGTTTTTAGGAATAAATTGAATGAGGATGGTCAAGTTATAAGGAATAAGGCTAGATTGGTTTGTAAAGAATATTCTCACAAGGAAAGAATTGATTATGGAGAAAATTTTGCACCGGTAGCTATGATTGAAGCTCTAAGATTATTTCTTGCCAATGTTCCTTATTAAAAGTACAAGGTTTATCAGATGGATGTTAAATGTGCAATCTTGAATGGGGATATTAATGAGGAAGTTTATATTGAGCAACCTGATGGTTTTTCACTATCAGATGATACTGATATGGTTTTCAGGTTAAGGAAATCCTTATATGAATTGAAACAAGCACCTAGAGCTTGGTATGCAAGGTTGGATAAATATCTTTTGAAGCTTGGTTTTACTAAGGTTAGTGCTGATATTAATTTATATTATAAAATCACTGATGATGATATACTGATTATTGAAGTATTTATTGGTGATATTATTTTTGGAGATGAAGATAAATTATGCATAGAATTTTCTAAGAATTTGAGATGTCTATGATTGGTGAGATGAAATTTTTCTTAGGTTTGTAGATTACTTAGACTGACAAAGGTATTTTTATCTATCAAACTAAATATGCTAAGGAATTGTTGAAGAAATTTGGTATGGGATATTCTAAACTAGTAAGTACACCTATGGTTACAAGTGATAAATTGACAACAAAAGATGTTTCTGCACCAATAAATCCTACAAGATACAAATCTATGATTGGAGGTCTACTTTATTTGACTCAGACTAGGCCTGACATTATGAATGTTGTTTGTATTGTTTCAAGATTTTAGAGTGATCCTAGAGAAAATCATGAGATGGTAGTGAAAAGTATTTTTAGATACTTGTAAGGTATGTCAGAATATGTCTTATGGTACCCTAAGGATGATAACTTTACTTTATGTGCATATACAGATGCTGATTGGGCTGGAGATTTCAATGATTGGAAAATTACTTCTGGTGGAGCTTTCTTTCTTGGAAAGAAGGTTTCATGGATCAACAAGAAACAATCATGTACTTCTTTATCTACTACTAAAGCTGAGTATGTTGTTGTTTCTACTAATTGTACACAAGTTTTATGGATGAAGCAAATGTTGAAGGATTTAAAGATGGATTGTGATGCACCGGTAGTTATTCACTATGATAACTCTGCTGCTATTGATATATCAAAGAATCTGGTATTTTATTCTATGACAAACACATATCTATCAAGTATAACTTTTTGAAGGAGAAGGTGGAAGCAAATGAAGTTAAACTGGTTTATGTGAACACTAAAGAATAAATTGCAGATATTTTCACTAAACCTTTATCTAAGGAATCATTTGAGTACCTGAAAGACAAATTGGGGGTTTATGCCCCTCCGACAAAGACTTGATTGATGCGGTTTGGCATCAGTCCGACATGAATTATCAGAAATACTATTCATTCTGGCACTTATGTGGGATGCTACTGCTCAAAGGGAGTAGTCAGCTTTGAGATTCAGAGGCTTATGCCTTTTTACTTTGATATTTCTGTCAAATTTCTGGTATTGATGTAAAAGGGGGAGAGATAGTGATGTGAAAAAGAAATTCAGAACTTTACAGAGATATTATTCAAAGGGGGAGAGTTATTGATATTCAGAGCTATATGCAAGAGATTGTTGGTTGTCTTCCATAGGGGAAGACTTGTTTGGCATTTCTTGGTACTTAGATGTTTTTCACATCTAGTGTTGCCATCAATGCCAAAGGGGGATATTGTTGGCCTTTTGGTGGAAATTGATTGTGTTGCATTGACATTTTGTCATTGATGTCAACACTAGCTTTTTGGATGCTTTATCGACACCCTTCTGGTCCTGGTAGGTTGAGTAGTTTTTGGTTAACTTGGATCTGGCATGATTCAGTTGACTCTGGTATAATTTGGTGATGAAATTGGCTTGTCCATAATGCTTATACTCATATTTGGTCAGTTGGTTTTGTTCTGGTTATTGGATGTTATCCTGCTTGCTATGAAGATTGGTTTCTAGTTCTGACAAGTGATTCACTCACAGAGATTTTGGTGTAGATATTTGATGTATTGCATTATTGGTTTTGGTGCAGCTTCTCATTGAGTTTCAGGATGTTGTTGGTGATCATGTTCGAGACTTGGAATTTGGAGATCATTGCCGAAGCGTGTGGACCTATACTTGGTCCCGGTTGATCTCGGTTATGGACCAACACTAATGTAACATGTGGATAAGACCTATTGTTGTATTTCTGGGATGTCTTATGTGTGGATATTATTTGTTTAGTCTAAGGACAACATGTTTTGTAATTATGTAATTGTTTTATTGTCTGGTAGCTGACTTGATTGTTTATGGTCAAGGGTTTGTATAAATAAGATGTAAGATCTCATTGTAGATCATCATGGTTATTGTAAGAGGTCATGGTCAAAGAATGTAATATGCAAATAATGTAATATCATTCAGGTAGAGGAGATGGTCAGTCATTGGAGATAGAATTGGGTTTGTGTAAGAGGATTTAGTCCTTCGGTATTGAGCTTAACCAGAACTATACTCAGGCATAAGAGATGTTATCTTTTACATTTCAACACTTCTCTGAATTGTAGTCTAGATTTATATGTAGTCAGTGAGACTTCTTTTGTGATGAGCAATGTGCTCTAGGATATTGGCCTTCTTGTAAGTGTAGGCCCCTTCATTGTAAATTCACATACTTATTGTAGAAGTATTATTTGACTGTGGGTAGGCTTCCCACCATGGTTTTTCCCTTTACCGAGTTTTCCATGTACAAATATTGGTGTTGTGTGGATGGTATTTATGCTTAATTGGATTAACAGCTATTCCGGTATTATTGTTTTAGGTTCTAGTATTAAAGTTTAAATTGGTAATGCTTCCGATAATCTATGACAACTTATTCATCCCTCCCCTCTCAGTTGTCTTCCAGTTATCTAAATTGTCTAACACCTACAAGAATGCATTAAGTACATCTTACTGTACACATGAAATGTTATAAGTGCCAAAATGTTGGTCACATAGCAAGGTATTGCAAGCTAAGAACCAACAAGAAAACGAAAATAGTACCAGATGAGAAGTTAGAAACAAAACCGGAACACAAAGTGACAGAAGAGGAAAAGAAAGAAGAGAAACTGATTTGGGTAGAGAAGGAGAAAAAAAAGATAGAGTCTAGCCTGATTATGCAGACTTCTCTACATGTTGAAAGGAGGAATTTATGGGTAGTTGATAGTTGTTGCTCTAATCACATGACTGTAGATAAGAAAAAGTTCATCAAGCTTGATGATTGGAATGGTGGTTCAGTCTGGTTTGGTGACAACTCCTCCATCAAGATCAAAGGCTAGGGTACACTGAATATTGATGGAAAGCTCAAGGTTCATGATGTGTACCATGTGGAAGGGCTGAAGCATAACCTATGTAGTGTAAGTCAGATGTGTGACAAATGGTACAAGTTTTCATTTGACTCTATCGGTTGTCAAATAAGAAAGAAGAGTATCATTCAGGTGGTAGAAGAAGGAAATAGAACAAAGGGTAATGTCTAAAATTTGAAGGAATGCTAGGTGTCCCAATGCATGATGGGATGGGTTGATGAAAGTTGGTTGTGGCACCAAAGATTAGGCCATGTGAATTTTGATAATTTGGTTAAAATAAGCAAGAACCGGTATGTGAGAAACATACCTTAGATCATAAAACTGGCAAGCACATTTTGTGATGAATATGTCATCTAAGCAAGAAAAGGTTAGCTTTAAAACAAAATAATATAACACCTCAAGACCTTTGGATTTGATACATACAGACTTATTTGGGCCAACATGGATAAGAGAATTGGCTGAAGAAAGGTATTTCATGTTGTCCATAGATCATTACTCAAGAATGACTTGGGTAGACTTCCTCCATGATAAATGAAAAACATTTGAGAGATTCAAGATTTCCAGGAAGATAGTAGAAAATGAAAGTGGATACCAGGTAAAATGCTTAAGATCAGACCGGGGTGGATAATTTTCTTCCAATGAGTTTGTCAACTACTATGAGAAACATGGAATCTGAAGACAGTATTCAGCTACAAGGACACCTCATAAAAATGGGGTGGTAGAGAGGAAAAACAAAACAATGAAGGAGATGGCTAGGACTATGTTGAATGAGGCCAACATACCAGATATATACTAGAAGGAAGCAGTTCATACTACAATCTACACATTAAATTGGGTATAGTTAATAGTCAATAGTATAATGATTCCTTATGAGTTATGGAATGAAAGGAAACCATCACTCAAACAATTCAGAGTGTTTGTAAGTAAGTGTTTCATCAAGAGATATGCTGATGGATTATGAAGTTTTGATTCCTAGAGTGATGAAGGAATCTTTTCGGGATACTCAACCAATAGTAAAGCCTACAAATGCTACAACAAGAGATTGAGAAGGGTGGTTGAGAGTGTAAATGTGAGAATAGATGAGGACTCACTTAGAGGAAAATCTGCACCAACACCTAATATTGTTGAATAAGATATTGAATATAAAGAACAATCTAATAATGGACCAGTAGGAGATACACCAAACAAGATCCTCAACTAGTATGTGTAGAAGAATCATTCGGAAGAACAAATCATAGGAGATAGAAATGAAGGTGTGCAGACCAAAAGGAGATTAGCCAAGGAAAGTGAGGAGGTAAATTTCAGCCTCATGATTGAAGTAGAGCCCAAAAGTTTTGATGATGCTAGCAAAAGTGATAAGTGGGTAGATGCCATGGATGAAGAATTGAAACAAGTTGAGAAGAATCAGACTTGGGAACTTGTTCCTAGACCAGTAGACAAGAATGTCATAGGTACCAAATGGGTCTACTAGAACAAGATGAATGTAGAAGGTAAGATAGTCTGGCATATAGAAAGTTTAGTTTGAAAAGAGTATGCTCAAGTGGAAGGCATTTATTTTAAATAAACCTTCACACTGGTTTCTATATTAGAGGCAATAAGAATTTTTTTAGCCCTCTCAACCTATAAGGGATATAAAGTGTATCAGATGGATGTAAAATATTTTTGGCTCAATGGTAGTCTTGAAGAAGAGGTGTATATAGAACAGCCAGAAGGGTACCTATTGCATGAAGATGAAAGTTTTGTATTCCAGTTGAAGAAAGCCTTGTATGGTTTGAAGCAGGCTCCTCGAGCATGGTATTCCTTATTAGACAAATACTTGAAGGAGCAAGGATTCTAGAAAGGGAATACATACATCAACTTGTATGTCAAGGTAAATGGAGATCACACGATTATAGTTTTATATGTGGATGATATTATTTTTGGGGAAGATAAGGACATTATGTGCAAAGAATTTGTAGATCAAATGAAGACAAAATTTGAGATGTCAATGCTAGGTGAGTTGTCCTATTTTCTTAGTTTGCAGATCTCACAGCAGGAGAAAAGAATTTTCATCTCCCAAACCAAGTATGCTACATACATGCTGAAGAAATTTTGAATGGAGCACATCAAACCGGTAAGTACTCTCATGATAACCAGTTGTAAGTTGAGAAAATACTATATAGGTCTATGATTGGCAGTATGTTATATCTAACAACATCTAGACCAGATATTGTATAAGCTATTTGCATGGTAGCAATATTCAAAGCTCCTCCTAAATAGTCTCACCTAAATGCAGTCAGAAGAATCTTCAGGTATCTGCAAGGAACTATCAACCATGGTCTCTGGTATCCTAAGAAAGTAGGCTTTGCTTTGCAGGCTTATACTGATGCAGATTGGGTAGGAAGTATAGATGACTAGAAAAGTACAAGTGGAGGTTCCTTCTAATTAGGAAACTGGTTAGTATCATGGCACACCAAGAAGAAAGATTTGATGTCATTATTTGCTACTGAGGTAGAGTATATAGCAGCTGCAACATGTTGTTCACAAGTTTTATGGATGAAGCAGACACTAAAAGACATACAAGTGGAGATACTCGAACCTATTCCAATTTGATGTGATAACTCAAGTAAATTCAAAATCTCCAAGAATCCAGTAATGCACTCAAGAACAAAACACATTTCAATCAAGTATCGCTTCTTGAGGGAGAAGGTAGTAGATAAAGAGGTCATAGTAGAATATGTTCTGACTGGTGAGCAGATTACTGACATATTTACCAAGCCACTTCCTTTGGGTCCATTTCAGTATTTGAGACAAAAGATGGGAGTTGTCCCATCATCTGTCAACACTTAAATGCATAGGAGATTGCATGATTCAAGGGGAGTTAATATCTTATGACTCTTGAATCATGATGGATGGACAAAGGGGGAGATTGTGTCCTAACCAGATAAAATCAAAGGATAGATTACTAGTGTCTGACTAAGGTTCCCTTTGCCATTGTTGTCAAAGGGGAAGACAAACTAGAAATGAAAATGTTGACATCAATGCCAAAGGGGCAGATTGTTGGCATTTAGTTGTTATTGATATCAATCAGTATTGCAGGCAGGCTACCGGTATAGGTATGTCATCTGGTATAAAGAAGAGTGAACTGGTATGGTGGAAGACAAGTACTTATTGAGACTATCAGTGACTTCACCAGTATGAGATGAGATGCATGTGTGTGTTAGCATATTGAATGATAACCAGTAGAGCATAAACCAGTTTGGAGGTTGGCTGCCTATTTATGATAAAGAGGTAGGATGTTGAAATGATCTCAAACCACCAGAGGTGAAGATGTGCTACCGTTGTAGTGTGCACTACCAGTTAGCAAGAGGAGAAGGTCTCACTAGTAAAGGCTTGTGTTGATATAAGTGTGTTCAATTTTCAAGTGTAAACTAACCTTGTGTCGCTAAAATGAGTGTATGACTGATGTGATGACATGTGGTAGTGAGGTGGCAAATATACAGAGGTCGGTGAAGCCTCCATCGACATGGTTGTTGAAACAACTAGTCAATATTAATGAAACAACCACAAATCATGGGATGATAATAGATTGATGTGGCTTGAGGAAGGAAGAATGACATAGAAAGATTATTGAGTTGTTTGCACCTGGATAGAAGCAATGAAATCAGACTACAAGAGGACCTTGAGAAGGAAACAACTAGGTTTTAAATGAGTTGACAACTTTCAAGGCCAAAAAACATGGCTGAGATTGGTATCTTTAGAAAATATGCAATGGATAATGGAAAACACGTATAGATGCATTCCCTGAGTACAGGTGATCAATCCAAGGTAGATTGGATTGAATCTCATGTAAATTTGGTCAGGTGAAGGAAACCTTAACTGCTCTAAGTTTGAATTGATTCTTGGCAAGAAAGCTCAAGTTTAAATATGATGAATTAAAAATATGATTGTTTCTACTATAGAGTGAAGGCAAGTGTGAAATTGTTGTCTAAGAGTTGAAGAGATAAACACTTGAAGTGTTCATAAGTGAATACTAGACTAGTAAGGAGAAGCAGGATAAATCGATGTAAGGAACAAACTAGTGGAGTGAGCATAGAACACAGAGGTGACAAGCCATCAAAAGTGGTACCTGATAAAGAGTCATCAATTGTGAGTTGAGGTGAAAAGACATTGTGAGAGGGGATTTAGAAAAGTTATCAGAAAATAAAAGTTGTAGAGTGGGTGAAGAGAATATAGATCGGTAAGGTTCACTAGTTCATTTTCCAAAATCTGAATGTAAGGTTCATTTTCCTTCTTCTCCTCATTGGTTTCTCCTGAATCTTCAGGACACTCATCCACTCAGACATTATCACTTTCAATGATCTTCTTTGTCTAGTTGTTGTAACATTTGTAGGCTTTTCTCTTGGTGGAGTAACCAAGAAATATGCCTTCATCACTCTTAGCATCAAACTTACCAACATACTCACCTCTCTTGATAAAACATCTTCTACCAAAGATTTTAAAGTAACTGACATTAGGTGATCTACCATACCAGTATTCATAAGGATTTTTATCCTTACCTCTTTTAACCAATATCCGATTCATTGTGTAGATAGTTGTGCTGACAACTTCTCTCCATAAAGTCTTAGCAACACCTCCCTGTATCAACATAGTCCTAGAAGCTTCAACAACTAACCAGTTTCACCTCTCTACAATACCATTCTTTAGTGGTGTCCTAGGTGTAGAAAGTTGCCTCTTAATTCTATTGTCTTCATAGTATCTAGTGAATTCCTCTAAAGTAAATTTACTACCTTGATCGGTTCTTAAGAACTTTATCTTCTTTCCACTTTCCTTTTCAGCCAAGGCTCTGAATGCCTTACACTTGTTGAAGGCTTTTGTTTTTCCCTTCAAGAATGTGACCCACATCATTCTTGAGCAATCATCAGTGAAGTTCATAAAATACCAATCACCTTGAATACTCCTAGTCCTTATTGGTCCATAGAGGTCTGTATGAACAAAATCTCGCAAATGTTCCACTGACAAAGATTTTCTCTTAAAAGTTGAGGATGCCATCTTCCCTAACTAGCATTCCTTACATAGAGCATTCACTAGGTTGTCTAGCTGAGGAAAACCTCTTACCAATTTGGACTACTGACTTTTACAATGTTATCAAAATTTACATGACAAAATCCCCAATGCCAAAGCCAACTATCTTCTACTTTAGCAATTAAACAACTATTGACTTTAGAATTTAG
Source organism: Cryptomeria japonica (assembly GCF_030272615.1). Classification (NCBI taxonomy): domain Eukaryota; kingdom Viridiplantae; phylum Streptophyta; class Pinopsida; order Cupressales; family Cupressaceae; genus Cryptomeria; species Cryptomeria japonica. The sequence continues at coordinate 589,941,601 of NC_081405.1, read as the reverse complement.
GTGAAATAGGTTACCTTTTGTCTGCTTGCCAGTTGCAATCAGTTCACTTTTGCTTCCATAGATTTTGCACATTCCATTCTTGAATTCCAATGGATAACCTTTGTCACTGAGTTGAGAAACACTCAAAAGATTGTGTTTCAATCCTTCAACCCAGTAGACATCATCTGCATTGTTCTTTCCATTAAGAGAGATGGTTCCCTTTCCTTCTACCATGTAGGGTGAGTCATTTCCAAATCTTGCAACACCTCCATCAAATTCCCTCAAAGTAAGAAACTCACTTTGGTCACTAGTCATGTGGTGTGAACAACCACTGTCTATAATCCAATCATCAAAACTATCCATGCGAGAGACTAATGCCTTCTGATATGATGTCTCTTCTTTAATGGAAACACAGACAATGTCCTCATTTGTAATTCCTCCATGAACTACAATGACACAATCTCTTTTACCTTTTCCTTTGTACTTCTTATACTTCTCACATTTCTGCTCATTATCTCCATTTGGACAGTTAGCTACAATATGTCTAATCTGGTTACATGCAAAACACTTCAAAGGTAATTTACCTCTGTACTTACTGGTACCTTTAGGTAACCGCTTGACCAACAATGCTTCAAGCTCAATCAGACTATCTTCATCATCAACTTCTCTACTAGATTTGGACTCATGACTGCGACTAGCTTCTCTTCTTTTCCTTGCCGGTGGGCTAGAAATTGAAGCTCTAAATGCAGATTCTGATATCTGAATACTTCCACCATAACCATTTAATTCAAATGCAGTTAGTTTACCAATGATGGAGTCAAGAGTTATCTTTGTTTTATCAATAGACTTGAGTTCCTGAATGGTTCCAACTCAGATAGCATAGACTAGTAGAAAGGTTCTCAACACCTTGCTAACCATTGTGGTATCCTCCACTATACCACCTACACTTTTGATCTCACCGACTATCTCCTTGATCCTTTGACCATACTGTTGCATATTTTCACCTTCAAGCACCTGCATGTCATTAAATTTACCTCTCAGACTCTCCTCTTTGGCAATCTTCACATGCTCATCACTGCTATAGATATCCTCAAGTTTCTTCCATACTTCAAAAGCAGTTTCCAAACCATGAACATCAACATACTCTGAATCAAACAAGGAACTGATAATGTCCTCCAATGCTTAATTATTCTCGTGTTTCTCCTTCTTTTGATCATTTGACAAAATCCCACTAGGCAAGCTATATTTAGTAACAACATGTTCCCAATATTGACTTCCTAAGCTCTTGATATAGATCTTCATCCTATCACTCTAGATTCTGTAGTTTTTCCTATTGAATTTTGGACCTTCTCTCTTCATCATGTTCTTCTAGATCTTTACCTCAAGTTGTTAGGCTTAAACACAAGAGGAACTTAAATTTTTTAGGTCTCGCAGACAACTAAGAGGGGGGGGTTGAATCAGTTGTCAAATAAATTCAAACCAAAAACTACTTAACCAACCTTAATGCTTAATACCGGTAAACCAAACTTTATGCTGGTAGACAATTTATCAGTTAATTACAGTACCGGTAAAGATTAATGTATGAAACAGAAAGACAATAACATCCACAACACATAACACCAATATTTGTATGTGGAAACCCTATATGGGGAAAAACCACGGTGGGAAACCTTACCCACAATTAGATGATACTACTGCGGATAGTATGTGTATACGAATGGGGTCTTCACATGCAGAAAGGCCAAGCACCTAGAGCTCACTAATCAAACACTAATAGAAGTCACACTGACTATAATTGGATGGTTAAATCCAATAATAATGTACTGCAAAAAATAGCATCTTCATATGCTAGATTTAGTGCTAGTGTAGTTCTGATTGCCTTTACAAAGACCTTCCTTCAAGCTTCAAATGATGTCTATGTGTATGGCTCTACTTATTCTTGCATATACCGAATTATAATTCTTCTCACATTCCCATATCGATCTTAAAAATAAGATCTTACATATATACCATAACCTAAGACCAATTTAAGTAGGTCGGCTCTAAAAGATATTACAATAAAATTAATTTACAAGTAAATCAATAACCTATGCACTACCTGATTGAACATGTCAACTTAATGCATTTACAACATTGATAAATCATCTCCAAAGCGTGTCATGCTGATCTGGAATAGATAAGCCTGCCAGTGCTTATTCTGGACCTATTTGTTGATAATAGCAAATATGCAAACACAAATATACCAATGAACAAATCTCAAAGAAAAATTGTCCAAATGATGTCTTAAACATAACCAAGTGTTTTCCATGTCATTCCAAGTGTCGGTGAACAATATATCTTGTCAGTGAATCAGATACCGGTGACTGTGCATAAAGTCACTTGCTTGCCAGTGAACATTGCCAATTCTTCAAAGTACCAGAGTTGATAAGTGTTAATAGGTGTTGACATCAATGACAAAACCATATCAACATATCCAAAATACCAACAATCTTCCCCTTTGGCATTGATGGCAATAGATCTGAAACTCATATATTATTTAACCAAAACATCAAACCACTTTACTAACATTAGTAATAGTACATTTTAGATCACTTCCGGTCATCTAAACACATCTAAGTGGTTTTACCAGTCAAATAGATTAACCATATCAAAACATAACCACAAAATCATTCACCACTTGACACAATGATTTTTGATGTGGAAACCCAAATGGGAAAAACCATGGTGGGGATAAATACCCACAAGTATTTTGAACTCTTTTGAAGTTTGGCCTGTTAGGAGCCAAGCCTTGTTAGAAGATTTACAAAAATATCCTATTAGGAATAGATCTGGTTAAGGACCACCCGGTTAAGGGATTGACTACAATACCCTATTAGGAGTAACCTCGATAGAGGATTTCAAATCCAAGATAATGGATCACCTGGTTAGGGGATTTAGAAAACACCAAGCTTGTTAAAGTTTACCTAGTTAATGGGTTTAACTGTCATAATTGTTAGAGAACAATAGGGTATTTTGTGATCTGGTAATAGCACTACTCTACTTTATTAGATCCTTTTTATGCTTATATTTGTCTTCACACATTGTGCAGATACTCCTCCTGCTTTGATAATCAATCACATTGACACACTTAACCAAAATTGCCAACACTATTACAAAACAACTCATTGACTTTATAAGTAAATACAATAGGTCAGTGACACATCACAAAACCTAAGATCTCATAGAGATTACCAAACAAATCAGTTGAAACATGACCGCTAGATTATATAGCAATCATCTGCACATTGTTCTAGACAACCTCGACCACTCGTGGATTACCAGACATTGGATCCTATAACTCATCACATGGTTTCCACTTCATGCTATGCACTCGCTCATTCCCAAAATAAATCAGTGATCTCTACTTGTCAAAACTACTTTAAAACTCATCACGTGCATCATTTATATGTGGCATAATCATCTTTGATCACCATTCAATCATAGATCAACATAACTGATTCACCAAGCTCCATTGGTTAGGGTTACTAGTTGATCTCTCTACTTTAATAGTAATATCGGTTTCCTTCACTCCTCAACTAGCGGTTGCAATACAACTCCATTACTGGTTACAATTGACATCAATGACAACACTTATACTTCATTAATGCAATTTTCATGCAATGCCAACATATTTGACAAACTTTGTAAAGAATCATGATACCTAAAAGAAAATGTTACCCAAAGATGTTGACATAATTTATTTTGGTTCTCGATTTGTCCCAGACAAGAAAGCATTGTTACAGTGAGCTCTATATCCAAGGAATAAAATACCAACACTAGTGGAAACTGACAAGGTATTTGGTCACTTCATAGTTCAAATAGTAGGTGAGATAGACCCAATGGATAAATCAGATCTAAATGTAAATATGACACAATTTAATTAGGCACAAATGAAGCATGTGGTCAGGGAAAGGGATGTGTATAAAGCCAAATGTGAGAAAGTAGAAGAGTTCAGGTTACAACTTGAGGAAAAATTGAAAGCAATCATTGGCAAGGAGGACTTCTCTTATGAGTATGAACAACAAGTGACAAAAGCATTATAGGACACAAACTATTGAAGGTACCAAGCATACAAGCTTTCAAAAAGCAATAAAGAATAGGGAGGAGCAAAGAAAAAGGTGTTGCAATATGTACAGAGCATGATGACATGATGATATTTTATGTTGTCATTGATGTCAATATGCTAAAGTATGAACCGGTATGTTGTAGTAAGCAAACTAGCAAGAGAACTAGTATGATGATGTAAACCAGTATTTGTGAAAAAGTGAAGTTGTATGTTTGTTCAAGGTGAACCGGTATGCTGGAAAGAGAACCGGTAAATGGAAGTTTTGTATCAGGGTTTCATTTTGCATGACTACCGGTTGGTAGTCTCAGCTTCAGGGTTTCTAGTTGATGCATTCCAAGATTGTGCGATTCAAACGATGACATCTTGTGATGAGTTAGAATTGTAATGAAGACCAGATAAGTGTTGCCATGTCAGCCTTGTGTGCATGAAGGATTTCCTTGAGGATCTTGCATGGAGATTGATTCTATCTACCTTAGGAATGTGAGAAGTCTCTATAAACACTGGAGAGTGCATGATGAGTTATCAGCTTCCTGAAGTGGCAAAGAATGAATGTTGGAGAACATCTTGAGATCTATTCAAGATTGTTGTATTCGATGTAGTGTGATTAACAGTTAGGATTGAACCGACTGGATTGTAAAACCTAAATGTTTAGGGTTTAGAGTTTATGCTACCAACCTATCTGTTTCCTATAAGGTCGATGATGTTTTTCATTTTGAAGTTGTTGGAAAATGTTATGTGTGTATCCCAGTGAGTGATACTTGATTATTGCCACACTGAAGAAGTGTGTTGATACTTGCAGAGTGTGAATGCAGAAGAAAAGGAGCTAAAGTGGATCTTCCTTAGCATTGAGTGCTATTATCAAATCAGTGTATTACCTATTGACTTCTAACCATTTTAGCAGTTGGAAAATCCCTTAACTAGGTAGCTTTAACAAGCTTTTGTGCAAATCCTTTAATAGGGTGACTCAATTCAATGAGTTCTTCAAATCCTCTTGTGAGGTAACCTCTAACAGGGTTCTAACCTTTAACCAAGTATTTAGCCATCCCTTAATCGGGTGATCCCTAGCAGGATCGGTTTCTAGCATAACCTATTGTAATAGTCTTTAACCGGACTAGGCTTCTAACAAAGTGAAATTTAAAAGAGTTCAAAGAGCAGCTTGTGGGTATTCATCCCCACCGTGGTTTTTCCCAGTTGGGTTTCCACGTGAAAAATCAGTGTGTCATGTGTGATGTCTTTCATGTGATGGTTTAGTGTTTTATGTCAAACTAGTAAAATATGTTGAAATAGCAGTCATTATATTTTTTATGATAGATTAATTGTTTATGCATAAGGGTGAAGTGGAGATGAGGTATTAGATTGTATGGAAAGCTAAGGGTTACCGGTTTATGTCTTTCACATTCTCACTATGTTTTATCGGTAGTAATATGATTTAGACTAGTGTTGTTGCTTTCCAAGAAAAGTTCAGTGTGTGCAGTCAAACCGATTCAGGGAAAGTGTTTTTGCCCATACTGATTCACCCCCCTCTCAGTACCAGTTTGGTACTAATTGTTCATCATTTATTTATCAATTGGTATCAGAGCATCCTCTAGGTCCTCTGTGTTGTAATATTAACTGCTTGAGGAAAATATCCTACTCTAATGATGAAGAGGGAAGGTCCAAAGTTCAACGGAGACAACTTTAACATATGGAAGGAAATAATGAAGATATACATTAGAAGCATGGGTGCTCAACACTGGAGCTATATTGAGAATGCTTATGTTATCCCTACCGGTACTCTCACCGATGATCAAAAGAGAGAGATTTAGGAAAATGGGCAAGTCATGGAAGTCCTAATCAGCAGTCTATCTGAGATTGAGTTTATTGATGTTCAAGATAAAGACAATCCCAAAGAAATATGGGATGCTCTTGAGGATATCTATGGTGGTGATGAGCATGTGAAACAAGCTAAGGAAGAGAGCCTTAGGGAAAATTTTGAAGACATGCAGATGGTTGAAGGAGAGACCATTCAACAATATGGAATAAGAATCAAAACTATTGTTGGAGACATCAAGAGTGCAGGTGGTAAAATAGATGATTCCACTATCATTAGCAAAGTCTTGAGATCCTTATTACTAGTCTATGCAATAAGGGTTGCTGCTATTCAGGAGTTGAGGTCTATAGACAAGACAAAGGTATCTCTAGACTCCATCATTGCTAAGTTGACAGCTTATGAGCTAAATAATTATGATGGTAGTATTCAGAAGACTGAATCAGCCTTTAGAGCTATTGTCACTGTTTTGAACTTGGGTAATATTGTTCCATAATCGGCTAAAATCTGCAATGTTGTGCTTAGCTTTTTATGTTGCCTTTGAGATTTTTGGGTCAAAAAGGGGTTTAGAATTTTTGAATTTTAACCCTTCCTATGTTCTAAAAGCCCTTGCGTTCTATTTTTGTGTTACCTTTTCCCACTTAACTGGAAGGGTAGGTCTATCATGAAAGGGTCCCCCCTTTACAAATTGCCATAGGTGGGTCTTTATTAAATCTTGTATTTAAGTGCCCTTTTCCTAAGTTTTCATTTCCTTGTCGGGCTCTATAAAGATCTTGCAAGTTACAGCAAATCTAACGGTGTACATGGTCTCACAAAGGGAATATGTGCAATTTTTATCTTTCTCAAAATAATGAAAGGATAGGTGGGTCCCAAAAGTAAGCGGATCCTTTGGATAAAGGTCGATAAACTTGCAGTTGATTCAACAGTGCGCATGGAGTCATAGCCAAAAGTGGTCTGAAGTTTAACTTTCGTGAAGTAGCGAAAAGGTGGCGGGCCTAGGTAAGTTGTTCATGAAAGGATTAACAAACGATCATCTTAGAAAGGATCTAACGGTTCACATTGGTTCGCGAAGAAAAGCTTGCGAAGATTTAAAGTCTGCGAAATAGTGAAAGAGATGGTGGACCCGGGCGGGTAGGTTAAAGAACGAAGTTAAAAGTTGAGCATCTGGCTCAAGATCTAATGACCTGCGTTGTTTTCCTGGGTGAAGTAACATGAAGTTTAGTTTTCACGAAGTAGTGAAATGAGGTGGCAGTTGCATGACAGATGATGTGGCAGAACAATTGGATGTCCAGCTAGGGCAAATGATGATCTGTCAGTATGACATGCAGTTCCAAGTAGCTTGTGGATGGCCCACTTTGATTGGGCGGTGATGGTGATGAAATCCATGGCCAAGATAAAACACACGGCCATTAAAGTTGTGAAGTTGGATAGAGTTCTTCGATGAATTGGCAGCTAACACATTAGAGCTGTCAACCAGAAATAAAAAGGGCACATGAAATCCATGCAAAGGGTCCACTTTCAAGGTTAAATGGCATTAAAGGCCACGTGTCTCAAAGGTGATCCACTGACAAGAGTTGTTTCACAGCCCAGAGATGCAAGGTCTTTAGACTTCATGAAGTAGCAAAGACCGTTAGCGGTAATGATTCCCTACAATTAGTGAAAAGACAAGCGGTCACCGTGTGGAGTAAAAGTCGAGCAGATAATAGAAGATCTAAAGGATGGCATTGTTTCACATGGAAGAGATGCGTAAGGTTTATGCTCTGTGAAACAATGAAAGGAAGGTAGGGCCCAGTTTTAAGAAGCTTGACCCAGGTAAGGTAAAAGACGTGCGGGTTTCGCAAGATCCAAAGGACAGCACTGCTTTGCAATGAAAAGGTGTGCGGATTTTAACCTCTGCAAAAAATAAAAAGGAGAAACACATAGAAAATGTTATGATCCTTTGGAGCCATTTTCGAATTCGGCAGCGAATTCAATTCTGAGTTGATTGTCGAAGCATGTGGTTTTAAATGCTTCAATTCATTGCTATATTGTCATGTTAAGCTTCACATCAAATTGGATGTTGGCATCATTTTGAAGAGTTATACAAAGGAGTTGGTGCACAAAGCAAATTTATTCAAACAAGCAGTGAGTTTCTGCATATTGCTTGACTGTTACTACTTGAATTTGGATCATTGCATGCTCATTTTCTCAGAGGTTACTCATAATTTTAATTAATATAGCTATGATTCTGGTATGGAACCAAGAAGGGATTTCACAGGGAAGGTGAATTATCAGGATAGAAACATATGTGATGATTTCTTGGAACAATTGACGATGTCCACAAATGTCGTGGCCAAAATTAAAGAATTGGTACCTAAAGCCCCCCGTCTAAGAATTGGAGATGGTTTGTATGACAAAGGAAATTGGTTGAGAGATCCATAGATAGGGATATTAGGTTTGGGTCTTTTCAAAGTAGGACTGAGTCAGAGACATGCCCTCACCCCAATGAATAGTATATGAGAATTAGACGTAGGAAAGCTCATAGTCCCTGGGGTTTTCATGGATGTTGATTAGTTAACCCAGATTGCACACAATTATGACCCAATTGGCAAATGTATCAAGAATGTGAGTGGAGGAGCCCTAATTGAGATCAATGATGATGAGTTTAGAAAAGTGTTTTAGCTCAGTGAAGTGTCTAATTATTTAGAGACCATAAATTTTTGTACACTGGCCCAGGTTTACAATGTACAAAGGGATCACATCAGGAGTGGACCTTTGAAAGAGTTTTTTGTTAAAATAGGAGGGTTAACTATTGTAGGCCTTAGTACCATGGAGCCTTTCTCCCTGAACTTGTTTACTCTAAGGGCTAAAGGCATGTATTGGTCACTATGTCAGATTTTTGGGCAAAATGCTGAAACCACCATGCCAACTCATTACATGTTAATGATAGCACAGATTCTAAACCCCTCTCTAGCAGAAACCTTTGATTATGCACCTTACCTCACTGATGCAATTCATATAGGGTTAGTGGGTATAAAAAGTGGTAAGGTGGATAGGCCTTTTGGGTGGTACTCTCTTCTTACACACATGTTTTTGTTCAAAGGTGCTGATTATTTTGCAAATGAAATGGATTTAGTTAAGGAGAAAGATGATGAAGAGATGCCTATACAACTGTGGAGTACCATTTTGTCCTGGGACAGAGAGGATGATAACTACCTAAGGTTTGACAGATGTTTTGCATCTAAGATTAGGATTCTTTTGTGGTCAGAGAACCATAGGATCCCCAAAGCTCTTTTAGAATTCCTTAGGCCTAAGGAATTTGTTGTAGGTATCAAGATTGTGCACAACTAGGATGACATATACTTATACCCTATCTCTACAGTTTTTAAAAGTTTATGGTTTCAAAGGAACTCCATATTTATTGCCTTATGAAGTCCCATTAAAGATAGGAATTGTAGAGGTCCTATGTTAAATTGGAGGTGTGCAAGAGGCAGAGCTAATGAATAGGGGAAAAAGGACTATTTTCCCAACTATCACCGTGGCCCATCAATTTGTGATTACCAAGGGTGGTTGGAAATACTTTGATGACTTATTTCAACCATATAGGTTTCCCACTACAGTAATAAGGTTTGTTGATCCTGAGGATTTTTTCAAAGGCATGTTAAGGAAGAGAGCAATATGTAAAGGTAGGCCTCACCAATTCCATTTTTCAGGGGATTTAATTAGAAATGAGTTCAATTTGGATGAGCAAGAATTGTGGAAAGAAAAGTGGGTGGCATACAAAAAGGCTCTGGATTTTATTCACCAATTTGCTAGTGATTATGACCCTCTATCTAGCTTTAATCATTTTGAGGAAAACATCAAATTCTTAATTCTTTATTTTGAATATTTAATGCAACTTTGAAGGAAAAGAGGGAAGCTATAATTAGAGATAATCTTGATAAGGCTAAGATGGTTCTAGCCAAGCCTGCCTTTGCTAAGGCCATCCCTTCAAGTAATTATGTAATGCATAAGAAGTCAAAATATAGTGTGTTGATGCCAATAATAGGTGAGCCCTCTACTTCAAGAGGCAAGAGAGCAATTGAAGATGTCATTGACATCCAAGACTCCCCTAAAAGGCAAAGGGTGGGGAAGGAACTGCAAATAGGTGAGTCTTTGTACTCTCCATCTTAATCCCCTATCCATATAGGAGATGAACGGGCAATAGCAAAACAATTGTTTCAATTAGGGATGTTGGAGAGATTGCTTATACATATGAGGAAACACAAGAGGGAATTACAGAAGAGCCACATAGTGCTCAGATGAACTTAACTGTGGATGAGTTCAAAGGTAATGCGCTAGACCCTATTGTCAAGCAAGCCAGTGAGGAGTTCCTGGCTGATAGTAATTTTGTCACAATAGGGGCCTTCATGCAATTTTTTTGGAAGCAAAACATAGAGAAATTCAAGGCAATGTGTGAAAATAGGAAGAGTGAGCAACCTCACAAAGATGCAACTTTGGTGTAGGAAGAAGTAAAGCAAGAAATGATTGCAGAATTCAAGGCCATTACTCCTCAAAAGGGAAGAGAAATGGTGTCAAAGGCTGGTGTTCTAATTCTCCCTGAATGAGATATAGCATATGCCTTGGTACTTGAAGTAGTCATAAAAGAAACCAAGCCTATGGAAGGAGTGACATTCAACAAGAATAATGTTGCTTTAGTCATGTGGTCCTTAAAGAGGGATGAAAGTAGAAGGAGGAAAGATACCTCAAAATCTAGTTTCCTAGGAGGTATGATAGTTAAAAGAGTCCAAGACACAAGAGTGGTGGAAGCTTCCATCATAGTTCTAGAAATTGCAAAGTTTGGTGTGGTAATGACTGAGAAAGAAGCAAAGGAGAGAGCTAATCTCCAAGTAAAACTAGAAATAATTCTAAAGGCTTATGATGAAGCCAAAAAGGAGGTAGCTAATAGGGACAATATTATTGCTAGACTACATCTTTTCCAGCAAGACCTCCACCCACCAGTTCTATTGTTGAATTTCCTCCTTCTCCTATGCCTTCTGGTTATCAACCAGCTGAGACCATTGAAAATAAATTGGAGAAGTTAAAACAAGCTCAAGCCCTGTTTGCAAATAAATATGAAGAGAATGTAAAGGTCACAATTTCAAGTTTTGTTGATACAGTTGAAGCCCCTATTGTGTACACTAACATGAAAACAATTTTGGATGCTTTGAGTCAGTTGAATGAAAACAAGGCTATTTCAGAGCCTATTTTGAATAAGTAGATTATAAGAGAAGTGGATCTAGAGCTTACGTGTGTGTCCTATGATGAGGCAGGGTATGATGCCATTATAAAATCTACATGTGAATTAGCAAAAGGCATGACCAAGCTAGCAGAAGGAAGAACCAGTGTAGAGAGGAAGGCTAACTTATAGAAAAAGGAATGTACTGAGCATAAATTTGAATTGTTTCATGGGGGTTTTGTTAGCCAAAATTAGTTGAAGGACAAACAAGTATGGTGCTATGATCTAGGAGCTAACTTGTCTTTAAGGGTAAATGAAATCATCAATAAAGATGACACATCTCTATTTGTTAAGACAATGGAAGAAATAGAAAAGATAAAGTCACACTATGGTTTCTTGAAATCAGAAGTTAAGAAAGTGAGAAACCCTTGGAAAAGGTTAGTTAAATTGAAGAAAAAGATTTTTAGCTACTCATGGCCTAATGATGAAGTGTTTCAAGAGTGGACCAAAATGTATGCGGTGCAAGAAGAGGAAATCCTAGAATAGTTAGAAGATGTTGTAGTGGAGCAACAAACCGAAAAGGCTGCTGAGACTGAAAAGGACTTGTAACTGTTTCTTGAAGGAAATGGCAGTTGTAACAAATTATCCTTAGGAATGTCTGAAGCTTGTTTTTCATCCATGTTGTTATAAATGGATACCAGGACTTAGGAAAAAGGGATCACAAGAATTTATAAAGAAACTCTGCTAAAAAATATCTACCATTTTTTTGGCTATTACAGAGAATACTTTGAGTTATGTAAAATTTTCTCATAAATGAATATGAATATATAGATCAGAACTTGTCGAGCCTAAAATCAGTGTTGTCTTTTACTGTGCGTTCAGTGTTTTGTTGGTTTCATTTGAATAGTCTAGGGTTATTCAGTTGAACATGGATTGTAATGCAATGTTATGGATATGTTTTTAGCTTTTCTCTAGAGGAGAAGAATTAAATATTCCTGAAACAACTCTGTTTGTAGATTACTTGTTTGCTGCTTTGAATTTGATAAATGATATCTAGTTTAACAAGAAAGAACTCTTATATATGTCAGACATGTATAGGGTTAATAAAAGCCGAAGTGATGAAATGTATGGGAATGTTTAATTTTAGAATCCTTCCTTGACTTAGGTGACTCTATAGCCTAGATAAGGCACTGGTATCAGTTGTGGATATCTTTCTATATCTCTTGGGGATCAATACTAAAAATGAGCATAAGTTTTGCATTTATTGTTTCAGTTTTATTAAGGTGATGAAGTCCATAGGTTTTTAGCATTGGTTTACTATGGATCTCAAATTTTAAAGTGTGAAAGTTTTCACATAAGGTATACCCACCTGAGCTTTGGATAAGTTTGAAGTGTAGAAGGTTTTGTTGAAACCTTGTTATATGTTATTCTAGAATTCTAATTTTCTTGGTGTCCTCTTCATATGCAAAAAGAGTTCATTATATTTCTTATAGGGAGGATAGAAGGGAATCATATTTTGAGAACAACTAAAGTGGCAACTCTGCTGGGGAGAGTCATAGTGTGTATCTATGTTACAGATTGGTGCTTGAATTAGTTTAGAAGTTTATTTGGATATTTGGGTGTTTGTTGTAGATTGCATTTCTCTCATTTGTGCTATCCTTTTCTCTGAAAAATCCTCCTAATTTTTTAAATCTTTGTAAGAGATTTGTCAAAACTTGTTTTCTTATTTCCCCACAACTTATGTGGGTGGTGACTCTGACAAGTATAACCAGTGCTATTTGAATAAGTATAACTCTTTTAAGATAAACAAGTATAATGCAGTGAGGAAGGAACATTAGGTATTTCATGAGGAAGCATCCTTAAGAGACATTGCAAGAGAGATTAGCTAAACAAGCATGGAGAGGCCATAAAAGATTAGTTGTACATGAGCCATCTAATGTTGCCTAGGTACAAAATAGCATTAATGCGGGTAAGTCATCTGAAAGACCCATATATGTAAATTCAAATTCTTCTTCGCACGAATCTGAATAGGACATTTTGGGTTTCCATTCTAGTTTGTTTGGTAATAATGAAGATGTCCAAGTTTTAAACCAGAGGATCTCTCATGCTAGTTTATCTGTGAAAGACATGAATAGTTCAAATATTAAGATGGATTTTGTACCTAGAACAGTTGATGGAAATATTAGTTTAATTGATATCGACCAAGTCAATGTGTCAGATTCTGAAGAAATGTTCCCTGATGAAGATAAGGTATCCCAAGAAATTAAGGCCCTTAATAGAAGATTCCATCACTTAATTTCCTTAAGAGTACAAAAGGAAGCAAATAAAGAAAAGGAAGTGAAAGCTAAATTAATTAAGAGGGATAGGCTTCTAAGGTAGATTGTTGATCTTGAGTTATTTACCCAAGAGAAAGCTAAGAGTGAGGATGAATGTCTAGTCATCAGAGAAATTTTAGTTGCCAAAACCAACCCTGCATACAAATCTATTGTGCAACTGAGTAGGGAGGTCGTTAGTGACCCACAACCTATTAGAAATAATGTTGACAAAGGAAAAAATAAGTGCATGGAAGATGGGTCTGGATCTAAGACTAGAACATTAATCTCTCATATGTTATCTGCACATGAGAGAGAGATAGATAGGATGAGGAAAGAGAAGGAAGATCAGTAGAGGGATTTGGAAAAGGCTGAATTAGAAGAAGCCAATCAAGATGTTAAAAGAAAGATTAATTATCTAAAGGCTCCTCCTATAATTTTTCCTTCAGCAAACCCAAATAAACCTGCTCCTCAACATGCCTCACTCCCTCCAGTCAAAATTCAGTCAACCTTTCCTGTGAGCACTGTGCTAACTAATCAAGCCTCTATTACTAATCAAGGTAACCAAATCCCTCTGACTCGTGGTCCTAATGTAAGAAAGAACATGGGAGATAACCTTACTACTAATCAATTCCAAAGAAGACCCATTAACTTGGAGTTATATAGACAACTCTTCTTTGATGGAATCCTAGGGTACCCTAGCCATGTTCCTAGTGAATTAAGGGATAGACTCCACAAATTTGCTGGCAATAATGCAATCAGTGCAGAAGAGAACCTAAAATCTTTCAGTGACTTGATAAATGATTATGAAATTGTAGATGAAGATGTCATCATGAAATTGTTTGTACAGTCCTTAGTAGATGATGCAAGGGATTGGTATAGAAGTCTCCCTATGAATAGAATTGGGTCTTGGGAAGATTTTAAGAATTGCTTTCAAGAACAATATGGTGACAAAACAAATGTGAGCTTCATGCTCAATGAGTTCAATAATAGTAGAAAGTCTGATAATGAAATTATCATAGAATTCAATGCAAGATTTCAGAAAGCAATGGATAGGCTCTATCAAGTAATGAGGTTAGATGATAATAAGTGTTTGAACACTTATTACAATGCTTTTGATTCGAAAATGGCCTATATTCTGAGGGATAAAAATCCGCATAATCTAAGGGATACATTTAGGATTGCCATTAATGTGGAGAGTAATAGGAAATCCTCTGGGAAAGTGGGAAGGAGAACTGATGGAAGGTTGTGGCAAGAATTAGAACAACAACCTAATAAAGTTGCCAAGGAGGATGACAAAATAGAGAAGTTAATGATTGCCATGAAAGATCTTACTGCTAAGGTAAGTAAAAATTAAAAACCTCATTATAATTGGCAAGATAGGCCTCCTAGATTGCATGACATGCCTTACAATACAACTTGGAAGGATGGCAAACCCCAAAATGAGAAGCCAAAAAATGCTCAGAGCCAAGATACCCCAAATCCTTTGAAAGAAGGAAATGTTCACAATATGGAGAATACTCCTTGGTGCATGGCTTGTGATGGACCACATTCTCCTCATCAATGTGTTGTAGCTCAAGCCCTTGAAGAATCCATGAGAAAAGAGATTGAGCCTGATATTAATATGTTTGAAATTGTTATTGAAAGTGATGATGAGTCTTTACAAAGTGAATTTTGTGAATGTGATGTGCTAAATAGTAATAGATCTTACCAAGGACAGTTGACACTTGATTGGCATCCTAACTTGAATGTGGTAACTATTGAAGATGATGAAGTTCATCTCTGAAGACCCAGTGATGAAGAGGTAAGAAATCTTACTAAGGTTGTCATAGCCAAAGCCAAGCATAATTATAACTTGAGAAGTGGTAAGAAGGATGGAGATCAAGGGGAACCTGGCTCAATGTTCATAAAAGAAGCATCTTAGAAGAAACCATCAAGTCATGGCATCTTGCCTCAAGACGGTCAAGCAAAGAATGACCAATTGAAAGATGTATCCAAGGGTATGGATAATAATGCTACTGGTGATATACAAGGAGCTGCTACATCAAAGAAGGCAAGTCAGCCTAAGATAGAGAAAGCTAAGATTAATATTGAGTTGATTAATAACTCCACTTTTGATATGACTTGGGCTCTTACCCAGATGAAGGTCACAGTCCCATTGGTAGAATTATTGAAAATAAAGGAACATAGAGAAACTGCTCTATCTTTCTTTTCTAAGATATTTGATAGTAGTACAACATTCCCTTCAGGTTCAATGAAGGATGAAAAGGATCTTGAGCTGCAAACCCTAGAGGTATATGTTGGAACAACTATTATACAAGATCCTTCATAGGTTGATCCTTTCTATGTTACTTTGTTAGTGAATAACTGGTTAATTAAGAACTATATGATAGATTCTAGTGCAGCTACAAATATGATGCGATATGGTGTCATGAAATAATTAGGATTGTCAGTAAGTACAGTGTATGGGAAATGTTATGCTATGGATAATAGAGAAGTACTAGTGATAGGTACAATGAAAGATGTGGAAGTAAGAATAGCAGCATTTCCTAAAGCAACATATAAGATGGATGTCATAGTAACTGATACAAAGCCTCATTATGGCATGCTATTATCTAGACAATGGGCTGCAACAGTAGGTGGAAATGTTCAGTTGGATCTTTCATATGCTACAATCCCATTCAATGGAAGCCATGTTAAGTTGTATAAAGAACAACGTGCCCCTAGGGTAATTGAGAAGATAGACCCTAATATGGTAAACTATATGATTGATGTGGATCTTAACAATATTAGAAGACAACTAATTTTACCTCAGTTGAAAAATACTGATTCTATTGTGACTGAATTGGAATCTCAATAGCATGGTTTATGGCACATGTATTTTGATGGAGCTTTCTCTAAAGAAGGATCTGGAGTAGGAGTTCTTTTTGTGTCCCCATCAGGTATAACCTTCAAATACTCTTTTCTGCTAGCCTTTCAGTTTACAAATAACACTGCTGAATATGAAGCCTTGTTATTGGGGCTTGAAGTTGCAAAGAAGCATGGGATTCAGTTGTTAAGAGTACTAGGGGATTCAGAGTTGGTTGTTTTTTAGGTTAGATCTAAGTATGCATCTAAAAATGATCGTTTGAAAAGATATAAACATGCATTTTGGGATGTGATTGAACATTTTTGTGCATTGTCTATTAATTGGATAGAAAGATCAAAAAACATAATGGCTGATTTCTTAGCAAATGTTGCATTAAAGAATGATGACAGAACACTAACCAGTGTATCCACAGTTGAGATAAAAGCTAGGTCTGCCATCCTTGATAATGTATATAATTGGCAAGTGTTTGCGGATGAAGAAGACATTCTCAGATTCATACAATGTATTGATGACTATGATGGACAAAAATTGATTGCAATGCATTGGTAGAAGTGGTGGAAGATAGAGAAATTGTGTTTGGAAATGACATGGTTCGGTTGGAAACTAAGGAAATACCTAAAGGATTAGTGGAATTGGAAGGTATGTTCAGTTACAGTGATAGTCATTTACATCAGCAGTCAACCACCAAGTTACATGAGTTGGAGGAAGTGAACTTGGGGACATAATCATCCCCTAAGTTGGTGTATATTGGAAAAAATTTGTCTCCTCATGTATGACTTAACCTTATTAATTTATTGAAAAAATATAAGCATGTTTTTTCTTAGTCTTATGAAGATCTGAAGGCATATAGACAAGATTTGTTATAGCATGAAGTCCCTTTGCTTCCAAATGCTAAGCCTTTTCGACAGAAACAAAGACCCATTAACCCCCTATTGGAATCTAAGATGCAACAAGAGCTAACCAAGTTGAGGGAAGGGGGGATCATTAAGCCTATAAGGAATTCATCATGGGTGTCTAATTTGGTCCCTATTAGAAAGAAGAATGGGGACATAAGGCTTTGTGTTGATTTTAGGAACCTAAATGTTGCTTCTTTAAAAGACAATTATTCTTCTCCCAATATGGAAGCAATGTTGCAGAAAGTAACTGGCTGTGACCTGTTGTTTATGATGGATGGGTTCTTAAGATATAACCAAGTGTTAGTGAAAGAATCTGAACAATTCAAGACCACTTTTACCACCCCTTGGGGAACATATGTATATGTAAGAATGCCTTTTGGGTTAAAAAATGTTGGAGCTACTTCTAGAGGGCAATGGATGTAGCATTCAAGGAATTCATTAACATTATCATGGTTGTGTATCAAGATGATTTAACATGTTTCTCCAAAAGGGCGGATGACCACTGTGGGCACTTGGAAAAGGTTTTCAATAAAGCTCTCAAATTTGGTGTCTCTTTAAATCCAAAAAGGTGTCATTTTGTTGTCACTGAAGGAAAGCTTCTCGGGCATATTGTCTCCAAGGAAGGGGTTAGAATAGACCTTGAAAGAATTGAAGCTATAAACAATGTACCTGAGCCAAAGAGTGTCAAACGTATCCAATCTTTCTTGGGCAAGGTAAATTTTGTTAGAAGGTTCATTGCCAATTTTGTAGAAATAGTTAAGCCCATTGTTAGATTGCTCAAGAAAGATACAAAGTTTTATTGGGATGAAGAAGCTTCAAAGGCTTTTGGTGAAATTAAAAGGACTATTCAGGAGGTGCCAGTGTTGAAGTCCCCTAATTACAGTAAGCCCTTTTCTCTATTTTCTTTTGCTTCTTATCATATAGTGGCTACAGTCCTTCTACAAAAGGATAATGAAGGATATGAACACCCTATAGCTTTTTATAGCAAATATTTACAAGATGCAGAGCTAAAATATGAAATTATGGAGAAACAAGTGTATGCATTGTTTAAGGTTGTAAAAGCATTTAGGCCATATCTTGTGAATGCACAAGTAATTGATTATGTCCCATATGCGGCTGTCAAGGACATTTTATCTCAGTCCAAGGTCACTGGTAAAAGATGCAGATGGATAACCAGAATTCAAGAATTTGATTTAGAGATTAAAATTACTAAATTGGTAAGAGGTTTAGGTCTTGCTAAGATAATGGCTGAATCAAACCTTCTTGATGTTGAGGTGAACAATGTTGAAATTAAGGACATCCTAGTCACAATTATTGAGACACGGCCCTGGTACTCAGAGATCGTGCATTTTTTAAGGGATACAACATATTCAAAAGGAATGACCCACAACCAGAGAAGGACATTGAGACTAAAATCTCAAAAGTATGTCCTTATTTAGGATGATCTATATTGGCAGAATAGAGATGGGGCATTGTTGATGTGCTTGGACAAATCCTAGGCTAGAAAGATGTTAACTGAGATGCATGATGGAGTATGTGGAGTTCACTACTCTGCCAAGACAATAGCTGGTAAGATAGTCCAGGTTGGATATTATTGGCCTACTTTGTTCAAAGATGCCCATGAACATGTTCAGAGGTGTGACCCATGCCAAAAATTTTCTTCCAAATTGAAGTATGAGGGAGCTTTGCCCCTCAATCCAGTCATAGTGGAAGCCCCTTTTGTCCAATGGGACATTGATTTTAGTGGAGAAATAGTTGAGAAATCAGGAAGAGGTCATAGGTGGATCATAGTGGCCACTGATTATTTCACTAAGTGGATTGAAGCTATACCTTCTAGAAGAGCCACAAGTAAGGTTTTTATTGATTTCTTGATGGATAATGTTATAACCAGATTTGGTGCTCCTGTGAAACTACTAATGGATAATGCCATGAGCTTTAGATCAGAGGAGTTCATTGAATTTTGCACTAGTCATGGAATAATTATGTCCTATTCTTCACCATATCATCCTCAAGGTAATGGGCAAGCTGAATCCAGCAATAAGAGCCTTCTGAACATTATTAAAAAATTCCTTGAGGAGAACAAAAGGTCTTGGGACCAAAAGTTAAAGTTGGCCCTATGGGCAGACAGGGTTATTGTCAAGAAAGAAATTTGTCTGTCACCTTTTGAGTTGGTTTATGGCATTCAATCTAGAGTGCCAGTAACAATCTTCTTCCTATATACAAGTTCCTGCAAGCTGAGGATATGGAGTTATCTGAACCTATGGAAGACAAAATGATTCAAATGGTGGAGGTGGAGGAAATTAGGACTTTGGCCCATAAGAGAAATTTGAAAATTCAGTTGCAATCCAAATATCTGTTTGACAAAAGAACCTTGTTAAGAAAGTTTCAAATTGGCAATATAGTTCTTCAATGGAATGCGAAAGGGCAAGATAAAGGAAAACACAAAAAAATGATTCACTGTGGATAGACCCCTCTGTGGTTTATGATCTTAATGGAAAGGATTCATATTTTTTGAAAAAAATGAATGGTGAGGTACAAGAATTTCCAGTGCATGGACAATTCCCGAAGCATTACTTCTCTTAAGTCCATGCAGAGTAGGTTTTAGTCTGTACATATTAGGTTGGTTTTTGTTGGTTGTTTTAGGCTTGTTTTGGGTCTGTTCTTCAGAGTTTTCTGTAATTCTTGTGTTGATCTCGCAATCAACCATCCCTAGTCAGAGCCATTGTTGTCACTATTTTGAACTTGGGTAATATTGTTCCATAATCGGCTAAAATCTACAAGGTTGTGCTTAGAATTTTATGTTGCCTCTGAGTTTTCTGGGTCAAAAAGGGGTTTAAGTTTTTTGATTTTTAACCCTTCCTATGTTCTCAAAGCCCTTGCATTCTATTTTTGTGTTACCTTTTTCCACTTAATGGGAAGGGTAGTTCTATCATGAAAGGGTCCCCCCTTTATGAATTACCTTAGGCAGGTCTTTATGAAATCTTGTATTTAAGTGCCATTTTCCTAAGTTTTCATTTCCTTGTCAGGCACTGTAAAGATCATGCAAGTTCCGGCAAATCTGATGGTGTGTGCGGTCTCGCAAAAGGAATATGCATGAGCTTTATCTTTCGCGAAATAGCGAAAGGATAGGTGGGTCCTAGAAGTAAACGGATCCTTTGGATAAAGGTCGATCAACTTGGAGTTGATTGAACGGTGCACGTGGATTCACAACCAAAAGTGGTCCGAAGTTTACTTTTCACGAAGTAGCAAAAAGGTGGCGGGCCTGAGTAAGGTGGTCACGAAAGGATTAACAGACGATCATCTTAGAAAGGATCTAATGGTTCGCGTTGGTTCACAAAGAAAAGCTGCCAAAGCTTTAAAGTCTGAGAAACAATGAAAGAGATGGTGGACCCAGGCAGCTAGGTTAAAGAACGAAGTGAAAAGATAAGCATCTGGCTCAAGATCTAATGACCTGCATTGTTTCTTTGGGCGAAGTAACATAAAGTCTAGTTTTTGCGAAGTAGCAAAATGAGGTGGCAGTTGCATGATAGATGATGTGGTGGAACAATTGGATGTCTAGCAAGGGCAAATGATGATCTGTCGGTATGACACATGATTCCAAGTAGCTCATGGATGGACCACTTTTATTGGGAGATGATGGTGATGAAATCCATGGCCAAGATAAAACACACGGTCGTTAAAGATGCAGAGTCCGATAGAGTTCTTGGATGAATTGATGGCTGACACGTCAGAGCTATCTGCCAGAAATAAAAAGGGCATGTGGACTCCATGCAGAGAGCCCACTTTGAAGGTTAAAGGGCATTACAGGCCATGCGTCTCAAAGGTGATCCAATGATGAGTGTTGTTTCACAGCTCGGAGATGCAAGGTCTTTAGACTTCGTGAAGCAGCAGAGACCGTTAGCGGTAATGATTCCCTATGGTTAGTGAAAAGACAAGCGATCAGTGTGTGGAGTAAAGGTCGAGCAGATAATAGAAGATCTGATGGATGGTGCTATTTCACGTGGAAGAGATGTGTAAGGTTTATGCTCCATGAAATAGCAAAAGGAAGGTAGGGCCTGATTTTAAGCAGCTTGACCCAAGTAAGGTAAAAGACGTGCGAGTTTCACAGGATCCAAAGGATAGCGCTACTTCACAATGAAAAGGTGTGCGGATTTTAACCTCTGCAAAACAGTGAAAGGAGAAACACATAGAAAATGTTATGATCCGTTGGAGCCATTTTTTGAATTTGGCAGCGAATTCAATTCTGAGTTGATTGCCGAAGCATGCGGTTTTAAATGCTTCAATTCATTGCTATGTTGTCATGTTAAGCTTCACATCAAATTGGATGTTGGCATTATTTCAAAGAGTTCTCCAGAGAGATGGTGCACATAACAAATTTCTTCAAACAACCTATGAGTTTTTGCATATTGTTTGACTGTTACTACTTGAATTTGGATCATTGCATGCTCATTTTCTCAGAGGTTAGTCAAAATTTTAATTAATATAGCTATGACTCGGGGATGGCACGAAGAAGGGATTTCACAGGGAAGGTGAATTATCAGGATAGAAACATATGTGATGATTTCTTCGAACAACTAACTATATCCACAAATGTCGTGGCCAAAATTAAAGAATTCTTACCTAAAGCCCCCCGTCTAAGAATTGGAGACGGTTTGTATGACAAAGGCAACTAGTTGAGAGATCCATAGATAGGGATATCAGGTCTGGGTCTTTTCAAAGAAGGATTCAGTCAGAGACATGCCCTTGCCCCAATGAATAGTATATGGGAATTAGATGTAGGAAAGCTCATATTCTCGAGTTTTCATGGATGTTGATTTGTTAACACAGATTGCACACAATTATGACCCAATTGACAAATGTATTAGGATTGTGAGTGGAGGAGCCCTAATTGAGATCAATGATGATGAGTTTAGAAAAGTGTTTAAGCTTAGTGAAGTGTCTAATTATTTAGAGCCCACAAATTTTGATACACTGGCCCAGGTTTACAATGTACAAAGGGATCACCTTAGAAGTGGACCTTTGAAAGATTTTTTTGGTAAAATAGGAGAGTTTACTATTGTAGGCCCTAGTACGATGGAGCCTTTCTCCCTAAATTTTTTTACTCTAAGTGCTAAAGGAATATATTGCTCACTATGTCAGATTTTTGGGGAAGATGTTGAAACCACCATGCCGACTCATTACATGTTAATGATAGCACAGATTCTAAACCCCACTCTAGTAGTAACCTTTGATTATGCACCTTACCTCACTGATGCAATTTATGTAGGGTTGGTGGGTATAAAAAGTGGTAAGGTGGATAGGCCTTTTGGGTGGTACTCTCTTCTTAGGAAAATGTTTTTGTTCAAAGGTGCTAATTATTTTGCAAATGAAATGGATTTAGTTAAGGAGAAAGATGATGAAGAGATGCCTGTACAACTGTGGAGTACCATTTTGTCCTGGGACAGAGAGGATGCCAGGTACCTTAGATTTGACAAATGTTTTGTATCTAAGATTAGGATTCTTGTATGTTTAGAGAACCCTAGGATCCCCAAAGCTCTTTTAGAATTCCTTAGTCCTAAGGAATTTGCTGCAGGTATCAAGATTGTGCACAACTAGGGTGACATATATGTATACCCTATCTCTACAGTTTTCAGAGTTTATGGTTTTAGAGGCACTCCATATTTATTACCTTATCAAGTCCCATTAACGATAGGCATTGCAAAGGTCCTAAGGCAAATTGGAGGTGTGTAAGAGGTAGAGCTAACGAATAGGGGAAAAGGGACTATTTTCCCAACTATCACTATGGCCCATCAATTAATGATTACCAAGGGTGGTTGGAAATACTTTGATGACTTATTTCAACCATATAGGTTTCCTACTACAGTAATAAGGTTTGCTGATCCTGAGGATTTTTTGAATGGTATGTTCAAGAAGAGAGTAGTATGTAAAGGTAGGCTACACCAATTCCATTTCCTAGAGGATTTAATTAGAAATGAGTTCAATTTGGATGAGCAGGAATTGAGGAAAGAAAAGTGGGTGGCATACAAAAAGGCTCTAGATTTTATTCACCAATTTGTTAGTAGTTATGACCCTCTATCTAGCTTTAATCCTTTTGAGGAAAAGATCAAATTCTTAATTCTTTATTTTGAAGATTTAATGCAAACTTTGAAGGAAAAGAGGGAATCTATAATAAGAGATACTCCTAATAAGGCTAAGATGGTTTTAGCCAAGCCTGCCTGATCTCTCCAAGTAATTATGTAATGAATAAGAAGTCAAAATACATTGTGTTGATGCCAGTAATAGGTGAGCCCTCTACTTCAAGAGGTAAGAGAGAAATTGAAGATTTCATTGACATCCAAGACTCCCCTAAAAGGAAAAGGGTGGGGAAGGAAGTGCAAACAAGTGAGTCTCTATACTCTCCATCTCAATCCCCTATCCATATAGGAGATGAATAGGCAGTAGCATAACAATTATTGTAATTAAGGAGTCTTAGAGAGATTGCTTATACATATGGGGAAACACAAGAGGAAATGCTAGTGTTGGTATTTTGGTATGGTTTTGTCATTGATGTCAACACCTACTAAACACTTATCAACTCTAGCACTTTGGAGGATCAACAACATTCACTGACAAGTAAGTGACTTATGCACAATCACCGGTATCTGGTACACCGGAAGGATATAATGATCACCAGCACTTGGAATGGAATGGAAAACACTTGGTTATGTTAAAGACATGATTTGGACACTTTGTCTTGAAGATTTATTTATTAGCATATTCATATTTGCATATTTGTTGTTACCGACAAATAGGTCCAGGCTATACATTGGCATGCTTATCATTTTCAGATGAGCACGACATACTATGGAGATGTTTTATTATTGTTGTAAATGCATCAAGATGACATGTTGGATCAGTTATTGCATCATGCATTAATATATTTGTAAATTGAGTTTATTGTAATATCCTTTAGAGCTGACCTACTAAAATTGGTCTTAGGTTATGATATAAATGTAAGATCTTATTTGTAAGATCCAATGTGGAATGTAAAAAAGGATTGTGTGAAGGTATATGTGAGAATAAGAAGATCTATACACGTAGACATCATTTGAAAGCGAAGCAAGGTTTTTGTGAAAGCATATTAGAACTACAGAGATACTGAATCTAGCATATGAAGATGCTATTTTGAGTAGTACATCCTTATTGGATTTAACCATCCAGTTGTAGTCAGTGTGACTCCTATTTTGTGTTTGAGCAGTGAGCTCTAGACGCTTGGCCTTTCAGCATGTGCAGACCCCATTTGTATACACATACTATCTACAGTAGTATCATCTGATTGTGGGTAAGATTTCCCACTATGGTTTTTCCCCTTACAGGGTTTCCATGTACAAATATTGGTGTTATGTGTTGTGGATGACTTTGTCCTTTTGTTTCATGCATTAATCTTTACTGGTATTGCAATTAATTGATAAAATTGTCTACCGATATAAAAGATTGGTTGACCAGTATTAAACATTAAGTTGGTTAAGTTATTTTTGGTTTGAAATTATTAGACAACTGATTCACCCCCCCCCCCTCTTAGTTGTCTCTGGGACCCTAACAATTGCTATCAGAGCCTGGTCCTCTTTTTGTAGAAGTTTAATATCTTGAGGAGATCCAATGTCTTCTAACTATTTCAGGAAGGATAGTCCTAAACTTGATGGAACCAACTATGGCATATGGAAGATCAGAATGGAGACACATCTGAATTGCATTCGAAAAGACATCTAGGAAGTTACAAAGAATGGCTATACTTCTCCTACTCCTAGTCAGCATAATCCACCTACCTTAGGAAAAGATGAAGAAAATGACTACCAAGCAAGAGAAGCACTTTTGAGCGCATTAACAGATCAGCAAATCATGGGACTATTAGATAGATCAACTGCTAAAGATATTTGGGATCATTTGGAAACACTGAATGTAGGAGATTCCACAATCAAAATTGCAAAACTTGAAAGCTTCCAGGTCAGGTGTGAAAATCTGAAAATGGAAGAAGATGAAAGGATTTCTGCTTTTATGGAAAGAGTTAATGGAATTTTTTTGGGTATTAAATGTTGTGGAGGAACCGTAAGTGAAGATGAAATTGTTTCAAAAGTTTTAAGAGGATTTCCACCAGCATATAAAATGAAGGTTACTGCTATAAATGAGTTGAGAACAATGC
This sequence comes from Cryptomeria japonica, assembly GCF_030272615.1. NCBI lineage: Eukaryota > Viridiplantae > Streptophyta > Pinopsida > Cupressales > Cupressaceae > Cryptomeria > Cryptomeria japonica. The sequence continues at coordinate 589,916,257 of NC_081405.1, read as the reverse complement.
CTAATACATTAGTAACTAGGGATACATTGATTGGAAAACTCTCAGCTTTTGAAATTGAGGAATTTGGTCATGTTGCTACTATAAAGACAGATTTAGCTTTTAAGGCATCAACATCATTTGCACCATCACTTGACAAATCTAATTGGAAATCCTTTTATGCAAGAGAACTTGAGGAAAGCAAGAGAGAAAATGAAGAACTTGAAGAACTTGAAGCACTATTTGCAAGAAAAATGCCTAAAGGTCCAGTAGGAAGTAAGTATGAAGGTAAAGAACCCTTTAAATGCTTTAACTATAATAAGATTGGTCATATGGCTTCTAGATGCCCTGATAGACATTCTAGACTAAGAGAAGAAGCTAGAAGAACATACAAGCCTAACCCTGAATATCAGAGATACAGATTTAAGAAGAATAAAGACAAATCTTGTTATTTTGCTGATGAAGGAGTGACTGATGATTCTGATGAGGATCCGACAAATAATGGATGGGTTTTTGTTGCTATAATAGAAGATCAACCGACACCTACTATTCAACCAGTAGAGTAGGCCCTGGTAGCTACATTTGAAGAAAAGGATGAATGGATCATTGATTCAGGATGCTCACATCATATAACTGGAGATAAAAGTAAATTCTTGAACTTTCAAGAATATAATGGAGGCTTAGTGAGATTTGGAGATGATAAAGCTTGTTTGATCAAAGGTAAAGGTACAATATCTCTTGATGGTAAGCATAATACTAACAATGTCTACTATGTTGAAGGTTTAAAGCATAATCTTTTGAGTGTTGGCCAATTAGTTGAAAAAGGATTTCAGTTACAATTCAAAAATGCAAAATGCAAAATCATGAATAGAACAGGTTTGGAAATTGCAATCGGTAATCAAACTAGAGGTAATATATTTCATTTGAATAACAGTGAAAAGGCATTCTTGATTGCACATATTGATGAAAGTTGGATATGGCATAAGAGACTTTGTCATGTAAATTTTGTTTGCATGGTAAAAATCAGTACTACTAAGGCAGTTAGAGATTTACCTAAAATTGTCAAACCTCACAATACAGTATGTAAGGAATGTCAATTTGGAAAACAAGTTAGAGATACTTTTGAAAGTATTCTAGAAAAATAAAATAATGCTCTTGAATTAATTCATATTGATTTATGTGGTCTAGCTAGAACACAAAGTTTGCAAGGTGATAGATATTTCATGCTAATCATTGATGAATACTCTAGAATGTGCTGGGTTACTTTTCTCAGAGAAAAATTAGAAGCACTTGGGAAGTTCAAATTTTTTAAAGCAATGGTAGAGAATGAAACTAGTAAGAAAATCAAATGTCTGAGATCAGATCAAGGAGGAGAATTTACATCTAAGGAATTTAATACATTCTGTGAACTGAATGGAATCAGAAGACAGCTATTAGCACCCTGAACACCACAACAAAATGGAGTTGTTGAAAGGAAAAACAAAACTATCTTGGATGCAACAAGAAGTATGTTATCTAAAGAAAATCTACCACATGTCTATTGGAGAGAGGTAGTAAGTACAATGGTCTATACATTCAACAAAGTTCACATCAAAGGTGAAACCGGTAAGACCCCTCATGAACTATGGTTTGGTATTACTCCTACTCTTAAATATTTCAGAATATTTGGAAGTAAATGCTAAATTAGAAGGGATGAATATATTGATAAATTTGATCCTAGAAGTGATGAAGGAATATTTCTTGGTTATTCATCTAAGAGCAAGGCATATAGATGTTTTAACAGAAGATTGCAGAAAATTGTTGAGAGTACAAATGTGAAGATTGATGAGAAATTTAGAGAAACTCCAAGGTACATAGACTCTGAATCGGTAGCAGAGATTCTAACAAATGAACCTACATTGAACCCACCACTACAAAATGAAGATCTAGCTACACCGGTATCATCTTTAAATTCTATAGTAACTGAGGAACAACAGCAAACGAAGACACCCTGGTATGTAAGACTAAATCACTCTAAAGATTAGATAATTGGAAACAAGTATAAAGGAGTTATGACAAGAGGAAGATTGGCAAATGAAGAGGTATGTCTTATTTCTCAAATTGAACAATCGTCAATTAATGAGGCATGTGAAGATAAACACTAGATTAAAGCTATGGAAGAATAATTAGACCAAATTGAGAAGAATAACACTTGGACATTAGTTCTCTAGCCTAAAGACAAAAATATGATTGGAACAAAGTGGGTATTCAGAAATAAACTAAATGAAGATGGTAAGGTTATTAGAAATAAAGAAAGAATAGTGTGTAAGTGATATTCTCAGAAAGACAGAATTGATTATAATGAGACCTTTGCACCGGTAGCTAGAATTGAGGCAGTTAGATTATTCTTAGCTTTTGTAGCACATAAGAACTACAAAGTATATCAAATGGATATTAAATGTGCATTTTTGAATGGAGATCTTGAAGAGGAAGTATACATTGAACAATCTGATGGATTTTCTTTACAGATGACAATGATATGTTTTGCAGATTAAGGAAAGCTCTGTATGGACTGAAACAAGGCCCAAGAGCTTGGTATGCAAGATTGGATAAGTATCTTTTAAAGATTGGTTTTACTAAAGGAAATGTAGACAACAATTTATATTACAAAATAACTAATGATGATATCTTGATTATAGAAGTATTTGTTGATGATATAATCTTTGGAGGAGAAGATGGTTTATGTAAGGAATATTCTACTAAAATGTAGCAAGAATTTGAAATGTCTATGATTGGAGAAATAAAATTCTTTTTAGGATTGCAGATTTCACAAACTGACAAAGGTATATTCTTGAGCCAATCCAAATACTTAAAAAAGTTACTAAAGAAATTTGGGATGGAGAATTCTAAACCGGTAAGCACACCTATGACTACAAATGACAAATTATCTCAAAGGGATTAATCTACACCTATTAATCCAACTAGATACAAATCTATAATAGGAGGTTTACTATATTTGACACAAACTAGACCTGATATTGTGAATGCAATATGTATTGTTTCAAGATTTCAAAGTAATCCTAGAGAAAATCATGAATCAGTAGTAAAAAGGATTTTTCGGTACTTACAAGGTACTATAAATCTTGGATTATGGTATCCTACAGATGAAAACTTTGAATTATGTGCATACATAGATGCAAATTGGGCAGGAGATGTGGATGATAAAAAAAGAACCACCGGTAGAGCATTCTTTCTTGGAAAGAGATTAGTTTCTTGGTTGAGTAAGAAACAGAGTTGTACATCTTTATCAACAACAGAATCAAAATATGTTGCAGCAGCAACTAACTATACACAGGTACTATGGCTTAAGCAAATGTTGAAAGACATAAAGGTAAAATGCAAGGAACCTATTACCATATATTGTGATAACACTACAGCAATTGATATATCTAAGAATCCAATACTACATTCTATGGATAACAAAGATATGGTTTGTAGGTTAAGAAAAGCTTTGTATGGATTGAAACAAGCTCCAAGAGCTTGGTATGCAAGATTGGATAAGTATCTTTTGAAGATTGGTTTTTCTAAAGGTAATGCTAGCAGCAACTTATATTATAAAGTGACAAATGATGACATCTTGGTTATAGAAGTTTTTGTTGATGATATAATCTTTGGAGGAGAAGATAGATTATTTTTTAAAAAAATCTATTGAAATGCAACAAGAATTTGAAATGTCTATGAATGGAGAAATAAAATTCTTTTTAGGATTCCAGATTTCATAGACTGATAAAGGCATATTCTTGAGTCAATCCAAGTACTTGAAGGAGTTATTAAAGAAATTTGGGATGGAGAACTCTAAACCGGTAAGCACACCTATGACTACAAATGACAAACTATCACTAAGGGATGAATCTACACCTATTAATCCGACTAGATACAAATCTATGATAGGAGGTTTACTGTATTTGACACAAACAAGACCTGATATCATGAATGTTGTATATATTGTTTCAATATTTCAGAGTAATCCTAGAGAAAATCATGAATCAACAGTAAAAAGGATTTTCTAGTACTTGCAAGGCACTACAAATCTTGGATTATGGTATCCTAGAGATGAAAACTTTGAATTATGTGCATACACAGATTGGGTAGGAGATGTGGATGATAGAAAAAGCACCACTGGAGGAACATTTTTTCTTGGAAGCAGATTAATTTCTTGATTGAGTAAGAAACAAAGTTGTACATCTTTATCAATAGCTGAATCAGAATATGTTGCAACAACAAGTAACTGTACACAAGTATTATGGCTTACGCAACTATTGAATGATATAAAGGTAAAATGCAAGGAACCTATTACTATCTATTGTGATAACACTACAACAATTGATATATCTAAGAATTTTGTACTACATTCTAAAATCAAACATCTTTCTATCAAACTGATTTTTCTAAGGGAAAATGTTGAAGCAAAAGAAATTAAAATGGTTTAGGTGAATACTAAAGAAGAGATTATGGATATTTTCACTAAACCTCTACCTAAGGAGACCTTTGAATATCTCATAAATCAGCTCAGGGTCATACCCCCATTGGTAGAGACTTAGGAAGTTGATGTTTGTCATCAACCAACAAAATTAACAGAGAAATATTTTACTCTGGCTTTGATGAGGAAGCTACTTCTCAGGAGGAGTAATTGGTATACTGAATTGGTTGGTATTTTGTATCTGAGTTTTTTTTTTACTTTGGAATTTGATGTCAAAGGGGGAGAGATTGGTATGAAAAAACACAAGGAAAACACATGTCACTCTCAGGGGGAGAGATTGTTACTCTGGGAGACATTATTTATATCTGAATTTTGATTTTTGGTTATGATCTTTGGGAAGCTGTTAGCTTTTAGTATTTGGCATTTCTGTTTTGGTACTTTGATGGTTTTTCCATCTTGTGTTGCCATCAATGCCAAAGGGGGAGATTGTTGGTATTTTGGTATGGTTTTTTCATTGATGTCAACAACTACTAAACATGTATCAACTCTAGCACTTTGGAGGATCAACAACACTCACCGACAAGCAAGTGACTTATGCACAGTCACTGGTATATGGTACACCAGAAGGATATAATGATCACCAGCACTTGGAATGGAATGGAAAACACTTGGTTATGTCGAAGACATTGTTTAGACACTTTATCTTGAAGTTTTGTTTATTAGCATATTCATATTTGCATATTTGCATATTTGCATCTTGTAAATTGATTTTATTGTAATATCCTTTAGAGCCGACCTACTAAAATTGGTCTTAGGTTATGATATAAATGTAAGATCTTATTTGTAAGATTGAATGTGGAATGCAAAAAAGGATTGTGTGAGGGTATATGCGAGAATAAGAAGAGCTATACACGTAGACATCATTTGAAGGTGAAGCAAGGTTTTTGTGAAAGCATATCAGAACTACACCAATACTGAATCCAACATATGAAGATGCTATTTTGAGCAGTACATCCTTATTGGATTTAACCATCGAATTGTAGTCAGTATGACTCCTATTCTGTGTTTGAGCAATGAGCTCTAGGTGCTTTGCCTTTCTGCATGTGCAGACCCCATTTGTATACACATACTATCTGTAGTAGTATCATTTGATTGTGGGTAAGATTTCCCATCGTGGTTTTTTCCCTTACAGGGTTTCCATGTACAATTATTGGTGTTATGTGTTGTGGATGACTTTGTCCTTTTGTGTCATGCATTAATCTTTACCAGTATTGCAATTAACTGATAAAATTGTCTACTAGTATAAAAGATTGGTTTACCGATATTAAGCATTAAGTTGGTTAAGTTCCTTTTGGTTTGAAATTATTAGACAACTAATTCACCCCCCCCCCTCTCAGTTGTCTCCGAGACCCTAACAGCTAGAAGAGCCACCAAGTGTTGAGATGAACTTAACTATGGATGAGTTCAAAGGCAAAGAGTTGGACCCTGTTGTCAAGAAATCTAGTGAGGAGTTCCTGGCTGATAGTAATTTTATCACAACAGGGGCCTTCATGCAATTTGTTTGGAAGCAAAACATAGAGCAATTCAAGGCAAGGTGTGAAAAGAGGAAGAGTGAGCACCCTCACAAAGATGCAACTTTGGTGGAGGAAGAAGTAAAGCAATAAATGATTGTAGAATTCAAGGCCATTACTCCTAAAAAGGGAAGAGAAATGGTGTCAAAGGCTGGTGTTCTAATTCTCCCTGAATGGGATATAACAGATACCTTGGTACTTAAAGTAGTCAAAAAAGAATCCAAGCCTATGGAAGGAGTGACATTCAGCAAGGATAATGTTGCTTTAGTCATGTGGTCCTTAAAGAGGGATGAAAGTAGAAGGAGGAAAGATACCTCAGAATCTAGTTTCCTAGGAGGTATGATAGTTAAAAGAGTCCAATACACAAGAATGGTGGAAGCTGCCAGCACAGTTCAAGAAACTACAAATTTCAGTGTGTCAGTGGCTGAGAAAGAAGAAAAGGAGAGAGCTAATCTCCAAGTGAAACTAGAAATAATTATAAAGGCTTATGATGAAGCCAAAAAGGAGGTAGCTAATAGGGACAATATTATTGCTAAACTACAGAGTATATTGGTAGGGCAACACCAAGGAAGTGAATCCTCTACTCTTATGATTGTATCTTCTCCAGAAAGACCTCCACCCACCCTATTGTTGAATTTCCTCCTTTTCCTATGCCTTTTGATTTTCAACTAGCTGAGACCATTCAACATGAATTGGAGAAGTTAAAATAGCCTCAAGCCCTGTTTGCAAATAAATATGAAGAGAAGGTAAAGGCCACAATTTTGAGTTTTCTGATACAATTGAATCCCCCACTGTGCACACTAACATGAAAACAATTTTGGATACTTTGAGTGAGTTGAATGAAGAAAAGGCTATTTTAGAGCCTATTTTGAATAAGTGGATGCCAAAAGAAGTGGATCTAGAACTTATGTGTGCATCCTATGATGAGGTAGGGTCTGATGCCGTTATTAAATCCACATGTGAATTAGCAAAAGGAATGACCAAGCTAGTAGAAGGAAGAGCCAGTGTACAGAGGAAGGCTAACTTATATAGGAAGGAATATACTAAGCATAAATTTGAATTGTTTCATGGGGGTTTTGTTAGCCAAAATCAGTTGAAGGACAAACAAGTATGTCTTGATGAACTAGGAGCTAACTTGTCTTTAAGGGTAAATGAAATCATCAATAAAGATGACACATCTCTATTTGTTAAGACAATTGAAGAAATAGAAAAGATAAAGTCACACTCTAGTTTCTTGGAATCAAAAGTTAAGAAAGTGAGAAACTCTTGGAAAAGGCTAGTTAAATTGAAGAAAAGGATTGTTAGCTACTCATGGCCTGATGATGACGTGTTTCAAGAGTGGACCAAAAAGTATGCAGTGCAAGAAGAGGAAATCCCAAAATAGTTAGAAGATGTTGTAGTGGAGCAACAAACCAAAAAGGTCGCTGAGACTGAAAATGACTTGTAACTGTTTCTTGAAGGAAATGGTAGTTGTACTAATTTATCCTTAGGAATGTCCAAAGCTTGTTGTACATCCATATTGTTATAAATGGATACCAAGACTTAGGAAAATGGGATCACAAGAATTTGTAAAGAAACTCTGCTAAAAAATATCTAGCATTTTTTCTGGCTATTAAAAAGAATACTTTGAGTTATGTAAAATTTTCTCATAAATGAATATGAATATATAGATCAGAAATTTTTGAGCCTAAAATATATGTTGTCTTCTGGTGTGCGTTCAGTGTTTGGCTGGTTTCATTTGAATAGTCTAGGGCAATTCAGTTGAACACAGATTGTAATGCAATTTGATGGATATGTTTTTAGCTTTTCTCTTCTAGAGAGGAATTAAATATGCCTGAAATGCCTCTATCAGTAGACTACTTATTTGCTGCTTTGAATTTGATAAACGATATCTAGTTTAACAAGAAAGATCTCTTATATATGTCAGGCATGTATAGGGTTAATAAAAGCCAAAGTGATGAAATGTATGGGAATGTTTAATTTTGGAATCCTTGCTTGACTTAGGTGACTCTGTAGCCTAGATAAGGTACTGGTATCAGTTGTGGATTTATTTCTATATCTCTTGGGGATCAATACTGAAAATGAGAATAAGATTTTGCTTTATTATTTCCATTTTATTAAGGTGTTGAAGTCCATAGGTTTTTAGGATTGGTTTACTATGGATCTTGAATTTTAAAGTGTGAAAGTTTGCACAGAAGGTATACCGACCTCAGCTTTGGATAAGTTTGAAGTGTAGAAGGTTTTGTTGAAACCTTGTTATATGTTATTCTAGAGTTCTAATTTTCTTGGTGTCCTCTTCATATGCAAAAAAAGTTTATTATATTTCTTACAAGGAGGATAGAAGGGAATCAGATTTTGATAACAACAAGAGCATCTGTTGCACCATATAGAAAGGGAAAATAAGCTAGTACCAGTGGTGAACCAAGACAAAGTAGAGAAATGGATGATGAGGAGATCCGTATGGAATTTGAAGCTCTTCTTTCCAAGAGACTTCCTATGGGAACTGGTAAATATAGAGGTAAGCTCCCTTTGAAATGCTTTTCTTACAATAGGATAGGACACATTGTTGTAAAATGTCCTAATGGTGATAACAAGGACAAACTGGAGAATGTCAAGAAGTTCAAAGGAGGAAACATGAGAAACTATTTTGTAGCAGTTGATGAAAGTATCACTGATAAGGAATTAGAAGATGAAGAAAGTGAAGACATTGTGTTTGTAGCAGTTAAGGAAGATGTGTCAGACAAGAAGGCTCTTGTCTCCCTCTTTGATAATTCCAATGAGTGGATTATTGGCAGTGGTTGTTCTCACCATATGATTGGTGACCAAAGTAATTTTCTATCTCTGGAAGAGTATGATGGTGGTGTGGTTCATTTTGGTAATGATGCACCATGTATAGTAAAAGGCAGAGGGTACATCTCTCTAAATGGAAAAAGAAGTGTTGATAATGTGTATTGGGTAGAAGGTCTTAGACACAATCTTTTGAGTGTTGCCCAGTTGAATGATAATGGACTCACTCTGGAATTCATAGATGGAGTGTGTAAAATAGAAGGTAAGAGTGGTGAACTGATGGCCACCAGTATGTAGACCAAAGCTAACCTATTTTAGCTTAATGCAAACATCAGTACATGTCTAATGGCTAAGTTTGAAGATAGTTGGATATGCCATAGGAGACTCTACCATGTAAAATTTGATAATATTATGGAGGCCAATAAGATCAAGGCAGTTAGAGGATTGCCTATGCTAAGTAAACTGGAGAATCCTTTGTGCAGAGAGTGTCAACTAGGGAAAATGTTTTCCTCAACCTTGAAAGGTAAATCTTTCACTGTAGACAATTTACTTGATCTTGTGCATATTAATTTGTGTGGTCCTATGAAAAATAGGAGTGTGTAGGGAGATAGGTATTTTATGATTATTACTAATGATTTCTTAAGATTGATGTGGGTCACATTCTTGAAGGACAAGTCAGAAGCCTTTGAAAAGTTCAAAGCCTTTAGAGCATTGGTTGAAAAAGAAAACGGTAAGAGGATTAAGTGCCTAAGAACTGATCAAGGAGGAGAATTCACTTCCAGTGAAGTCAACAAGTACTATGAAGAGAACAACATCAAGAGGCAACTGTTTTCCCCCCAGACTCCATAGCAGAATGGCCTAGTAGAGAGAAACAACCAAACTATAGTTGAAGCAGCCAGAATAATGCTAATCGAAGGAAAATTTACTCACATCTTTTGGAGAGAAGCGGTGAGCACTGCAGTCTACACGATGAACCAGGTACTCATCAAGAAAGGTAAGGATAAAACTCCTTATGAGTATTGGACCAGTAAGACACTAGTGGTAAGCTACTTTAGAGTGTTTGGTACAAAATGTTATATCAAGAGGAGTGAACATCAGAGCAAGTTTGATGCAAAATGTGATGAGGGAATATTCCTAGGGTATTCCACAAAGAGAAAAGCTCTCAAATGTTTCAACAATAGGACTTAGAGAATTGTTGAAAATATCAATGTTAGAGTTTATGAAACCTCTAAGAAATCTGAGAAAACTGACAATGAGCAAGTAGGAGAGGAACTAGTAGTAACCTTCTAGGAACCGATTGCAAAATAGCCTAGCACCAGTAACAATGCTCCTACACCGGTAGATGTTGATGCTGATGAAGATGAGGATGAAGAAGAAAAGAAAGAGGAAACAACTAAGATCATTCCTAGGTATGTAAAGCTGAATCATGATCCAAATCAGATGATAGGAGATAAGGATGCGGGAATTCTTACAAGAAGAAAGGTTAGAGAAAATTCTTGCATTATCTCTAAATTTGAGCCTAAAACATTTAAAGAGGCACATAAAAATGAAGACTAGATCAAGGCAATGGAAGAGGAACTTGACTAGACAGAAAAGAATGGAACATGGTCTTTGGTACCTAGACCTGAGCATAAAAATGTCATAGGAACCAAATGGGTTTTCAAAAATAAGCCTTGTATGGACTAAAGCAGGCACCTAGAGCATGGTATGAACACTTGCACTTTCATGTTGTGAAGATTGGATTTGAAAGAAAAAGTGAAGATAGCAATATCTACTTGAAATCGAAAGGAGATCAGATTCTAATCTATGAAGTATTTGTTGATGACATAATTTTTGGTGGAGATGACAAGATGAGTCATGACTTTGCAGATGAGATGAAGGAGTTTGAGATGTCACTTATGGAGGAGATTAAGTTATTCATTGGACTACTTATTCAAAAAATGAAAGTTGGAATCTTTATCACTTAGTCTAGGTATGTCAAAGAGGTGTTGAAGACCTTTGGCATGGAAGACAACAAATCGGTTGGTACACTGATGGTGACCAGTTGTAAATTATCAAAAGAGGATAACTCAGTGTTGGTAAATGAGAAGGAATACCAATCAATGATTGGTAAATTGCACTATGTATTACATAGTAGACCGGACATTGCACATGCAGTGGGCATTACTGCATGGTTCTAGAAAAGACCAATAGAATCCCACTTGGTAGCAGTCAAGCAGATTCTTAGATATCTAAAGGGAACTATTGACTATGGATTATGATATCCATATAGTAATGATTTCAACTTGAAAGTGTTTACAGATGTTGATTGGGCTAGTAATGTGGACAACTAGAAGAGCACAACCGGTGGTGCATTCTTTCTTGGTGGTAGACTAGTCTTATGGATGAGTAAGAAGCAGAGTTGTATCTCTCAGTCTACAACAGAAGTGGAGTATGTTGCAGCATTTATAAACTACACCCAAACAATTTGGATGAAGCATGTATTAAATGGCTTCAAAGTTCCTATATCTGAACCAGTAAGTATATTTTGTGACAACACAAGTGCAATTAACATCTCCAAGAATCTGGTTTTACATGATAGAACCAAGCACTTCGAGCTCAAGTATCATCTCTTGAGGGAGAAGGTTCAGAACAAAGAAGTTGTATTGGAACATGTTTACAGTAAGGAGAAGTTAGCAAACATATTCACCAAGCCTCTACTGAAGGCTACCTTTACCTATTTGAGAGGTGAATCAGGGGTGCTGCCCCTTCAAGAGGTGAACTAAAGGTGTGTGCTCCACATCAGTCAGGTCTTACATTGATATATCTTTTTCAGGATTGGTGTGTTGAAGGATGCTACTCCTTAGGGGGAGAAATATAGTGGAACATAGATGTGTATCCTCCACTTTGGCATTGTTGTCAAAGGGGGAGAAGATGTCAATTGGAAAAGATATATGTCGTATTGGGGAGAAGATGTGAAGTAGAAATATATCTTTGTATATTGCCATCAATGCCAAAGGGGGAGATTGTTGGCATATGTGTAGAGCATGATGACATGATGATATTGTATGTTGTCATTGATGTCAATATGTTGAAGTATGAACCGGTATGTTGTAGTAAGCAAACTAGCAAGAGAACCAGTATGATAATGTAAACCAGTATTTGTGAAAAAGTGAAGCAGTATGTTTGTTCAAGGTGATCCAGTATGTTGGAATGAGAACCAGTAAATGGAAGTTTTGTATTGGGGTTTCACTTGGCATGACTACTGGTTGGTAGTCTCAGCTTTAGGGTTTCTAGTTGATGCATTCCAAGATTATGCGATTTAACTGATGACATCTTGTGATGAGTTAGCATTGTCATAAAGACCAGATAAGTGTTGCCATGTCAGCCTTGTGCGCATGAAGGATTTCCTTGAGGATCTTGCATGGAGATTGATCCTATCTACCTCGGGAATGTGCAAAGTCTCTGTAAATAGTAGAGAGCACATGATGAGTTATCAGCTTCTTGAAGTGGCAAAGAATGAATGTTGGAGAATGTCTTGAGATCTGTTCAAGATTGTTGTATTCGATGTAGTGTGATTAACGGTTAGGATTGAATCGACTAGATTGTAAAACCTAAATGTTCAGGGTTTAGGGTTTATGCTACCGACCTATCTGTTTCCTATAAGGTCGATTATGTTTTTCATTTTGAAGTTGTTGGAAAATGTTATGTGTGTATCCCAGTGAGTGATACTTGATTCTTGTTAGATCAGAGAAGTGTGTTGATACCTACAGAGTGTGATTGCAAAAGAAAATTAGCTAAAGTGGATCTACCTTAGCATTAAGTGCTATTATCAGACTAGTGTATTACCTGTTGACTTCTAACCATTTCAGCAATTGGAAAATCCCTTAACTGGGTAGCTTTAATAGGCTTTTGTATAAATCCTTTAACAGGGTGACTCAATTCAATGAGTTCTTCAAATGCTTTTGTGAGGTAACCTCTAACTGGGTTCTAACCTTTAACCAGGTATTTAGCCATCCCTTAACTGGGTGATCCCTAGCAGGATCGGTTTCTAGCAGAACCTATTGTAATAGTCTTTAACCGAACTAGGCTCCTAACAAAGTGGACTTCAAAAGAGTTCAAAGAGCAGCTTGTTGGTATTCATCCCCACCATTGATTTTCCCAGTTGGGTTTCCACGTGAAAAATCAATGTGTCATGTGTGATGCCTTTGATGTGATGGTTTAGTGTTTAATGTCAAACTAGTAAAATATGTTGAACTAGTAGTCATTATATTTTTTATGATAGATTACTTGTTTATGCATAAGGGTGAAGTGGAAATGAGGTATTAGATTGTATGGAAAGCTAAGGGTTACCGGTTTACATCTTTCACATTCTCACCATGTTTTACTGGTAGTAATCTGATTTAGATCGGTGTTATTGCTTGTCAGTCAAAGTTTAGTGTGTGCAGTCAAACCAGTTCAGGGAAAGTGTTTTTGCCTGTACTGATTCACCCCCCCCTCTGAATACCGGTTTGGTACTAACTGTTCATCATTTATTCATCAAAAGGATCATATATGACATGATGGAAAAATTCACAACTCATAGATTTATTGAAATGATAGTGTATTCTAATGACTACTGGAATACCTAAGCAAGAAATTTTAGAGCTTTGCAAGAACATACTAGAATTGCAGAGAGAATAAAAGATATAGTCGATAAAGTGCAAGATCATGAATCATCCAAGATGCCTAAAGCTATTAGAAGGATTTGGTCTAAACATCAGGAGTAGCATGAAGACCTTGAGGATGATATGAGTCAATTAGACATAGAGGATAGAGAAAGCCTCCCTACCATACTGAATAGTGAATATGGTGCACTCATTCCCCAAGAATAGTGTAGGGAATTTCTATCAAAATAAATTTGTTGGCATTATGTGAACCGGTATGAGGACATATTGTTGGAATAATAAGGACATAATGACATTGTATGTTGTCATTGATGTCAATACGATGAAGAGGTGTGAACCAGCATATGTGAGAACCGGTATAACACTGTGAATCGACATTTGTGCCAAAGTGAAGTGGTGTGCTTGTTCAAGGTGAACCAGCATATGGTTATGGGAACTGGCAAATGGAAGCATTGTATGACTACCGGTTGGTAGTCTCAACTTCAGGGTTTCTGGTTGATGTGCTTCAAGACTATATGGCTCAATAGGTGACATTGTGTGATGAGTTAGCATTGTAATGAAGAACAGATCATGTTGCCACATCATCCTTGTGCATGTGAAGGATCTTGCATAAAGGAGATTGTTCCTATCTACCTCAGGAATGTGCAAAGTCTATAAAACAATGATAATGTGTGATGGGTTATCAACTCCCATGAAATTGGTGAAAATGGATGATGGAGAATGTCTTGAGATTGGATCAAGACTGTTGCAATTAATGGAATGTTCTCAATGATCAAGATTGAACCATTTGAATTCCTTAACCTAATAGGTTTAGGGTTTAGGGTTTATGCTATCGACCTATCTATTTTCCTATAAGGTCGATGTTGTGTTTCTTTCTTAAGTTGTTGGCAAAAGTTATGTGTGTGTATCTAAGAGAAGGTATACATCATTCTTGCCAGACCAAAAGGAGAGAAGTGATACCTGCAGAGTGTAAGTGCAGAAGGTGAAGAGGAGCTTAAGTGGATCTGCATTAGCATTGAGTGTTGTTACTAGATCAGTGTAATACTTGTTGATCTCTAACCACCTCAATAGTTGGAAAATCCCTTAACAGGGTAGCCTTAATTGGCTTGCTGAAAATCCTTTAATAGGGTAACTCAAAGCTACTGAGTTAGTAAAATCCTTTAGCTATTGAGCTCTTGAAATCCTCTAACAAGGTTTAACGCTTAATCGGGTATTGTAGCCATCCCTTAACCGGGTGATCTCTAATAGGATCGGTTCCTAGCATAACCTTTTGTAATGTCTCTAACCAGACAAGGCTCCTAACAAAGCGGACTTCTAAAGAGTTCAAAAATAGCTTGTGGGTATTCATCCCCACCGTGATTTTTCCCAGTTGGGTTTCCACATGAAAAATATGTGTATCATGTGTGATGTTTTTATTTTGTGATGCTTTTCTATTGTCTGTCAAGCATATGATGGTTCTATGTTTTATGCCTGTCTATAAAACATGTTGAACTAGATGTTATTATGATCTAAGGATAGATTATCTGTGTATGCATAAGAGTGAAATGATAGTGTAGTCTCATGTTGAGTGAAAGGCTAAGTGAGTAACCGGTTAATGCTTGTCTTAGACATTCTTAGCTTTACTGGTTGCACTCTGTTTCAAACTAGTATCTCTGTCTGCTAGTCTTTTGAAGTGTTTGCTGTCAAAATGTTTTGGAATATATTTTTGTCTATACTAATTCACCCCCCCCCTCTCAGTACCAGTTTGGTACTACTTGCTCATCATTAAGTTATCAATTGGTATCAAAGCATTCTCTAGGTCCTCTGTGTTATAAGCTTAACCGCTTGAGGTAAAGATCCCAGTCAAATGATGAAGAGGGAAGGCCCAAAGTTTAATAGGAAAATTTTCAATATATGGAAAGATAGGATGAAGATATTCATTAGAAGCATCGGTGCTCAACACTGGAGCTATGTTGAGACTATCTATGTTGCTCCTACCAGTACCCTTACCGATGACCAAAAGAGAGAGATGCAGGAGAATGGGCAAGTCATGGAAGCCCTAATCAGTAGTTTATCTGACATTGAGTTTATTGATGTTTAGGACAAGGTAAATCCCAAAGAGGTATCAGATACTCTTGAAAATATCTATGGCGGTGATGAACATGTAAAACAAGCTAAGGAAGAAAGCCTTAGAGGGAAGTTTGAAGATATGTAGATGGTTGAAGGTGAGACCATTCAACAGTATGGAATAAGGTTCAAAACCATTGTTGGAGATATCAAGAGTGCAGGTGGTAAAATAGAAGATGCCACTGTGGTAAGAAAAGTCCTGAGATCCCTATTGTTGGTCTATGCAATAAGGGTTGCTTCTATTCAGGAGCTGAGATCAATAGACAAGACTAAGGTATCCTTAGACTCCATTATAGCAAAGTTGACAGCCTATGAGCTAAATAGTTTTGATGGCAGTGTTCAAAAGATTGAATCAGCTTTTAAATCTTCTGCTATACCATCCAGAAAAGGAAAATAAGCTAACACTAGTGGTGAACCAAGACAGAGCAGACAAATGGATGAGGAGGAGATTTTGATGGAATTTGAAGCTCTCCTTGCCAGGAAACTTCCTAAAGGAACTAACAAATACAAAGGTAAGCTACCTTTGAAATGCTTTTCTTGCAACTGGATAAGACATATTGTTGTAAACTGTCCTAAAGGAGACAACAAGGACAAACCGGAAAGATTCAAGAAATTCAAAGGAGGAAATTGGAGAAACTATTTTGTGGCAGTTGATGAAGGTGTCATAGATGAAGAATTAGAGGATGAAGAAAATGAAGATATTGTATTTGTTGCTGTCAAGGAAGATGTGTCAGACAAGAAGGCTCTTGTCTCCTAGTTTGATAATTCCAATGAGTGGATCATTGATAGTGGTTGCTCTCACCATATGACTGGTGACCAGAGCAAGTTTCTATCCTTGGAGGAGTATGATGGTGGTGTGGTTCACTTTGGCAATAATGCACCATGTATGGTTAAAGGAAAAGGGTCCATCTCTCTAAATGCAAAGAGTAGTGCTGACAATGTGTATTGGGTTGATGGTCTCAGACACAATCTTTTGAGTGTTGCCCAGCTGAATGACAGTGGCCTCACTTTGGAATTCAAGAATGGAGTTTGTAGAATCAAAGGAAAAGATGGTGAATTGGTGGCCACCGACATGCAGACCAAAGGTAACCTATTTCATCTGAATGCAAATATAAGTACATGTCTTATGGCTAAATTTGATGATAGCTGGATATGGCATAGAAGACTTTGCCATGTAAACTTTGATAACATTGTAAAAGCCAATAAGATCAAGGTAGTTAGAGGGTTGTCGGTGCTAAGCAAACTAGATAATAGCTTGTGTAGAGAGTGTCAATTAGGGAAAATGACTTCCTCAACCTTTAAAGGTAAATCATTCACTGCTGACAACTTGCTTGATCTTGTGCATACTAATTTACGTGGTTTTATGAAAACTAGAAGTGTGCAAGGTGATAGGTACTTCATGATTCTCACTGATAACTACTCAAGAATGATGTGGGTCACATTCTTGAAAGACAAGTCTGAAGCCTTTGTAAAGTTCAAACCTTTCAGAGCTTTAGTGGAGAAGGAAAGCGGTAAAAGGATCAAGTGCTTGAGAACTGATCAAGGAGGGGAATTCACTTCCGATGAATTCAACAAGTACTGTGAAGAACATGGCATCAAGAGACAATTGTCTACCCCCCGGACTCCACAGCAGAATGGCCTAGCATAAAGGAATAACCAGACTATGGTTGAAGCAACTAGAACCATGTTGATTCAATGAAAGGTAGCTCACACCTTTTGGAGAGAAGCGGTGAGCACTGTAGTCTACACAATGAACTGGGTACTCATCAAGAAAGGTAAGGATAAAACTCCTTATGAGTATTGGACTGGTAAGACATGTGTGGTTAGCTACTTTAGAATGTTTGGTAGCAAATGTTACATCAAGAGAAGTGAACACCAAAGCAAATTTGATGGGAAATGTGATGAGGGAATATTCCTAGGATATTCCACTAAGAGAAAAGCTCTCAAGTGTTTCAACAATAGGACTCAGAGAATTGTGGAAAGCATCAATGTAAGAGTTGATGAAAGCTTTGAGAAAATTGAGGAAACCGGTAATGAGCAAGTGTTAAGTGAACCGGTTGCTACCTTTTGGGAACCGGTTGTCAGTCAACCAAGTACCAGTAATAGCGTTCCTACACCGGCAGATGTAGATGCTGATACTGATGGAGATGAGGATGAAGAAGAAAAGCAAGAGGAATCTATCAAGACCATTCCTCAGTATGTCAAGTTGAATCATGATCCTAAGCAGATCATAGGAGATAAGGATGTAGGAATCCTTACAAGAAGAAAGGTTAGAGAAAAATCATGTATGCTCTCTGAATTTGAGCCTAAATCATTTAAAGAGGCACATAAAGATGAAGACTGGATCAAGGAAATGGAAGAGGAACTTGACCAGATAGAGAAAAATGGTACATGGTCCTTGGTACCTAGACTGGAGCATAAAAATGTCATTGGTACCAAATGGGTCTTTAGAAATAAGATGAATGAGGATGGCACAATGATTAGAAATAAAGCTAGATTGGTGTGAAAAGGATATGCGCAAGAAGAAGGAGCAGACTATGGTGAAACCCTTGCTCCTGTAGCCAGATTGGAAGGAGTTCGTATGTTTCTTGCATATGCAGCTTTTAAAGGTTTCAAAGTATATCAAATGGATGTAAAATCTGCATTCCTAAATGGTGTACTTGAAGAGGAGGTGTATATTGAGCAACTTGATGGGTTTTCCCTATCTGAAGATAGTGACATGTTATGCAGGCTACATAAAGCCTTATATGGGCTAAAGCAGGCACCTAGAGCATGGTATGAACACCTACATTCCCATCTTGTGAAGATTGGATTTGAGAGAACAAGTGAAGATAGCAATATCTACCTGAAGTCTTAAGGAGATTAGATCCTAATCTGTGAGGTATTTGTTGATGACATTATCTTTGGTGGAGATGACAAGATGAGTCATGAATTTGTAGATGAGATGAAGAAAGAGTTTGAGATGTCACTCATAGGCGAGATTAAGTTCTTCATTGGACTGTAAATCTAGCAGATGAAGGATGGAATCTTTATCTCTCAGTCCAAGAATGTCAAAGACGTGTTGAAGACCTTTGGCATGGAAGATAGCAAACCGGTTGGTACACCAATGGTGACCAGTTGTAAACTATCCAAAGAGGATGACTCTGCATTGGTTGATGAGAAGGAATATCGATCAATGATTGGTAAGTTGCATTATGTAGTGCATAGCAGACTGGATATTGCACATGTAGTTGGCATTACTGCAAGATTCTAGAAAAGTCCAAGGGAATCCCACTTGGTTGTAGTCAAGCGGATTCTTAGGTATCTTAAGGGAACTATTGACTATGGATTGTGATATCCATATAGCAAGGATTTCAATTTGAAAGTGTTCACAAATGTTGATTGGGCTGGTAATGTAGATGACTGGAAGAGCACAACCGGTGGTGCATTCTTCCTTGGTGGTAGACTGGTCTCATGGATGAGGAAGAAGTAGAGTTGTATCTCTCAGTCTACAGCGGAAGTGGAGTATGTTGTAGCTTTCATGAACTGCACTCGGACAATTTGGATGAAGCATGTATTAAATGCCTTCAAAGTTCTTATATCTGAACTGGTAAGTATATTCTGTGATAACACAAGTGCTATTAATATTTCAAAGAATCCAATTTTACATTCTAGAACCAAGCACTTTGAGCTTAAGTATCATTTCTTGAGGGAAAAGGTTCAGAATAAAGAGATTGCACTAGAGCATTTTTCCAGCAAGGAACATTTAGCAAACATATTCACCATGCCTCTCCCAAAGACTAAATTTATGTACTTAAGAGGTGAATTAGGGGTACTACCCCTTCAGGAGGTGAACTAAAGGTATATGCTCCACATCAGTCATGTATTGCATAGTCAAAATTTTCTTTAGGATTGATGTGTTGAAGGATGCTACTCCTCAGGGGGAGCAGCATAATAGAACTAGGAAGCTTGTGCCTCCACTTTGGCATTGTTGTCAAAGGGGGAGAAGATGTGAAGAAGAGAAGATATCTGTAGAAATTGGGGGAGAAGATGTGAAGCAGAGAGATATCTTTGTATATTGCCATCAATGCCAAAGGGGGAGATTGTTGGCATTATGTGAACTGGTATGAGGACATATTGTTGGAATAATGAGGATATAATGAAATTGTATGTTCTCATTGATGTCAATATGATGAAGAGGTGTGAACCGGCATATGTGAGAACCAGTATAACACTATGAATCAGAATTTGTGCCAAAGTGAAGCGGTGTGCTTGTTCAAGGTGAACCGACATATGGTTATGGAAACTGGCACATGGAAGCATTGTATGACTACCAGTTGGTAGTCTCAACTTTAGGGTTTCTGGTTGATGTCCTTCAAGCTTGTATGGCTCAACAGGTTAACTTGAAGCTACTGAGTTAGTAAAATCCTTTAGCTATTGAGTTCTTGAAATCCTCTAATAAGGTAACCTCTAACAAGGTTTAACCCTTAATCAGGTATTGTAGCCATCCCTTAACCGGTTGATCTCTAACAGGATCGGTTCCAAGCAAAACCTTTTGTAATGTCTCTAACCAGACAAGGCTCCTAACAGAGTGGAATTCTAAAGTGTTCAAAAATAGCTTGTGGGTATTCATCCCCACCATGGTTTTTCCAGTTGGTTTTCCATGTGAAAAATATGTGTGTCATGTGTGATGTTTTTATCTTGTGATGCTTTGCTATTGTTTGTCAAGCATATGATGGTTCTTTGTTTTATGCTTGTCTATAAAACATGTTGAACTAGATGTTATTATGATTAGATGATAGATTATCTGTGTATGCATAAGAGTGAAATGATAGTGTAGTCTCAAGTTGAGTGAAAAGATAAGTGAGTAGTCAGTTAATGCTTGTCTCAAACATTCTTAGCTTTACTGGTTGCACTCTATTTCAAACCGGCATCTCTATCTACCAGTCTTTTGAAGTGTTTGCTGTCAAACTAGTTTTGGACTGTATTTTTGTCTATATTGATTCACCCTCCCTCTCAGTACTAGTTTGGTACTACTTGCTCATCATTAAGTTATCAAAATCCCATGAGAATTAAATGAAATCAATGATGAAGACCATGTCCTTGACAACATGAAGATCATCTTGAATTGGCTCTATAGAAAGGAATATGTTATGAGACATTTTTTCTCAAATATTAATACTCATAAGGAGCAAAAATGCATAGACCACCTAGGGGCAGTTAATTTGTTCTTGTTAAATAGTTAAAAGACCTTGTTAATTAGTTACTTTGTGTAAAGTCAAAAATTGGGAGCTTAGCAAATTCTCCACAGGGAAAGGAAGGATTCACCAAGCTCAATTTTCACTTGGGGAAACTTTACATTCAAAAGAGGGGAATGAATCTACTAGATCCAATCCCAAAGGATACGAGCATTCAATGCTAAGTAGATTGGTTGAAATCGAAATGTGTTTGAACCTCTTTTGTAAGTTGAATAAGTAAGGTACTGAAATTAAAGACAAAGTACGATAAAACATCGATCTACAGACTTGGGATTCATCCATGCACCTGGATCTGATAAGTTTGAGATGATTCAGAGCTGCTCTATGAAATTTGATAAAAGTTACAAGGATAGTGTGTCCGAACAGGGTTTCCCTCCTATCGGTCCTCTGAACTTTCCATGCGTCAAAAAGGAATTTTTTGTCTCTACAAATAAAGCTTAATTCTAGAAGTAGAACTATGCACCTATTTCCTACACATAGAAAGAAGAAGAAAGGGGTTGGTAATAGGTGTTTTCCTAATTCAAACCTCGGTTTGGAATCAACCTTGAATAAAATACTACAAATTCTTGAAATAAATGATGGAGAGGAATACCTTTAGATCTGCAGTAGATGATGATGATGCTTTTCTTCTTAGGTGTAATCACACATGTTATATGGAATGGCATGAACTTGAAAAAACTATAACACACACATTCTTACAAATGAATGATGCAATGATGCTCCAATGGATGAATGAAGAGTATGCAACCTTGAAGACCTCTTGATTATGAATGCCTGAATGCTTGAATAATTGAGGTCCAATTCCTCCCTCATAAATGTATATCATGTGTTCTTATGTTATGCCAAATGAGAGGGGAAGACTTCCTTATAGACTTGTTTGTCATATATTTCTAGCATAGGCTGGCATGGGGGATTATTTCTTGCTCACATTTGAGATAGGTCCAAGGGGGAGGGGCCAAGATAGGTCTCCTTTAGGGGATCCTAGGGCACCAAGCCCTGGTCCTAGTGGGGACCAAAGTGCCATGCCCTAGTCCTGCATTATTTTGGGGCAGGATAAAGGTGTCCTTGCAAGGTGTAAAGTGAAAAATGAAGTTTAATTGCATAAAAGAGGCATAAATAGGTCTTGATCAAGCATGGGGATGAGACTGATAAGGTGAGGGCAAAAAATGTGGTTAAAATTTACAAGGGGTGAAATTTTAGGACACTACATTTAGCCCCCACTTTAGCAGGAGTGAGATTACTCAAATACTCATGGTAAAGTAGAAGAAAGGGAGATGAAGATGAGGAATGCAGAGAAAAATCACAAGGAGTATAAGACATCACAAATTTTGAGGAACTAAGCCCCCAATATTAGGATCTTAACTCACTCAAACATATGCAAGGGCACACAAAAAAAGATAGAAAAAAGAGACAAACAAACAAACAAAGGCAAAGACACAAAGGAACACAAAACCTGAAAGCTAAAGACCCAAAAAAAAACCTCAAGTCAACTAATTGAAGAGACCCTGATATCAAAATGTCTCAACAACTAATATCATTCTTGAAAATGTCATCTCATAAATTCAAGTGATCACATGAAAGAGAAAAGAAAGTATCATCCATGAACTATCAATAAAAAAACTATGAGTTCATGAGAGGAATAAGAGAGAGCATGAATACATGCTAGATGTGTTTATCCAGGTGATCCATGAGAAGAATGATGAGAGAGAGAGCATGGACTACTTACCCCTAGATGTTTTTTTATCTAGCTGATCCATGGTGAGAAAAGGACATGGACAAATCACCCCTAGATGTTTTTATCTAGGTGATCCATGTATGGAGGAGACTAAGAATAGTATAGTTGTTTCTAGCTACTTCCACCCATCCTCATGCATGTGTGCAAGTGATATCAAGTTTCAAGTGTATAGCACCTCGTTTAAGAGTCTTTGTCTTTCAGTGTGCTTCAACCTGTTTAAGAAATGTAATGTAAATGCAAATGCCAAGGGGCGATTGTGTGTGTACAAATATCTAATTGCCAAGTGGTGAAGATACATGTCTAATTTTGAGGCCATACCATTTAAGACTTTTTTTTTTTGGTGATGTGTTAACCCCATCTAAGACATATATCAAATTTTATGTTTGGTTTTGAGTGTGAAGCATCTCGCTCTAAGAGTTTTTACTCTAGTTACAAGAATGAACACCCCATTTAAGACATGCAAAAATGATATGCAAGAGCATAGTACAATATGGTACAAGGGGATAGATGTGGGTGCCCCCCCTTAAGATATCAACATATTTTAATGTTGATTTCTTAAGGAAGATAGAGACAAGGGTACACTACCTTCAACACAAATAATACATCCTTTAAGAAACAATGTCATATATCCAAGCTAGAGAGGGAATACTCTTCAAGCATGGATAATATAGTTAAAAAAGAGATATCTTGCAACAAGTTTAAAGGGGATCCTTGGAGGAGAAGAGATATTTGATCAAAAGACATCTACCTCCAAGAGGAGCTATCTTGAAAAAATATTAAATCTTCTACCAAAACAAGGGAAGGAGAAAAAGAATTCATACCTTCCTCCTATTTCTAGGTGAAAGGGATTCTTGATGAAGGATGAAACACTTTTGACCCAATGTGAGGGGTGGTAAGTTTAAGATAAATGTACATTTCCAAGTGAAGAATAGGTTGTAGATAAGGACTTACACCTCTTGTATAAGAGAGAATCCTTGAAAAAACAATAACTTCACACAAGGAATGACACTCAATCATGAACAAACACCACTCCACAAAGGAAAATTAGATCCTTAGAGAGGAGAGAGAGAGGAGAAGAAATCAATCATTGTCCCCAAGTGTAAGGACAATGAGAAGAGCTACACAATATTCTATGAAGTGATTAGGCATAAGGAAATGAATAATAAACTCACATGAATGAATAAACAATTTAAGAAAAGATATTAGTTTATGTAAAATGCATCTCAAAAGAAGTGGTAATCTTCAAAGATAGAGAGAGAGAGAGAGAGAGAGATCACATATTCCCCTAAGGAGGGATTATTAATAATAGACATACTATTGCAAGAGAGGCTATTAAAACATGAAAAATGCAACCCCTAAAGGGAATAATGATACATTAGATATAAAAAGAGAGTGTGCACAAGCTCTTCTTTCCCCCCAAGCAAGAGGACAAAGAGGAAAATTACACATCTTCTAGAGAGAGGTTATTCATATGAGATAAACCATTTCAAACAAAGAATAGGTCCTAAGCAAGGAAAAAACATGTGTTCTCATGAAGGATAACTCTATGAAAGAAAAGGACATCAAGTGATGAATAAGACATCACAAAAGAAGGGGCAATTTTCACTAAGAAATGAAGAGGAAGAAGAAGGTTCACAAAAGTTTGCTAAGAAGAGATTATTCATAATAGATGCATCATTTCAAGAAATAAATAAGTTCCTTCCAAGGAAAAAACATGTGCTCATATGAAGGATAATTCCATGCAAGAAAGGACATCAAGTTATCAATAATGCAATCACAAAGAAAATAGTGAAACCTTTAGGAAGAGAAGAGAAAGAGGTGAAATCATGTTGCTACCCCAAGATATTTAATTTTCAAGAAACACCACCTCTAATGAAAAAGGGCCCCCAATTAAGATAACTTCTTATGTCATAGGGTGAGAAGCAACATGAAGGTGAAACGAGTGCTAAGGCACTACCCTTTCACCTAGAAAGAGAGCAAGATCTATTGAAAGACATCTACGAGCACGAGCATATTATTCTTGAAAAAAATCCTTAAATACTTAACACTTTCTAAGAGAATGAGAACCACCATGATTAAAAAGATAATATCCATTTCCTTCTTTATGTTTATTACTAAACTTCACAAAAGGAAAGATAACATTCTTATCATACTTCAATTTCCAAAAGATTCTAGTTTCTAATTTTTATTGTTCATTAATAGATGTAGCTTCATTATTTGGAGATTGAGGATAATAGTTATTATTAGAAGAAGAAGGATTGTCATCCATGATTTTAACTTTAACACTATCGATAAGTTGTTCTTTTGAATTTTGAAAATTGGGACAATCATTGGCATGGTGATCATGGGTTTGATGGAATGAACAAAAAGGAGTTTTTGAAGAAGAAGCTCTATCGTAAGCACTAATGGCTTGTTGTCTTGCAAGATGATTTTTGAAGTCTTATATCCTAAGGATTTCATCCATAGGAGATTTATTATCATTTAATAGCCCTTCTATTGTGATTTGTGCAAGAGGGTTTATAGGGATTCGAATTCCTCACTCAAATTTTCCAAGTCCTTGTCCTCTAAAACCTTGTTTTGATATCATGTTGAAGCCACTCCTATAAGAATCTTTTGTTGTCATTGTATTGTCATTGATGTCATCCAGTAAGTATGTCAACTAGTATGGAAGATATTATTACTAGAATTGGAGATCGTCGAAATGTTGATGTCAGCCAGTAAGTTTGTCAATCGATAAGCAAGAAAACCCAGTAAGTGCAGTCCGATATAACATGACCTAACCAGAAAAATAGTGAAGTGCACAATATGAAGATTAATCAATTAGTGTATATTGGTAGCATGTTCAGTTGGTGACCAAAGTTGAATGGACATAGTCAAGTGAGATGGATGCTGACAGAGATGTCACGTGGACTCCAGGTGGTGAACGTGTAGTGGTTGGTAAATGGTGCGTCGGTGAGGTAGTTGTCGACTAAGTTTGTATTAAATGTCAACTATGAAAATCACAGATTAGTTGCAGAGGATTGCAGATCAAAGGGCACAGATTTGATTCTTTGACATCATGATCAAAGTAGGATATTTGATCTTCTACAAGATCTGGAGAAAGAAATTGCTAAATCATTTATTGTGATCAAAAAAATCAAGACTGATGAATAGAGTCCATTTTGCTAAATATAGTAAACATTCATAGAAATAATAAAATAGGATAGAGATTTTTGTTTTACTATTGTGGGTTTTTGATTCAAGAAATATGAGATTCGATGAAGAAAACCCTAAGTGCATGAAGTTTGAGTTTTTGTTTTGGCAGGAAAGCATATATATAAATATGCAAATAAAAAACTTAAGGGTGTGGAGAGAGAGGATGCTTGATGAGAGATTTATTATACAGTGAATCTCTATGAGGCGAGAGTTGATCAGCCTGAGTGAGACAAAAAAATATTGAAGAGACTAAGTGTTGGAGAAGAACTGGTAAGGAAGGTTTAACTAGCAAGGGTTAAGGTAACCGGTAAACTGTTACATAGTATAACAGTTTGTTAAACTGGTAGAGTCTGAACCGATAAGAGAGCAGTAGAGAGTGAAGGAGAGAAAAGTGAGTTTCAGAGAAGATTTGACAAGGCTGAAACTGAGTTGATAGAGTATTAAGAAAGTAAGAATAGAAGACCGGTAGAATAGAGAAGCAGTGAGATAGATAAGAGTTTAATCGACAGAGTGAATAGTTTCCAAGTGTTACAAAACTCATTTGTAACCAAGTGTTTATCATTGTATTGATTTTATAACTCTTTCACTTAGTGGGTGCTCAATGTAGGGGTTGGTTCTCCTTTGGGTAGGTTCCCATAAATTTCTAGGGGTTGGTGCTCCTTGGGTTGGTACCCTAAACATTGTAAAACTATTATTTTACTATGAGACTGGATTCGAGTAGTAGATCTCTAGCATCTTTTCTCAATGAGGGTTTTCCCACATTAGGTTTTCCTCATATATTTGGTGTTATATGATGTGTGATCTCTTGTTAATACTTTCCTTATCCTACCAGTTGCACACATTGTTTGAAACTATTTATAATCACTGATTCACCCCCCCTCTCAATGATATCTTGTGTTCTACAATTGGTATCAGAGCTAGGTTCCCTGTTTGTCAAGATTTCTCTACCTTGGGTAGATTTTCATTTAGGAACACAATGGAAACAAATGAATCCTCCTCCTCAAAATATCCCATGTTTGATAGTACCAACTATGGCTTATGGAGCATAAGAATGGAAACCTATCTATCCTCCCTAGTTTTTGATATTTGGATGTCTGTGCACAATGGGTATATTGTCCCTAATAATCCTCCAACAGATTTAGATGCTAAGAAGGAGTATGAAAACAATGCCATGGATAAGCATTCTATTCTCAGTCGTTTGTTTGATAATGATTTTGTTAAGGTCATGCACTGCTCATCAACCAAGGAAACTTGGGATAAGATTTTTGGCCATATTATGGAATTGATTATGTGTTGCATTGATGTTTTGTCATTGATGTCAACAATAGTTTTTATGGTTGTTTACTGACTTCCGGTAAAAGGATTGGATTGGGAAGATTATCAGTTGAGTGTCATCGGTGTGATTTGGATGATGGAATAAGTTTGTATGGATGGTTCATATGCTTCTAAAAATGTTTGAGTCAGTTGGTATTGACTTGATGATTGGATGCTATCTTATATTCTAGTAAGTTTTCTTTATTGGTTTGGTAAGGGTTTCACTAACAGAGCTTTATTAAAAATCCTTGATGTAATGCATAAGTGGTGTTGGTGCATCTTCCAGAAGGGATTCAAGATGTTGATGGGTATTGTGTTTGTGCCTTGACTGATTGGTTTTATTTCTTTGGTATATGTGGATCTAATTTAGGTCGATTGCTATCTAGGTTATGGACCGGTTTTCATGTAACATGTTGGTGGATCCTCCGATGCGCTTTTGAGATGTTTTATTGATTGGATGATGTTTTTTTGGTCTTGGGATGACATTCTTTATGATTTTATTTCAGGATTATGTAATGGATCTATTGAATTATTATTTGGGTGGTCAATCTAACTGGTTAGGTCCCGAGTTGGTATAAATATAAGTAAGATCTCATTATAGGTCATGTATGGATGGATGTATGGGAAAGGAGTGAATAATGTAATAATCATTTGTGTAGAGGATTTGGTTGATCATAGGTGATCGAGTTGGGTTTATGTAAGAGGTTTTTGACCTCTGGTTTTGAGCTTAACCAAAACTATAATCTGTTATGTTTGATGCTATTACCAATAGTTCTTCTCTCTATATTGTTCTCCAAATATTTTGAAGTGGTTGACATCTCTGTAGTCAGTGAGACTCCATTGTGATGAGCAGTGTGCCTTCTTGCATGTGCAGACTCCTATTGTAATCATATACTTGCTGCAAAAGTATCATCTGACTATAGGTAGGGTTTCCCACCATGGTTTTTCCCTTTACTGGGTTTTCCATGTACAAATCATGGTGTTATGTGTTATGGTTTCATGGCATTGATTCTTTGGTTTTCAATTATGCTTTAATGTTTTATCATTTATTCCAGTATAAGCTTTTAAGTGCTTTAATTCACATAGTCTATTAACATATGATTCACCCCCCCCCCCCCCCCCTCTTAGTTGTTCACCAGTTATCCTAACAATTGGTATCTAAGCCTGGTCCTCTTTTTATAGAAGATTAACTGCTTGAAGAAGATCATATGGAAACTAATAGTTCAACAATTGTTTTCCTCAAGGACAACTCTAGGCTTGATGGAACATACTATGGAGTATGGAAGATTCAGATGGAGACTAACTTAAAATGCATTGGAAAGAAAATTTGGGAAATAAATCAGAATGGTAACACTCCTCATGATTTGGCATCTCGCAATCCTGCAGCGATAGACTTGGAAAAGAACATTGAAAATGACTGTAGAGCTAGAGTATCCCTCTTAAGCACCTTATCAGATCAACAAATCATGGGACTATTAGATAAATCATCGACAAAAGCTATATGGGACAAGTTGGAGACTCTGAATGAAGGTGATCCCACTATTAAAATTGCAAAACTTGAATGTTACCGGGTAAGATATGAAAGCTTGAAGATGGAGGAAGATGAAAGAATTTCTCCAGTCATGGAAAGGGTATATGAAATTGTATTAGGAATTCAGTGTTGTTGTGGTTCTCTGAGTGAGGAAGAGATTGTTTCAAAATTATTAAGGGTTTTTCCACCGACATATAAGATGAAGGTAACTGCAATTAATGAGATAAGAACCACTCCTAATTCTTCTGTCAATAGAGATACTCTTGTTGGGAAGATATTTTCTTTTGAGCTTGAAGAATTTGGTCTTCCTGGAGCTATAAAGAATGATACTGCATTTAAGGCATCAAAGGAATTGGAAGAGATTAGGAAAGAAAATGAAGATCTTGATCAACTTGAAGCCCTATTTTGTTGAAGGATGCCTAAAGGTCCATTAAGAAGTAAGTATGAAGGAACATCTCCTTTCAAATGTTTTGCATGTAATAAGATAGGTCATTTTGCATCTAGATGTCCTAAAAGGAATTCAAAATTGGAAGAAAGAGAAAGAAGATCTTTTAAGCCTAACCAAGAATATCAGATTAAGCATAAGTATAGGAGAAAAAAAAACAAATCATGCTACTATGCTAATGAGGAAGGAGTAACTGATGACTCAGAAGAAGAACCATTAGGAGATTCAGCTAGTGAATTTGACAATGGAAAAGACTAGGTATTTTATGCTATGAAAGAAGATTATCTAGAACCAGTTATCATAAATAAGGAAAAGACCCTTGCAACAAAAGTTGAAGACAAATATTAATAGGTAATAGACAGTGGATGTTCTGATCATATGAAAGGTGACAAAAGGAAGTTTCTAACCCTACAAGAATTTGATGGTAGTCAAGTCAAATTTGATAATAACAAAGCATGTATGATCAAAGGAAGAGGAACCATTTCATTGGATGGTGAGAATAACACTGATAATGTCTATTATGTTGAAGGTCAGAAGCATAATCTTTTGATTGTAGGATAGTTGGTAGATAGAGGATTTCAATTACAATTCAAGGATGGAAAGTGCAAAATCATTACCAAATCCAGATTGTAGATTGCAACCAGTATATAAACAAGAGGTAATATCTTTCATTTAAACTTTGGTGAAAAGACATGTTTGATTGCACATATTGATAAAAGTTGGCTATGCAATAAGAGGTTGTGTCATGTAAATTTTGATTGTATTGTAAATATTAGTTCAACTAAGGCAGTTAGAGATTTACCTATGATTGTGAAGCCTCATAATCGGGTAGGTAAGGAATGTCAAATGGGTAAGCAAATCAGAACTTATTTTAAGAACATACCTGACAAATCTAATGCTATTATTGATTTGATTGATACTGACCTATGTTGTCCTTCTAATAAAAGAAGCTTTCAAGGAGATAGATATTTTCTGTTAATCATTGATGACTATTCTAGAATGATGTGGGTTGCTTTTCTAAGTGAGAAACCTGAAGCCTTTGAGAAATTCAAGATCTTTAAAGCTATGGTTAAGAAAGGGATAAAAATCAAGTGTCTGAGCTCGGATCAAGGTGGTGAATTTACATCCAGTAAATTCAACAGTTATTGTGAGAAAAATGGAATTAGGAGACAATTCTTTGCACCCCAAACACCTTAGCAGAATGGCATTGTGGAAAGAAAGAACATAACCATTTGGGTGCAACTACAAGCATGATGATGGATGCTAATTTGCCTCATATCTACTAGAGAGAAGCAGTAAGTACAATGGTTTATACATTCAACAGAGTTCATATCAAAGGAGATACCTGTAAGACACCTTTTAAATTATGGTTTGGTCACTCCCCCACTCTTAAGTATTTCAGAATCTTTGGAAGTAAGTGTTATATCAAAAGAGATAATTCCATTGGAAAGTTTGACCCTAGATGTGATGAAAGAATATTTCTTGGTTATTCATCTAATGGAAAAACATATAGATGTTATAACAAAAGATTGCAGAGAAATATGAAGAGTGCTAATGTGAAAGTGGATGAGCAGTACAAAGACCAAGCTAAATCTTATGATGGTGAACTGACAGTGGAAATTATCATAACTGTTCTGGTAATGCTTGTACCAAAATAGAATATTGAACCAATTACCTTAACATCATCAGAAAACTCAACTGTAACTGAAGAGCAACACTGAGAACCTGAAAATCAGAAAACACCAAGGTATGTAAGGCTAAATCATTCTAAAAAATCAGATCATTGGAGACAAAAACAAAAGAGTTATGATAAGGAGAATATTGGCAAATCAAGAGCTATGTTTCATTTCTCAGATTGAATTGACATCATTAATTGAATCTTGTAAAGATGAATGTTGGATGAAAGCTATGAAAGATGAATTAGATTAGATAGAAAAGAACAATACTTGGACTTTTGTTCCCCAGCCTAAAAATAAGAATGTTATTGGAACTAAATGGGTTTTTAGAAACAAACTGAATGAAGATGGACAAGTTGTAAGAAACAAGGCTAGATTGGTCTACAAATAATATTCTCAAAAGGAAGGAATTGATTATGGTGAAACTTTTGCACCAGTAGCTACAATTGAAACTGTTAGACTATTTATTGCTTATGCAGCCTATAAGAACTACAAGGTCTATCAAATGGATGTTAAGTGTGCATTTCTAAATGGAGAAATTGAAGAGAAAGTCTTTAATGAGCAACCTAATGGATTTTTACTTATAGATGATAAAAATATGGTTTGGATATTAAGGAAATCTCTATATGGATTAAAATAGGCTCCTAGAGCTTGGTATGAAAGGTTGGATAAGTATCTTTTGAAGCTTGATTTTATAAATGGTAATGCTGACAGTAACCTATTAGCATAAATAATGGTGTTGGCATAAATGGTTCATCAGTTAGTATTATCATCGATGAATAACACTTATCGGTGAATAAGGCCAAGCTCATAGGCAAGGAGGTGTGGTAAACCCCAATGGTTTAATCTGTTAGGACTTGGAAGGAAACTAAGAGGGGGGGGGTGAATCAGCTGACCATGAATTTCAACCCAAATACAATTTAATCAAAATTGATACTTAAAACCGGTAAACCAAACTTAATGTCAGTTGACAAATTAACAATTAATATCAATACCAGTGAAACTTAGTGCATGAAACAAAAATAGAAACAACATCCACAACACATAACATAGAGATTTTAACGTGGAAACCCTATAAGGGGAAAAATCATGGTGGGAAACCTTACCCACAATCAAATGATACTACTACAGATAGTATGTGTGTACAAATGGGGTCTGCATATGTAGAAAGGCCAACCACCTAGACCACACTGCTCAAATGGGAGTCACAATGACTACAATAGGATAGTTAAATCCTAGAATAATGTACTACTCAAAATACCATCTCCAATGCTAGATTCAGTACTGGTTAAGCTCTAATAATCACCTTCAAACCTTCCTTGAACCTTCTCTATGGTCTACTCATATGATCTTCAATATTCGCACATACCATGTTACAATACCATAACCTTACATACCATATACCATATTCTTTATCTGATCAATTGAGATCTTACATATATACAAAACCTAAGACCAAATGTGTAGGTTGGCTCACTAAGAATATTACAATAAAATCAATTACAAACATGTTAAGATGCGATGCATCATGTCAGCTTAATACATTTACAACAATACCCAATCAATAAATCATCTCCATAATGTGCCATGTTGATCAGAAATATATAATGCATACCAGTCCATAACCCAGACCAATTTGCCAATAACAACAAATACGTCAACCGAATTAGACCATTAAACAAAATACCAAAACCAAATATCCAAACTATATCTTCAATGTAACCATGTGATCTCCAGATGATAACAAATCATCCCTAGTTCTAGTGAACAATATTCCGCTGACTGTGCATTAATCACTGAACTTGTCGGTGAACACAATGTGCTGGTTCAACATAACCAAAGATCTCTAGAAGGATAAGTGTTGAAATCAATGAAAAAACTAATTTAACACATCCATAATACCAACAATCCCCCCGTTTGGCATTTATGGCAACACGAGATGGAAAAACATCTAAGTGCCAAAACAGAATGCCAAAAACCAAAAACCAACAATCTCCACAATAGATCAATACCAGAAATCAAAATCAAAATGCAGAGAATATATATCTCTCCCTCAATGAATAATCTCTTCCCCAAGAATAATGTTTACTAAACACAAAGTTTTTCCATAGATATCTCCCCCCCTTTGACATCAAATGCCAAAGCAATACAAATATCAGAACACATAACCAGCTAATATGACCAATTAATATAACCAGTTACTCCCTCTAAGAAGTAGCTCTCCTCCATCAAAGCCAGAAATAGGTTTCTCTGTTATTTTCTATCAGTTTCATGCCAATATTCAACTGTCTAAGTCTCTATCGGTGAGGGTATTACCCCAAGCTGCTCTCTGAGATATTCAAAAGTTTCCTTAGGCAAAGGCTTAGTAAAGATATCTACAATCTGCTCTTTAGTATTCACATAAACCAATCTTACTTATTTTGCATCAAAATTCTCTTTTAGAAAATTGTATTTGATAGAAACATGTTTAGTCTTAGATTGGAATGCCAGATTCTTTGATATATCAATTGTTGTTGAATTATCACAATAAATGATTATAGATTCTTTGCATTTTACCTTGATGCCTTTCAACATCTGCTTAATCCATAATACCTGAGTACAATTAGTTGTTGCTCCAACATATTCTAATTCTACTGTTGATAATGATGTACAACTCCGCTTCTTTCTCAACCATGAAATCAATCTACTACTAAGAAAGAATGCTCCACCAGTGGTGTTTTTTATGTCATCTACATCTCCTACCCAATTTGCATCGATGTATGCACATAAATCAAAATTTTCATCTTTAGGTTACCATAAACCAAGATTTGTTG
The DNA here is from genome assembly GCF_030272615.1 of Cryptomeria japonica. NCBI lineage: Eukaryota > Viridiplantae > Streptophyta > Pinopsida > Cupressales > Cupressaceae > Cryptomeria > Cryptomeria japonica. The sequence continues at coordinate 589,882,766 of NC_081405.1, read as the reverse complement.
TGCATTGTAGATACTAGATAATCTTTTTTACTTCTGATTCATGATTTTCTTTAGGATTACTCTGAAATGTTGAAACAATGCATACTACATTCATTATATCAGGTCTTGTTTGTATCAAATATAGTAAACCTCCATTCATAGATTTGTATCTTGTCAGATTAATAGGAGCTGAATCATCCTTTAATGTCAATTTGTCAGTTGTAGTCATAGGAGTACTTACCGGTTTAGAGTTTTCCATACCAAATTTCTTCAATAGTTCCTTCAAGTATTTTATTTGACATATGAATATACCTTTATCATTTTGTGAAATCTGGAATCCTAAAAAGAATTTTATCTCCCCAATCATAGACATTTCAAATTCTTCCTAAATTTTGTTAGCAAAGTCTTTACACAATCCATCTTCTCCTCCAAAAATGATATCATCAACAAAAACTTCAATAACCAAGATGTCATCATTAGTCACTTTTAAATATAAGTTGCTATCAACATTACCTTTAGTGTATCCAAGCCTCAAAATATATTTGTCTAATCCTACCTTCAATCCATACAAAGCTTTCCTTAATTTACAAATCATATCTTTATCATTTGTTAATAAAAATACATCAGTTTGTTCAATGTAAACTTCCTCTTCAAGATCACCATTCAGAAATGCACATTTTACATCCATCTGATATACTTAAAAATTCTTGTGAGCTACAAATGCAAGAAATAATTTGACTACCTCAATTCTAGCTACCAGTGAAAAGGTTTCATTATAATCAATTCCCTCTTTCTGTGAATATCCTTTACACAGTAATCTTGCTTTGTTCCTGATTACCTTACCATCTTCATTAATTTTATTTTTGAATACCCATTTAGTTCTAATCACATTTTTGTCTTTAGGTTGGGGAACTAATGTCCATGTATTGTTCTTTTTAATTTGTTTTGGTTCATCTTCCATTGCTTTAATCCAATGATCATCTTGACAAGATTCAATAAAAAATGTCAGTTCAATATGAGAAATTAAATATACCTCTTCATTTTCTAGTCTTCCTCTTGTCATAACACCTTGATACTTATTACCAATTATCTGATTTTTTGAGTGATTCAGTCTTACATACCTAGGTTTATTCATATGTTGTTGTTCTTCAGTCACTGTGGAATTATCTGATGATGTCGATGTGACTAGATCCACACTATGTACCAGTTCACTCTATATACGTTCATTCATGATCATCTCAACTGTCAGTTCAAAATCTATAGACCTTGAATTTCCTCTAAATTGTTCATCTATCTTCATATTAGCACTCTCAATGATTTTATGAAATCTTTTATTAAAACATCTATATGCCTTGCTCTTAGATAAATAACCAAGAAATATTCCTTCATCACTTCTAGGGTAAAATTTATCAATATACTCATCTCTCTTAATATAACATTTGCTTCCAAAAATTATGAAGTATTTAAGATTAGGAGTATTACCAAACCATAGTTCATAAGTGGTCTTACCGGTTTCACCTTTGATGTGAACTCCATTAAAAGTGTAAATTGTTGTATTCATAGCTTCTCTCCAATACACATGAGGTAGATTTTCTTCCAATATCATGCTTCTAGCTGCTCCAAAAAAGTTATGTTCTTCCTTTCCATAATTCCATTTTCCTGAGGTGTCTAGGGTGCTGATAGTTGTCTTTTGATTCCATTCACTTCACAAAATGTATTAAACTACTTAGATGTAAATTCTCCTCCTTGATCAGATCTCAAACATTTGATTTTCTTACTGGTTTCATTCTCTACCATTACCTTGAATAGTTTGAATTTCCCAAAAGCTTCTGATTTCTTCTTGAGAAAAGTAACCCAACACATTATAGAATAATCATCAATGATTAGCATAAAGTATCTATATCCCTGTAGACTTCTTGTTCTTGTCAGACCACACAAGTCAGTATGGATTAAATCAAGAACATTATTGGATTTCTCAGAAATATTCTTAAAAGTTGTTCTAACTTGCTTTCCCATTTGACATTCTTTACAGACCAGATTATGAGGTTTCACAATCTTAGGTAAATCCCTTACTGCCTTAGTTGAACTGATCTTTACAATGCAATCAAAATTTTAATGACAAATTCTCTTATGCCATAACCAACTTTCATCAATATGTGCAAGCAAGCATGTCTTATCATTGTTGTTCAAATGAAAGATATTACCTCTAGTTTGATTACCAGTTGCAATCTCCAATCTAGTTTTGTTCATGATTTTGCATTTACCATTCTTGAACTATAACTGAAAACTCTTTTCAACTAATTGACCAACACTCAAAAGATTATGCTTCAAACCTTCAACATAATAAACATTTTGTCAGTATTGTGCTTACCATCCAATGATATAGTGCATTTTCCTTTGATCAAACAAGCTTTATCATCCCCAAATCTTACTAGACCTCCACTATACTCCTGAAAAGATAAGAATTTATTTTTATCACCAATCATATGATGTGAACATCCAGAATCTATGATCCATTCATCCTTTTCTTTAATTTTAGCTCCCAAGGCCTACTCTATTGGTGGAATAGTAGGTGTTGGTTGATCTTCTTTTATTGCAACAAAATCCCATCCATTGTCTTTTGGTTCTTCATCAGGATCATCAGTAACTCCTTCATCAGCATAGTAACAAGATTTGTCTCTATTCTTCTTAAATCTATATCTCTGCTATTCAGGGTTAGGCTTATATGTTCTTTTAGCTTCCTCTCTCAATCTTGCATGTCTATTAGGACATCTAGATGCCATATGACCAACTTTATTGCAATTAAAACATTTAAATGGTGCCTTACCTTCATACTTACTTTCAACTAGACCTTTAGGCATTTTCCTTGCAAATAGTGCATCAAGTTCTTCTAGTTCTTCATTTTTCCTTCTGATATCTTCAAGTTCTCTTGCATAAAGTGGCTTTCCAGTTAGATTTGTTACATGATGATGATGATGTTGTAGATGATGATGCTTTGAAGGCCAAATCTGTTTTATTGTAGCAACATGACCAAATTCCTCATGCTCAAATGTTGAAAGTTTTCTAGCCAAGGTGTCTCTAGATACTGATGTATTATGCAAGGTTCTCAACTCATTAATAGCAGTTACTTTCATTTTGTATGTTAGTGGAAATGCTCTTAAAACTTTAGAAATAATTTAATCTTCACTTAAGGATCCTCCACAACATTGTATTCCTAAAATAATTTCATTAACTCTTTCCATAAAAGAATAAATTCTTTCATCTTCTTCCATTTTCAAATTTTCATACTTGGTCAGGAAACATTCCAGTTTTGCAATTTTGATAGTGGTATCTCCTTCATTCAATGTCTACAATTTATCCCAAATAGCTATAGTAGAAGATCAATCTGATAATCCCATGATTTGTTGATCTGATAATGTGCTCAAAAGTGCTTCTCTTGCTTTGCAATCATTTTCTTGATCTTTACCCAATGTTGGTGGATTAGGTTGATTCAGTGTAGGACCAACATAGCCATTCTTTGTAACTTCCCATATGTCTCTTCCAATGCAATTCAGATATGTCTCCATTCTGATCTTCAATTTACCATAATTGGTTCCATCAAGTTTTGGACTATCCTTCCTAAAAGTATTAGTCGCCATAGGATCTCCTCAAGTTGTTAGGCTTCTACAAAAAGAGGACTAGGCTCTGATACCAATTATTAGGACCTAGAAGGAAACTAAGAGTGGGGGGGGGGGGTGAATTAGTTGACCATGAATTTCAACCCAAATACAACATAATCAAACTTGATACTTAATACTAGTAAACCAAATTTAATGTCGGTTGATAAATTAACAGTTAATATCAATACCAGTGAAACTTAATGCATGAAACAGAAAGAGAAACAACATCCACAACACATAACACAAAGATTTTAACATGGAAAATTTATAAGGGGAAAAAACACGATGGGAAACCTTACCCACAATCAGATGATACTACTGTAGATAGTATGTCTATACAAATGGGGTTTGCACATGTAGAAAGGCCAACTGCCTAGAGAAAACTTGTCAAATGGGAGTCACAATGACTACAGTAGGATAGTTAAATTCTAGAATAATGTACTACTCAAAATAGCATCTCCAATGCTAGATTCAGTACCGGTTAAGCTTTTATAATCACCTTCAAACCTTCCTTGAAATTTCTCTATGGTCTTTTCATATGATCTTCAATATTCACACATACCATGTTATAATACCATAACCTTACATACCATATACCATATTATTTATCTCATCAATTGAGATCTTACATATATACAAAATGCAAGACCAAATGTTTAGGTCGTCTCACTAAGAATATTACAATAAAATTAATTACAAAAAATTTAAGATGTGATGCATCATGTCGGCTCAATACATTTACAACAATACCCAATCAATAAATCATCTCCATAATGTGTCATGCTGATCTGGAATAGATAATGCACACCAGTCCATAACCTAGACCAATTTGCTAGTAACAACAAATATGTCAACCCAATTGGAAGATTAACCAAAATACCAAAACCAAGTGTCCAAACCATATCTTTGACATAGCCAAGTGATTTCTAGATGATAACAAGTTATCTTCAGTGTTGGTGAATAATATAACCTATCGGTGAACAATATATCGGTGACTATGCATAAGTCACTGAACTTGTCGGTGAACACAATGTGCTAGTTCAACATAACCTAATATCTCCAAAAGGATAAGTGTTGACATCAATGACAAAACTAATGCAACACATCCATAATACCAACATACTCATGGCTGCAAATAGTATGGAGGATTCAGTGCTTTCCAAATATGCATTATTAACACACTTTGGCGGTATGTTGGTAGAAGGCTAATCAGTTGAAGGATAAATAGAGTACTTGACTGGTCAATCAAGAACCTGATAGGTGTTGAGATCAGTTTTTTAAAATTGGTAGATGAAATGATGATGCAGTCACAAGAGGTGACTCAGATTGTAGTTTAGTAGTCTTATACACGACCAGAACACTCCTGACAGGTAGGTGATCATTCTAATTGATGATCAATGACCATTAGCAAAATATGAAAAGTTACACTTAGGAATTATTGGCACACTTAAGCAGTATGTTGGTAGAAGACTAATCGATTGAAGGATAAATAGAGTTGTTGACCGGTCAGTCAAGCACCCGATAGGTGTTGTGATCATTTTTTTAAAACTGGTAGATGAAATGATGATGCAGACATAAGAGGTGACTCAGATTGTAGTTTAGTAGTCTTATGAATGACCAAAACACTCTAGACAAATAGGTGACCAGTTTGATTGATGGTCAGTGATTGGTGGCAAAAGATGAAGAGTTACACTTATGCATTATTGACACACTTAACTGGTATGTTGGTAGAAGACTAGTTAGTTCAAGGATAAATAAAGTAGCTGACAAGTTAGCCAAGCACCTAATAGGTGTTCAGATCAATTTTTTAAAACTAGCAGTTGAAATGATGATGTGGTCACAAGAGGTGACTTAGGTTGCAGTTTAGTAGTCTTATGCACGACCAAAACACTCTGGACAAATAGGTGATTGATCTGATTGATGATCAGTGATTGGTGGAAAAAGATGAAGAGTTACACTTATGCATTATTGACACACTTAAGCAGTATGTTGGTAGAAGACTAATCGGTTGAAGGATAAACAAAGTAGCTGACTGATCAGTCAAGCACCCGATAGGTGTTGAGATCATTTTTTTAAAACTAGCAGATGAAATGATGATGTAGTCAGAAGAGGTGACTTAGATTCTAGTTTAGTATTCTTATGCATGACCATAACACTCTGGATAGATAGGTGATCAGTGTGATTGATGACCAATGACCAGTGGTAAAAGATGTAGGGGCAACCGAGAAGAGTTATAATTTGTTGATTAAAGAGTTGCCCAACATAGAGGAGGAAAGAAAAGCACTAATGGGAATGATTGATTCTTTCCAAGCACTCCAAAAGTACAGATATGAGGACTTCTTGTGCAGGACCACTTACCAAGATCCTAGGATGATGCCTTTTAGCCACCATCATTCAATGCAGGTTGCACTCAAAAATCAAGGACCTAAGCTTTAGGTCAATTTTGGATTTTTGAATTTTGACATGTGTCTTCTTCAGCCTGAGCCTTGTTTTTCTCCCTTGTGTTTGAGAAAACTTTAATATAACAGTAGATAGCCTTTTGCATTTTTGGTGATCCATTGTAACATTTTCATGAATATATCAGTTTTATCTTGAAAATCAATAGAAGGAAACATTCATCATCTTGCTCATACCTTTTGTAATGTGTTGTATGAATTATTGTGTTAATGACATATGCAATTTGTCTTCTCTAATGTGGAATGTGTATTCTTTGATGGGTTTCATTTCAAGCTAAATGAATTAAATTCTATCTTCAATACTGTAATATATTCTAAGAGAGCGTGGGGAGGTTATGAATGCATTCTTAATATAAGCACTTTAAGCAAGTCTTAAGTGTTTAGCATTGAACTTTAATGCTAATAATGTTATTTTCTTTGTCACTAGGATTGTGATTTGACTCTATTTTCCCTTAGAACAAGCACTAATCATACCTTCATGAGGTTTGAGGGTAATATTTACATCCTTATTTCACCTTTTATATTTAGTTTTAGTTTTCTATAATATAAGTAGAAGTATATTATAGCCGGCTTTCAATACAAGCAAGAGTGATAAAAACTAAGGTTCAAGATAGAATTTGTAGTATGTTATGCTTTTCCTTGGTATATTTTCATTGAAAGCATCTATTGAATAATGCATTGTTAGTTATCATAGAGTCAATATATGGACCATAGTGCTATAGGTAAACCCACCTAGGTCTTGTAGAACTTGAAGAGTAGAAGATTGCAACTTCCATGCTAAATCTTGTTCATTGGCCAAGTTCAATCCTAGGTATGTTCATGAGTTATTGGCTATCTCTCTAGGATTTAGGATCAATTGATTTGGAAACCAACACAGTGTAACCTATATATGTATTAAAATTTTGAGGCAACGTGATTAAGGCACTATAGCTAGCCAAAAAAAGTAGCATAACCTATATATATATTAAAATTTTGAGTTTTGGGTGCTTTTGGGGGTCACTAATGGAGTAGAAGAACTAGGAAAGTATATGTACTAAACTATGAAATTCATAGTTTCATAGGAGGGTGAAATGTATGTAAAGTGTTTTAGTGTGTATACCATGAAACACGTGCAAAGGGTAAACATGGGTAGAATTGATATTATCTGCAACACTTCTTAATGATCCTTTAATGGAACACACATTCCCTAAGGTATTATCTACAATATCTCATGCAAATATCATAGACTTGTTAAAATATCAAGATTGAAAAACATCATCTCCTCAAATTAGATTAAGAGCATAGATACAAAATAGTATCAGGTGCTTCATACATCATCATAGGAATCATTGCATTATTGCATAACAAACCATCATCCATTAAATTTTCCATAAATATCTCAGCAAGGAACACAACATGATGCAAATATTTGTAATATAAAATTATAAATGACTTGACATGTAAAGATAATTACAAAGTACAAATCCTCCCACATAATTACTGATGAATAATGATGAACAATAAATACCCAACAAATACTGAGAGGGGGGGGTGAATCAGTATGGACAAAAACTTCTTAAACAACTTAAACTACAAAGACTGCACTAACTAATAAACAATATCACCAATCTAAATCAAGGCACTACCGGTAAACCATAGTATGACTGTAAAAGACATAAACCAGTAACATCTAGATCTTCTCAAAACCTAATATCTCATCTCAACTTCACCCATATTCTTAAGTAAGTAATACATTAGAAATACAATGACCATTGGATGAGCTTGCATTACCACTTAATAGAAAACACTAAAACATCACATGAAAAAGCATCACACATAACACATTGATTTTTCATGTGGAAACCCAACTAGGAAAAACCACAGTGGGGATGAATACCCACAAGTTGTTCTTAAACTCTTCTAAAGTTCACTCTATTAGGAGCCTATTCCAGTTAAAGACTTTACAACTGGTTCTGCTAGGAACCAATCCTGCTAGGGATCACTTGGTTAAGGGATGGCTAAATACCCAGTTAGAGGTTAAAGCCCTGTTAAAGGTTACCTTGTAAGAGGATTTGAAGAACTCAATGATTTTGAGTCACCCTATTAAATGATTTACAAAAAGCCTATTAAAGCTACCCGATAAAGGGATTTTCCATCTACTGAAATGGTTAGAAGTCAACAGGTAATACACTAATCTAATAACATCACTTAATGCCAAGGCAGTTCTACTTTAGTTTCTTTACATCTGCAATCACACTCTACAGATCTCTGCTTACTCCTTAGGTCTGGCAAGAATCACCTCACATACATTCATTTGCCAACAACTTCAAATAAAAATCATTATTGACCTTATAGACAACAATTAGGTCGGTTGCCAAAACCTAAAACCCTAAGCATCTAGGTTAACAATACAGTCGGTCCAATCCTAGCCATTTAAACACATTACATAGGGTAAAACAATCTTGAAAAAATCTCAAGACATTCTCCATCATCTATTCTTCACCGCTTGTGGAAGTTGATAACCCATCACGTGCTCTCCACCGTTTACTAAGATTTTGCACATTCCTGAGGTAGATAGAATCAATCTTCTTCATGCAAGATCCTCAAGGAGATCCTTCACACACAAAAAGCTAACATGGTAATGCAATCTAATCTTCATTTAAATGCTAACTCATCATAGGATGTCATTGATCGAATCACACAGACTTGGAATGCATCAATAGGAAACCCTGAAGCTGAGACTACCAACTAGTAGTCATATCAAATGAAACCCCGATACAAACTTTGCATATACTGGTTCACACTTCAACATACCAGTTCGCTTTTTGCATATACCAGTTCACTTGCCAGTTTGCTTACTTAAATATACCATTTCATACTTCATCATATTGTCATCAATGACAACATACTATCCCATCATGTCATCAAACTTTGCACATATGCCAACAATTTCCCGCTTTGGCATTGATGGCAATACACAAAGATATCTCTACATCTTCTTCCATATTATATGTCTTCATACTGCAAATATCTTCTTTGCTTCACATCTTCTCCCCCTTTGACATCAATGCCAAAGTGGAGGAACAAACATCCATGATCTACTATGGTGCTCCCCCTGAGGAGTAGCATCCTTCAACACATCAATCTTGAAAAGATTTGACAATGCAATACCTGACTGATGTGGAGCACATACCTTTAGTTCACCTCTTTAAGGGGCAGCACCCCTAATCCACCTCTTAAATAGGTAAATGTAGCCTTTAGTAGAGGCTTGGTGAATATAGCTACTAACTGCTCTTTACTGGAAACATGCTCCAATACAACCTCTTTGTTCTAAACCTTCTCCCTCAAGAAATGATACTTGAGCTCGAAGTGCTTGGTTCTAGCATGCAATACCGGATTCTTGGAAATATTAATTATACTAGTGTTATCATAAAATATACTCACCGGTTCAGATACAGGGACTTTAAAACCACTTAATACATGCTTTATCCAAATTCTCTGAGTGTAGTTCATAAATGCTGCTACTTATTTTGCTTCTTCTGTGGACTGAGAGATACAATGCTACTTCTTGCTTATCCATGAGACTAGTCTACCACCGATTGTGCTCTTCCAGTTGTCCACGTTACTAGCCCAATCGGCATTAGTAAACACTTTGAGATTGAATTCATTATTGTATGGATACCACAATCCATAATCTATAGTTCCCTTTAGATATCTAAGAATCTGCTTGACTGCTACCAAGTGGGATTCTCTTGGACTTTTCTGGAGATGTGCAGCAATGTCCACTGCATGTGCAATGTTGAGTTTGATGTGTACTACATAGTGCAACTTACCAATCACTGACCGGTATTCCTTCTCATTCACCAATGCTGAGTCATCTTCTTTTGACAATTTACAACTGGTCATCATCGGTGTACCAACCAGTTTCCTATCTTCCATGCCAAATGTCTTCAACACCTCTTTGACACACTTGGACTAAGTGATAAATATACCATCTTTCATTTGTTGAATCTGTAGTCCAATAAAGAACTTAATCTCTCTAATTAGTGACATCTTGAATTCCTTCTTCATTTCATCTGCAAACACATGGCTCATCTTGTCATCTCCACCAAAAAATATGTCATCAACAAACACTTCACAGATCAAAATTTGATCTCCTTCTGTCTTCACATAGATATTTCTATCTTCACTTGTTCTTTCAAACCCAATCTTCACAAGATGGGAGTGTGAACATTCATACCATGCTCTAGGTGCTTGCTTCAATCCATACAAGGCTTTATGTAGCCTACACACCATATCAATGTCTTCTAATAGGGCAAACCCATTTGGTTTCTCTATATACACTTCCTCTTCAAGTATTCTATTCAGGAATGTAGATTTCACATCCATCTGATACACTTTGAATCCCTTGAAGGTTGCATATACAAGTAGCATTCGAACTCCTTCCAATCTAGCTACTAGAGAAAAAGTTTCTCCATAGTCTTCTCCTTCTTCTTGAGCATATCCCTTTCATACCAATCATGCTTTGTTTCTTACCATTGTACCATCTTCATTCAGCTTGTTTCTAAAAACCCATTTGGTGGCAATAAATTTTTTGTGCTCAAGTCTGGGTACAAAAGACCATGTACCATTATTTTCTATCTAGTCAAGTTCCTCTTCCATAGCCTTAATCCAGTCTTCATCTTTGTGTGCCTCTTTAAATTTTTTGGGCTCAAATTCAAAAATCATACAAGAATTCTCTCTGACCTTTCTTCTTGTAAGTATTCCTGCATCCTTATCCCCTATGATCTGCTTTGGATCATGATGCAGCTTTATATACCTAGGAATGATCTTAACTAATTCCTCTTTCTTTTCCACTTCATCCTCATCTTCATCAGCATCTACTGGTGTAGGAGCTCTGATACTTGTACTTTGTTGTTTTGCAATCGTTTCCTAGAAGGTTACATCTAGTTCATCTATCTCTCAATCGCTGCTAGTTTCCTCAGGTTTCTCAGAGGTTTCATCAACTCTAACATTGATACTTTCAAAAATTCTCTGAGTCCTATTGTTTAAACACTTGAGAGCTTTTCTCTTGTTGGAATACCCTAGGAATATTCCCTTATCACATTTTGCATCAAACTTGCTCTGGTATTTACTTCTCTTGATATAACACTTGCTGCCAAACACTCTAAAGTAGCTTACTACTAGAGTCTTACCGGTCCAATACACATAAGGAGTTTTATCCTTACCTTTCTTGATGAGCACCCAGTTCATAGTGTAGACTGCAGTGCTCACCACTTCTCTCCAAAAAGTGTGAGCAACCTTCTCTTGAATCAACATCATTCTGGCAGCTTCAACTATAGTCTGCTTGTTCCTTTTTGCTAGGCCATTATGCTACAGATTTTGGGGGGGGTAGACAGTTGCCTCTTGATGTCATTCTCTTCACAGTACTTATTGAATTCACTAGAAGTGAACTCACCTCCTTGGTTGGTTCTAAGGCATTTAATCCTCTTACCACTTTACTTTTCAACTAGTGCTCTGAAGGCTTTAAACTTTCAAGAATGTGACCCACATCATTCTTGAGCAATCATTAGTAAGAATCATAAAGTACCTATTTCCCTGAACACTCCTAGTTTTCATAGGACCACACAAATCAGTGTGCACAAGATCAAGTAAATTATCTGCTATGAAAGATTTACCTTTGAAGGTTGAGGAAGACATTTTCCCCAGTTGACATTCTCTGCACAAAGGATTCTCCAGTTTGTTCAGCACAGGAAATCCTCTAACTGCCTTCATCTTACTCGCCTTCACAATATTATCAACATTTACATGGCAGAGTCTCCTATGCCATATCCAACTATCATCAAACTTAGCCATTAGACATTGATTGATATTTGTATTTAACTAAAATAAGTTAGCTTTGGTCTGGATACCAGTGGCCATTAGTTCACCACTCTTTCCTTTTATTTTGCACACTCCATCTTTGAATTCTAGAGTGAGTCCTTTATCATTCAACTGGGCAATACTCAAAAGGTTATGCCTGAGACCTTCTACCCAATACACATTATCAGCACTGCTTTTTCCATTGAGAGAGATGGACCCTTTTCCTTTCACCATACATGGTCCATCATTACCAAATCAGACTACACCTCCATCGTACTCTTTCAGAGACAAAAACTTCCTCTAGTCACCAGTAATGTGGTGAGAACATCCACTATCAATAATCAACTCATTAGAATTATCAAAGTGGGAGACAAGAGCCTTCTCATCTAACACATCTTCCTTAGTGGCTACAAACATTATGTCTTCATTTTCTTCATCTTCTGATTCATCATCAGTGACACCTTCATCGACTGGAACAAGACAGTTTCTCCTATTTCCTCCTTTGAACTTTTTAAACTTCTTCGGTTTGTCCTTATTATCACTATTGGGATAGTTGACAGCAATGTGTCCTATCCTATTGCAAGAAAAAAATTTCAAAGGGAGCTTACCTTTGTATTTTCCAGTTCCCTTAGGAAGTCTCTTAGTAAGAAGAGCTTCAAACTCCATCAAGATCTCCTCATCATCCATATCCCTGCTTTTTCTGGGTTCACATCTGGTACCAACCTCTTTTCCCTTTCTAGATAGTGCAACAGATGCTCTAAAGGCTGATTCAGTCTTCTGAACACTACCATCATAACTATTTAGCTCATATGCGGTCAACTTAGCAATGCCTTTGTCTTGTTAATAGATCTCAACTCCTAAATAGGGGCAACCCTTATTTCATAGACTGGTAATAAGGATCTCAAAACTTTGCTAACAATGGTGGAATCATCCATTGTACCTCCTGCACTCTTGATGTCTCCAACAATAGTTAATTCTTATCCCACATTGTTGAATGGTCTCTCCTTCAACCATCTGCATGTCCTCAAATTTTCCTCTAAGGCTTTCTTCCTTAGCTTGCTTCACATGCTCATCAATGCCATAGATAGTCTCCAGATTATCCCATACATCTTTGGGACTATCTTTGTATTGAACATATATAAACTCAATATCAGATAGACTTCTGATAAGAGCTTCCATGACTTTCCCATTCTCTTGAATTTCTCTTCTTTGATTATCGGTGAGAGTACCAGTAGGGACAACATAAGTATTCTCAACATAGTTCCAGTGTTGAGCACCCATGATTTTAATGTAGATCTTCATTTTGTCCTTCCATATCTTAAAGTTATCTCTATTGAACTTAGGATTATCTCTCTTCATCATTAGAATATGATCTTTTCCTCAAGTGGTTAAGCTCATAACATAGAGGACCTAGAGGATGCTCCGATACCAATTGATGAATAATGATGAACAATATATACCCAACAGATACTGAGAGGGGGGCAGTGAATCAGTATGGACAAAAACTTCTTAAACAACTTAAACTGCAAAGACTACACTAACTGGTAAACAATATCACCAATCTAAATCAAGGCACTATCGATAAAACATAGTATGACTGTAAAAGACATAAACCAATAACATCTAGATCTTCTCAAAACCTAATATCTCATCTCAACTTCACCCATATGCTTAAGCAAGTAATACATCATAAATACAATGACCATTGGATCAACTTGAATTACCACTTAACAAAAAACACTAAAACATCACATGAAAAAGAATCACACATGACACATTGATTTTTCACGTGGAAACCCAACTGGGAAAAACCATGGTTGGGATGAATACCCACGAGTTGCTCTTCAACTCTTCTAAAGTTCGCTCTACTAGGAGCCTATTCCGATTAAAGACTTTACAATTGGTTCTGCTAGGAACCAATCCTACTAGGGATCACCCGGTTAAGGGATGGCTAAATAGCCGATTAGAGGTTAAAACCCTATTAAAGGTTACCTTGTAAGAGGATTTGAAGAACTCAATGATTTTGAGTCACCTTGTTAAATGATTTACAAAAAGCCTATTAAAGCTACTCGGTAAAGGGATTTTCCATCTGCTGAAATGGTTAGAAGTCAACAGGTAATACATTGATCTGATAACATCACTTAATCCCAAGGCAGATTTGCTTCAGTTTCTTTACATCTACAATCACACTCTCCAAATCTTTGCTTACTCCTTAGGTCTGGCAAGAATCACCTCACATAAATTCATTTGCCAACAACTTCAAATAAAAACCATCATCGACCTTATACACAACAATTAGGTCGGTGGCCAAAACTTAAAACCCTAAGCATCTAGGTTAACAATACAGTTGGTCCAATCCTAGCCATTTAAACACATTACATAGGGTAAAACAATCTTGAACAAATCTCAAGATGTTCTCCATCATCCGTTCTTCACCACTTCTGGAAGTTGATAACCCATCACACGCTCTCCACCGTTTACTAAGATTTTGCACATTCCCAAGGTAGATAGAATCAATCTTCTTCATGCAATATCCTCAAGGAGATCCTTCACGGGCACAAGGTTGACATGGTAGCATGATCTAATCTTCATTTCAATGCTAACTCATCATAGGATTTTGTCGGTCGAATCACATAGACTTGGAATGTATCAACCAAAAACCCTGAAGCTGAGACTACCAACCGATAGTCATATCAAATGAAACCCCGATACAAACTTTGCATTTACTGGTTTACACTCCAACATACCGGTTCACTTTTTGCATATACCGGTTCATACCATCATACTAGTTTACTTGCTAGTTTGCTTACTTCAATATACCAGTTCATACTTTAGCATATTGACATCAATGACAACATACAATCCCATCATGTCATCAAACTCTGCACATATGCCAACAATTACAAACAAGTCCTCCCACATAATCACAACATTTAGATTTCACCAAAAAATATCATGAAATCAGTATTAAATAGATAATATACTAATCGCATACATCATACATTTAAATCATGTCATTGATCTTCTTCTTCATCCAACTCTTTGTTTGTATCATCCGATCTAGAAACGATATTGTAAGGATTATTGGTCATATATCATCATCATCATTCTTCATGAACATTAACTCCTACATCATCATGATATTGTTCCACTTCTTTGACATCTTCATTGGGCACATCATCAACTAACTATTGATCCTGATCATCATGTATATCATCTTTTAGTTCTTTTGTATCTTCTTCTTCCATGATATTATACTTTATCGGCCTTCCTTTAGGATCATGTCTAACTAAAAATGACCAACCCAGTTTATGTGGAACCTCTGAGTAAAATACTTTCTCACATTGACTTGGAAGAACATAGGGCTCATTTCCATCTCACTCAAATGACCTTGTATTAACCATTATAAATCCATTATCATGTTCAATAACAATTCTATCATGATCATTTTCATTCAATCGTAGCCTGTACCATTGGATGATGAAAATAACTAATTTGAAGGACCCAAAGTCACACTCAAGTATATCATCCAAAATACCATAGTATCAATTTTTTGAGACTTGAGGATGTATATCACTTCTAGATGAAATGTTAGTCACCTGAAATAGTGGAGTTATCCCAGAATCACAAGTTTTCTTTGTGTCATCCAGCTTTTTGATGCAAAATTTATGACCATTTCACCACATAGCCTTGTGGTGTTTCATCTACAATACATCAAACATGTAAAAATTATTGCATCACCAGTTGATAAGCATATTTATTATTAGTTGAATGTATGCAAAAAACAATATATATATACACATCATTACAATTGAAAAAAATTAAATAATATTGGTGATTAATATATTTATACGTACCTGTTTATCTCTTAAACCATATCCCAAATCAATTTCCCTTGGTGTAACATTGGAATCTCCATTACAATGAGCTTCTTTAACCAACAAAGCCACACCTTCCCATGTTAATGTGTGACTAGATTGTTGACATCGTTCAATCCATACCATCATCCAATCAAGATTGTTTGCAACATACAAATGTAGTGCATCCCACTCTCGAGCAACAGTAGAAAAAATAACTAGAAATTAACAACTGATGTATATTGAAGATTAAGAATTAATTAACTGCAATATATATCAAAACCAAATGTAAAATGTATTCAGATTAATGTGCATGAACATCCAATAATTACCTCTCACTTTCCTCAATCTACCTTTCCCCATCAGGCACTCCCCTTCAAATTTGTTAATGGAGTTGGGATCCCAAATGTAATCTACATGGATCTTTGCCACAAAATTAGGAAGATATTCAGTAATGTACACCATAGTCTGGTATACCATATATCCCTCTACCATATAACCCTCATGATGTTCTCTTTGTCGAACCAAAGCCTTCAAAAATTTCAAGTTCCTCTCAACCATCCACATTGACCTTGTGTGTACAGGTCCATATAATTCAATCTCCTCAACTTGGTGTATGAGGTAGTGTTCTTGTGCATTGAAAAATGTTGAAGGTAGACACTTTTGCATTTCACACATTATACAAGGAATTTTTGTCTTTCAATATTTTATATCTTCTTTATGGATTTCTTTACATGACAACCATCTACAAGTGATTCAAGATGCATATATTAACGAGAATTGACAAAATAATATACAATATATTACATAACAAGTAAAGCAAATGGGAAATATAATATCTATACAACAAATTGAACAAATAACACTACTTACCTCATGTATTTTCCAAGATCATATATAACTTGCTTGACATTATTGTCGAAGTAGTCTAGGAGAGATAGAGGTAGAATGTACTGCAACAATTATAAAATGATCCTTTCATTGCTTTTCCAAAACTAGTACTAAACATAATACAATTAAAATAACATGCAGTATACAAATATATAGAAAATATACAAGAACATGAACTACCTTAATGAAAGTATGTCAATCATGCATTTTCATCCCTAGCCCAAATTCACTTTTCTTTGTTATGAGATTTTTTATGTTCGCAATAAATCCTTTGGGAAAAATGAATTTTTCATATGACCTCTTTTATAGAATTTCTTTGTTACTCCATTAATAACCAAGGAAGGGCACTTATATTAATCTGGTCTCCATCGCTATTTAATTGAATGACATTTTTCATTGCATGATTGGATTCCTAAATGTCACTACAATTTTTTGACAATTTTTTCTTTATCACGCCTTCCATCCAATATTTTCCATAACGCCTTTTGTTACATTCTTTCCAATATTTATGTCAAACAAATGCACAATTTGTAGCTGCTCATAGTAGGGAAACCTGCTAAATTGTTTGGGATAACTTTTTAGTCCCTTTGGAAGGTGGTAATTAATGCCTTGATGACCTTCATGAAGCATATAAGTTTAAAAAGTTAACAACGACAATCATCGTCAATTATAGCATGAGTAAACATAACACAATGTAAAAATATATATTCCAAACATATCATATATGATAGATAAACAATTAGATTGAATGACATTACCATAACGATTAATTCTATTATATTCAAACTTCCATAGGTGAGGTGTCATTCTTTGTGGTTTTGATTTAGTCTCTTATTTCCCATTGGAAAAGATGTTTTTTAGTAGTTTGATACTTATTATTTTTGTGGAGGAAGTGCCTATACTCATCAAACACCTCCTTTCCTAATCTTGTTGAATGACGAGATTTCATCTTTGGACCACAAACTGGACATGCAAATTTTCCCTTTGTTTGAAGACCTAGAAGATCATGTATAATTGGATTAAATATGTTAATTTTTATAATTATATATATTGAATGGATTATTTTTAAAAAATGCATGATTTATACTTTAAAAAATTAAACATTATTAAAGTGTGCAAGTTGAACATTATAACATAAAACAAAAATGTGTTAGCCCTAGGGCATCATGAATTGTCCATACAAGCATTGCATGGAATTGAAATTGTCTTTTTCCTATTGGTCTAGAGACATCATATATAGTGATACCATTCTATAACTCTAGCAACTCGTTGATAAGAGGCTCGATATATACATTCATATCTTTAACTTAGTACTTACCTAGTTGAATGAACAAAAACATTATATAATTATTTTAACCATTTTACTACAATATATATAATTTAATGTACATGACTATTAAATGAAAAAATACCTGGAACAATAATTGGCAACATTATGTGCTCCCTCTTTATTGACATCCATGGAGGAATGTTATTGTTAATAACAAAAAAAGGAGTAAATAGATCTTAGCTCTCCAAATGGATTGACATCATCCACTGCTAATGAAAGCCTAAGATTGCGAGGTTCTTCTTTAAAGTGGTCATTTTTCCTCTATGTCTATAAATGCAGAACCATCAACAAGCATTTGAATAATGTCATCTCGACTTCTATTGCATGCATGGTAATCCATAAATTGAGCCAAGATTTCGCACCTAAATAATCATTGCAAACGTAGAATAATGGGAATATAACAAAGAACCTTGCAAGGCACCTTTTTTGTTAGTTGATCTATTTGATATCTACTAATATGACATTCAAGGCATTTTGTTGTAAATTCATGTTATTTATAATATACCATATAATCATTGGGACATGCATCTATTCCTTGATACTCCATTACAATATCTTTCATATTGGCAGATAATTCTCGATATGATGAGGTAGAATATTTCATGGTGGTAACAAAAAATCACCCATCAATCTAGAACAAATTTTTTTTTTTGTTAATATAAAGAATTTTAATGGTACATATTTCACCTTTTATTTACTAGTGATGAAATAACAACAAAAATAGATGAAAAAAGATGACATATATGACATACGTGAGGATTTTATGTTGGATAAACCATTCATAACCTTTAAGTTCACCAACAACATTACAACAGAGAGAAAAGTTTTTTGGGAGCCTTCGTAAAGGGGCTCGTATGCCTTCTCAAGTACAGGTAAATCATGAACAACATCAAAGTCATCTTGATCATCATTAACAGTTGTGCCAGTACTAAATTTATCATGGATCAATGTATTTGTACCATCATCTTCAACTATGTTTTCTGATGCATGATCATTTTCTTCCATAGGATCATTAGCTTTAGCTTCGATATTCACACCTCCATGTTCCTCCACTTGGAAAACCACATTATTCGGGTCATGGTAGTCCATTTCATGTGCCCTAGGGTGGCCCACCTATATAAAAATGATCAACATAAATAAACCATGATCATGATCTCATTAACGAGTGATTTTTTATGTATATAAATTGTTAAAACAATATAAATATTTACAAATGCAATCAATATAAACACATATAATGAACAACTTACCAATGGATGATAATCATGCTGCCCTTCAATGTGAGCATGCTACCTACAATGTTTCTAAGTTGTTGTGATTAAAAGTCTTCTAGTCTTTAAGCCCTTACAATTTTTGTAGGGCCAATAACATTTCCCATCACTTTTTCTTTTCAAGCTAGACCACAATCTAGCAATTGTCTTCTTATTTTTTTCTTCGCTCATATTATCTTACATGATTTTTCCTCATAGGAAACAAAATTGGGCTATGGAAAATTCGATCTATAACCTTCACAAACCAAGCAAAACGATGTCGCAAGTACGGAAAACACTATCCGTGCAAATTTTTTTTTAACTTTTTCACTTTTTTGTTTTTTGTCGAAATGTCGACGAACGTCAGGTAAGATTCCTACGATAGTTGGTTTTGTTAGAATTCCGACGAACGTCGGGCAAGATTAAAAAAAAAAAAAAAATTGACACAAATTGCCTCCTAAGATCCAACGAACATTAGGCAAGATTCCGACGATAGTTGGTTTCATTGGAATTTCAACGAATGTCAGGCAAGATTTTAAAATAAATAAAAATTTGACACAAATTGCCTCCTAAGATCTGACAAAATGAAAGAAATCCCATAGTTCATGAGAAATGTTCATCGAAAAATGCTCCCAAATAAGTTAGTGTGAGTTGGGAGAAAGATATCCCTATATGATTGTCTATCTTGGTTATTTGAAACTTGTTTCCATAAGATCCTAAGAATCCTCCCATCTATGCATCAAATTCAAACTCGTCTAACCACTCAAAAATTTTCAACTATTCAACACTCTCCTTCCATCTGGTATTTGTTATGGCTCTCTACTTAACTGCAATGATTATGATAGTGTCAATAGATAAAAAAATCCTTTATTTATCTTTGCTATTTTGAAGTAGACAATCCCATTCCTTTAAAATTTAATTCACATGAATTGAATAATCGATGTCAACTAGTCATGCAAATTTTAAAATTTGAACCCCAACCTTCGATCTTCTTATGCAACTATTATAAATGTAAAGTCAAAGTATTTTGACTTGTGTCCATCAGAATTATCTATTTCAACATGGCGGGAAACTATTTCTTCAACCCTTTTGATCAAGACATGTTCTATTTTTTACCATGTGATCAAGAAACCACCTTCATTTCTCACTAACCAAACTAAACATGTGTTAGCCTATCACAAGCTCACAGGCCATGAAACGTGCTAGCCTTGACTTACACGATGATGTGCCCCAAATTTATTGTTTCCTTTTAAAGGTTTACTATAACGCTGCTATTGTAAATTCTATCAACTTCTACATCTCATAGTGTTGCGAGATTCAAAACTTATATTATTTTAAAAAAATTGAACCCTAGAAAGTAGAATGCATGACTTGATAAATAATTTACCCTAAAATACCTATCGATTTTATAGTCCCAACAGTGGCTATGAATAATAGTGTGGAAGGTCTTAAAAAGGTTAATGATAAAATTGTTATTCAAAGAGCCTAGCCACTCAGTAGCATATCATGTTCAAGTGTCAAGTCAAAAAAGAAGAATTTGGAGATTGACTCACAGGGGGTGGATATGCAGGTTTCATTTGGACTTTCTACTAGGACTAGAAGTAGGAACTAGGAAAGGAGCACCACAAGATTCATCATGGAGGATCTCAAAGAAATAAACAAGAATATAATCTAGAAGAATTTTGAGCTCATGCAAGCTCTTGGCTAATTTTGTGTTTCTATTGTTGGTTGTTTTGTTTTGGTTTCCTTGTTTTTTTGTTGTTGGTTACTAGGGGTTGTTTCCCCTTATTTTGATATTGTTGGTCGATTTTTTGTACTCTGGTTCACAATTGGTTTAATTTTCTTTTGATGATAGTGACTCTAATGGGGATTTTTGATAGCTTGTTGCAGCACAAGAATCTCATTAGCTCCAAAGAGAATATCCTAAACCTAAAGCACAACATAAAATGAGAAGAAAAAAAACCCTAAACAATTTATAAATATACATAAAATACTATGGACAGATATTGATTTTGAGAAAAGAATGGTGTCAAGATTTTCCATGCATAGGAAATTCTAGATTTTCACCATTCATGTTTTGCAAGAAATAAGAATCTTGGCCATGAAGATCTATAACAACCAGTGGACCAAGCCATAGTGATTCAAACTTCTCATGCTTTCATCTTTCTTGTGCCCAAGTATTCCATTGCAGCACCATGTCACAAACTTTGAACTTCCTTTCTGATGCTCTTTTGTCAAACATATATTGGACCTGTTTCTCTAGTTTGGTATTCCTTTTTTGAGCTTCATTTCTAATGTCATCCAGTTCTACAATTTGTTTCATCCTTTCTTCCATGGATCCTGGAATTTTAATTTCTTCTTCTTTTATAAGCTTATAAATTAGCAATAGATTATTGAGGGGCATCCTAGCATGGGTACCATAGACTAATTATAAAGGAGACTTACCAATGGCTTTCTTTTATATTATCCTAGCAGCCCATTAATCCCATTTAAGTTTTGAATCTCATGCCTTTTTTATTTTTCTACAGTACTATTTTCATGATTTTCATCAAGCT
Organism: Cryptomeria japonica; assembly: GCF_030272615.1. Classification (NCBI taxonomy): domain Eukaryota; kingdom Viridiplantae; phylum Streptophyta; class Pinopsida; order Cupressales; family Cupressaceae; genus Cryptomeria; species Cryptomeria japonica. The sequence goes on along the minus strand of NC_081405.1, from coordinate 589,860,948 downwards.
CTTATTGTTTGATTCTACTTTTCCATTCCCCTAGGGGTGATAAGGAAATGAATAAGAGATTTTGATTCCATACTTATTATAAAAATAAGTGAATTCATCAAACCTAAAACACATTGCATTGTCAAGTATCAACTTGATAGGAACTCCAAACCTTGTAATGATGTTACCCATAAGAAAATCCATGACAACCTTGCTAGTGTCTCACTTAGTAGGAATGACTTCAATCCATTTAGTGAAATAATCATTAGCCACTAGAATTCATTTATGGCCTCCATTTTATCCCTCAATAATTTCACCAATAAAATCAATACCCAACTAAATGAAAGGAGCTTCAACATGTTGGGGTCTCAAAGACAATGCACCAACATATTTAAGTTTACCAAAAAAAAATTGGTAGGCTTCATATCTCTACACATACCTTTGTGTATCAATGAAAATGATAGGACAATAATACCTAGCCCTGAGAATTTTATGTTTTGTGGTTGAGGGAAATGTCCCCCACATATGCCATCATGAAATTCTTTCAACACCTTCTTCATTTTCCCTTTGTCTAGGCACAATAGTAGGATTCCATTCCTATCCTTCCAATAGAAATCTCTATTAAGAAACACATATTTCAAGGTCTACAACTTTAATGTCATTTTCTGATTGTTATAGAGATGATCAGTAAATTTTAAATTCTTAAGGTAATATACAATATCAGTGTACCATAGATTATATCATATACTACACTCAATATCAAGTTTCTCTAGAATATTATTAACTTTATTAGCCTCCAAGTTTTCTTCTTCCATCAAATTAGCTAATCCTTTCCCTCTTATTAAGTTGGTAATCTAAATTTCAACATTGAATTCTTGAATCCTACTAATTTATCTGTACCTTCTTCTTACTACTTCAGACTACACAAAAATATCCTTGATAGTAGAGTTAGGAACATAAGCTACAACCTTAGCTCCTACCAGATATGGTCTAAAATTATGAATGGCCTTAACCAATCCATATGCTTTCTTCTCTATCATTTCATATTTTATCTCCACAACCTATAAGGATTTGTGGATAAAAGAAATGGTTTTCTCAAAACCCTCTTCAATATGTTGGAGTAAAAAAATAGCTATAGTGTGGAAGGATGCAAAAGAAAAGAGTTGAAATGGATTACTAAAATATGGAGATATCAATACAGGGGCTTCCTTTATTTCTCTCTTAATAGCTACAAAGGCATCGATGAATTCAAATATCCAATTTATATGCACTCCTTTCTTTAACATATTGGAAATGGGTTTCACTATCTCAACAAAATTTGAGATAAACCTCCTTAAAAAACTGATCTACCCAAAGAAAGAGTGAATGGCTTTTATAGTCTTGGGGATTAGTATCTTAATAATTGTTGCAGCCCTCTCTGTATCTATCCTTACAAATTATTTTGACACAATATGACCCAATAATTTACCTTCTACCATAGAAAAATTACATTTCTTAGGGTTTACCGAAATCCCATACTCCAAAGCCTTAAGAAATATCTTCTCCAAATACGTACTATGATCTTCTTCATTCCTACAATAGGTAGTGGGTTCATCTTGGTAAATCACCATGATAACATTAATCAAATCAGAAAATGCCACATCCATGGCTCTTTGAAAGGTAGCACCAACATTTATTAATCCAAAAGGCATCCTAACATACACGTATATGCCCCAAGGTGTTGTAAAGGTAGTTTTGTACTATTTTGATTCATTTACTACAACTTAGTTATGGCCTAAGAATCCATCCATCATACTTATTAATTCACATCTAGTAAAGAATGACCTCCATATTTTGGCAAAGGGTGATTATCTTTTAATGAGGCTATATTTAGATTTATCAAGTCAACACATAGCCTAATGTCACCATTTTTATTTATAACATTGACTAAGTTTGAAACCCAGGAAGAGTATCTCATTGTCTTTATGATCTCATCTTCTTTCAATTTTATTAACTCTTCTCACATCTTAGGTTCAAGAGTGGGGTTTATTGGTCTTTGGCTCTGCCTATATGGTTTTGCATTTTGTTTCAATGTAATCTCATGCTAGAATAAGTCTTCCCTATAGCCTTTAAGTTCATCATAGGACCATGTTAATACATGTTTATACTTCCATAGAAGAGAAATTATCATGGTTCTAATATGTGGGGAAATATTCTTTCATATATAAACCTTTTTTAGGGGAATTCTCTAGTTGTAGATTCACTACTTCAAGATCCTCTCTTGTCATTGGCATAGACTTAGCCACCTTACTGTCATTATTATCAAAATATCTCTCTAAAGTTACCAGCCCTTTCAGAATTTTATTTACCTTGAGCTACACAATTTCATTTCCAAAAAGTGTATCCTTCCCATCAATATTTTTAACAAAAGCAATAAAATCTATCTCTTGGGAGTCATAAAAATCAATACATTGCATAAACTTCAGTAAGTCATCATCATCTTCAAATACTTGCTAGCTATAGACACTATCACATACAAAAGGTCTCACCTTGATTTCCACTTTTGAGATGCCACTTAAAGAGACATCTTCACTCCTTTAAGCTACATTAGCAAGGAAGTTAGCCATAATATAAATTAGTGATCTATCAACCCAATATATAAAATGCATCAAAATTTTGAATGGCATCCCACACAAAATGCTTATATAGCTTCAATCTATCCTTTTTTGTAGCATAAGTTGACCTTCTTTGAGAAATTATGAGTTCAAAGTTACCAAACACCTTGAGCAATTTGATTTCATGCTTTCTTGCTATTTCTAGTCTCAACAACAATGCCACATATTCAACTATATTGTTTGTGCAATAAAATGATAGAAGGGAGGAATATATGGAAGTTTTTCCATTTGGAGCAAAAAAAACAACTCCAACACAAGATCCTTCCTTTGAGTAGGCACCATCAAAATACATACTCCATACCTTCTCTCGATTTTTATGGATTCTAGCCTTCATGTGATCAAAATTTTGAGCCAAAGACTCAACAAGCTACACCCTAAAATCATCAACATACACATCAATGAAATTAATTGTTTCACTAGGGTTGAGAAGTTCCACTATTGTAGATGACCTTGGTTCTATTGTCTAGTTGACTAGTCTTCCATGCACTAGGATAGTAGCATATGACAAATAAAGTTGAACATGCCCACCAATTGCTGCAGCCCACTGTCTTGATAGAAGCATACCATAATTTGGTGGTACATCCACCATAGTGATGTCCATGTCGTAAGTAGCTTCTACAAATTTTCCAAATTTTACTTTCACATCTTTCATAACACCAATTATAGGAGTTGACCTATTATCCATTGTGTAGCACTTGCCATGGGAGCTATTTGCCCATATTCCAATATTTTGCATGATTCCAGTAATGCCCGCTAAAATACCCTAGAGAAAATAACTAGTCTAACTAACAAATAGAGATAAAAAAAATTTACATCTACTTATGCAACATATTAATCTATCATTACTCATATTTATTAGCCATAACATAACATGAGTGCATATCAACTCTCTGTGAGCTTTGGTCTTCAGTACTAGGGTTTTGTGTTGGCCTCCAACTGGTAGAAATCATTGCCAAAAACTACCCCATATTTGTATAATCATTTGATATTTGTATCTGCACATATATTAGCTTAATCTAGTTTGTAATTAGGAATTGTATTTAAGATATTTTTTCAATATCTCAATTCCGAATTGTAATTAGTGTCAAAATTAGAGCTACAACTAGATGTTTTCTTGTTGGCTCTTTCCTCTTGGTATGCTATCTAAATCAACTTGTATTTTGATATCTTATATTAATATATTTGTGGCTTGCCTGCTTTGCCAAAAAAAAAAAAATATGAGTGCATAAACATTTTAAACATAATCATATTCTTAACAATATAGTACGCAAGCGGAATAATACTACATCTCTCTATAATCATTCCCTAGGGTATCTCAATGCTATTACTTAGTAATAATACCATTCACATTCATTTCCCAATTAATTACTATCTTTCCTATTATGAGAATCCTTGACTATCAATGCATATCCTAATATATACACATTAACTCCTTAAGTTCATTTTAAAGTACCAATCAAATGTTCCTAGTTTCTTTAAACCATTTATCATTATAGCATCTTATTTTCACATCAAGTATTACCTAAAGCACATCTAATTCATCTCCATTAAGAATAACCATACAACCTTGATGCAGGAGCATCCCCGGTTCACAACAATCTTGCATCAACCCCAAAAAAAAATGTTTTCCTTTCTGTTTTGTTTGTAGTTTGTAGTTTTCTTTTTGTGTCCCGATTTTGGCTCACTGGATCCTGTGGAGTTGAATTCTACTTGAACACTTGATCATATTTCTTTATTTTAAACCACATCTCAGTTGGATCACTTTCCAGGAAGATATTGCTACTAGTTTCCATGATAGTTTCTTGTTACCAGTAGTTCCTTTGTTACCAGTTGCCTAAAACCTATTTTGGCGATCTACCGGAACCCATTCCAAAGCTTACGAAGCCTTGAGCATTGATCTTGATGTTTCTTGGCATGTGGCCGACCTTGTACATTTCATCCTTTGGATTTTTTGGAGGAATCTCTTAGCAGAGGCCAATCTTGTCCATTTTGCACGTTAGGTCTTGTTCTTCAGGATTTGATCCCTTTTGGGCCGACTGGATCCTTTGGATCTATATATATATATATATATTTGTAATCATTCTTTAGAATGCAATCAATTAGAATAAATCAGATTATCAAATAGATAGACTGTGCCTAGAAGATAGATCTTTTGATTCAAGGTCCTAGTTGTGACTTATTCTACTAGGCTTGTGTGTCAGTATGTTGTAACCTGGTTGTTACCAGTTGGATGTAATCAAATTTCATGCAGTAAAACTATGTGTTGTGCATTTTCTCCATAAAATCTATGTGTTTTCATTGTGTTTACTCTGGTTGACCAGTCTGGACTAATCTCCTTGAGGTCCCTCCTCACCGGTGACTGCTTCAAGTGGTATCAGAGCGAAGTTTCATTCCAGAGGTTGCATGTCCTAAATTTTGTTGTAGAGTGCCGGATTGAGGATACAAACTACAACTGCAGAGGACTAGAATGAATCTATGGCATAAAGAGGACCTAGGAATGGTGGAGTGCGTGAGAATGTAGACACTATTGTGATGGAGATGTTATGAGGAATAGATGACCGGTTAGAAGCCATGGAGACAACCTAGAGAAGATGCTGACATATTGAAGATGTGAATGAAGATGAAGGAGAAGAAGCCCCGACAGAGCAAGTAAACCTACTGATAGTTGATCCAGATGAAGAAAGGTTTTTAAGGGTTTTGAGTAGGGTGAACTAATGCAAAGAATCATGAAACAAACCATCCAATTCCCAAATCAGTCTTGGGAATCCATCCTTAGGGTGCTCAATGACCCAAAACAATCATCAATCTACAACCTTGATACATTTGAGGCATCTAACAACATTCAATCAATCCAACTTACCAACCATTAATCAATCCACATTCAATCCTTAGCTTAATGCAAGATTCAAAACTCAACATAATATCTATCCAATGGAAAACCATTACCTTCACATTTTACCATAGAAATCTCTTATCCTCCAAGAGTACATTTACTCTATCAATTTCATGCTCCAAATTTGTCCAACAATAACAAGTTCATAATCCATCAAAACCTGCAACATGTCTCATTATGGCAACTTAAACTTGTGATCAGAAAAGTACAAGAAATATACCAAAAAACAAAATTGAAATATTCCCAATTGATAAGTAGCCAATCCTTTAAGTTCTTGTGAGTCCAAAATGTAAAATCAGAAAAACAATCTTTCATTTTTTATGACTGAAATACTCTCCTAATTCTGATAGTCAACATAAAGGTCTTTTGTTGATGTCTTCCAACAAGTTCCAAAGCACACCAAGAGGGGTGTACCTTCATAAAAAAAAAAACTAATAGTTCCTTCAAATATTCATAAACATAGAGAGGTCCCCTTACAACAAAGTGAACAAACCAACCTATCATTATCTCAAATCTTAATTTGTCTGATTTTCACAATAAAATGGAGATGAACAGTCATTAATATCTTTTGCAAATGGAAACATTTCGCCAATCACTTCAGTGGACCTTTAGATAACCTCAATAAAGACCTCCAATAAAATTTATTGAAATATCCAACGGTTCAATCCAAATGTATAGAATTTTTTGTCAAAATGGTAACCCTCATTGAGGGTTTTGATAGTTTTCACCAAAACGTGCATAACTTGTTTCAAAGCGATTGAAATTAAATGAAACCAAAGGGAAAACAATGTTAACTCATTCCATTATAATATTAAATAGAATTACAATGTAGAAAAAGATTTTTTTATAAATAAAAATGTGAATGATTAGACTGCAATACCCAGAAAACAATGTGGAATGTGTAAAAACTTGAAATGTTATTCATTTCCTTCCTCCAATAATACACACCCCCATTGGATTTGACCAAATGATGGATTTTATAACCTTCACACATCCATATGGCAATTAAAACTTCCCAAGGAGAATTACATCCTTGGTCTGCAACTTTTAGAACATGGTTTGTTGCTTGACAACACTTTACATCATTGACAACTTTCACATTTTAGAAAAAATGACCTCTAAAATTCATTTAGACAATTTGAACACCTTGTAATGGAATCATAACAACATTTTAAATATTTTTTACCCTTTCATGACTCTTTTACATAAGATTGACCTCCTTGACCATATTAGGACCCAAATACTCAACTTGAGCAATTTGTTACAAATGAGTGACATTGCCTTACAAAATGACTCATCATCCCTTGAATTACATCCAAATGACCTTAAAGACAATCATGGACTCAAAATATTATGAAATTACTCATGAAATGACTATTAACAAGGTGCTCCTACAACATATTGCCGACGTTAAAATATTTCCAAGTCTCTTGGAAACACAGGGAACATCAACCTGCGAGGAAAAAAAAATTAGTGCCTTGGATCAAAATCATCACCTTCATCTTTGTCTTTGCCTCTTCATCTTATCACCATTCTTATGCCTCTACTGCAATCAACATCTCCAAAAGGACACAAACTTTCCATCCTCTTAACTTCTCCCATCCATGGAGTATTAAATGGCTACAAGTCAAGGTGTTCCTCAGGCATCCACCTCTCCTGTTGCACACACAAAATCTCATACTTCCTTTTCCTCACCTAGGATTCCCCTCATTTCCTCTCTCCGTAGTCTCTTGGCCACCAACAACTAGGTTCTTCCCTAACCTATTCCAACACCTTCTCTACAGTTAGATGGATTAACACCTGCAACCAAACACATTATCAACACAAAACAAAAACATCTTGCTCAACCCAGATCTTTTGCTGAGCTCTAATACCAATTTGATGTAGAGCATCATGAAACAAACCATCCAATTCCCAAATTAGTCTAGGGAATCCATCCTTAGGGTGCTTAATGACCCAAAACAAACATCAATCTGCAAGCTTGATAAGTTTGAGGTATTAACAACATTCAATCAATCCACAACTTAATGAAAGATCCAAAACTCAACATAAGATCCATCCAATGTAAAACCATTACCTTCACATTTTACCATAGAAATATCTTATCCTCCAAGAGTCCATTTACTCTATCAATTTCATGCTCCAAATTTGACCAACAATAACAAGTTCATAATCCTTCAAAACCTGCAACATGTCTCATTATAACAACTTCAACTTGTGATCAGCAAAGTACAAGCAATCTACCAACAACAAACATTCAAATATTCCCAATTGATAAGTCATCCCATCCATACAGAAATATCAGCAATCCTTTAAGTGCTTGTGAGTCCAAAATATGAAATAAGACAAACAATCTTTCATTTTATATGACTGAAATACTGTCCTAATTATGACAGTCAACATAAAGGTATTTTTGTTGATCTCTTCCAACAAGTTCCAAAGCACACCAAGAGGGGTGTACCTGCATAAAAAAAAAACAACTAATAGTTCCTTCAAATATTTATAAACATAGAGAGGTCCCCTTACAACAAAGTGAACAAACCAACTTATCACTGTCCTAAATCTTAATTTGTCTGATTTTCACAATAAAATGGAGACGAACAATCAATAATATCTTTTGAAAATGGAACAATTTCTCCAATATCTTCAGTTTAACTTTAGATAACCTAAATAAAGATCTTAAATAAACTTTATAGAAAGATCCAATGGTTCAATATTAACTTATAGCATTTTTTGTCAAACTGGTAACCCTCATTGAGGGTTCTGACAGTTTTCACCAAAACGTGCATAACTTTCTTCAAAGTGATTGAAATTAAGTGAAACCAAAGTGAAAATTTTTTTATATCATTCCATTATAATATCCAATAGATTTAAAATGGAGACAAAGTGTTTTTCATAAATAAAAACATGAATGATTAGACTGGAATACTCATAAAACAATGTGGAATGTTTAAAAACTTCAAATGTTATTCATTTTCTTCCTCCAGTCATACACACCCCCATTGGATTCGACCAAATGATGGATTTTATAAACTTCAAACATCCATATGGCAATTAAAACTTCCCAAGACCAATTATATCCTTGGTTTGCAACTCTTAGGACATGGTTTGTTGTTTGACAATACTTTACATTATTGACAACTTTCACATTTTAAAAAAATTAACCTCTAAACTTCACTTAGACACTTTGAACACCTTGTAATGGACTCAAAACAATGTTTTAAATCATTTTTACCCTTTCACGACTCTTTTACACAAGATTGACTTCTTTGACCATATTAGGACCCAAATACTCAACTTGAGCAACTTGTTACAAATGAGTGACATTGCCTTACAAAATGACTCATCATGCCTTGAATTACATCCAAATGACCTTAAAGACAATCATGGAATCAAAATATTATGAAATTACTCATGACATGATTGTTGACAAGGTGCTCCTACACCATACTGCTGACCTTAAAATGTTTCCAAGTCTCTTGGAAACATAGGGAACATAAACCTACAAGGAAAAAAAAATTAGTGACTTGGATCAAAATCATCACCTTCACCTTTGTCTGTGCCTCTTCATCTTATCACCATTATCACGTCTCTACTACAATCAACATCTATGAAAGGACACAAGTTGTCCATCCTCTTAACTATTACCATCCATGGACTATCTAATGGCTGCAACTCAAGGTGTTTCTCAGGCATCCACCTCTCCTGCTGCACACACAAAAACTTATACTTCCTTTGCCTCACCTAGGAGTCCCCTCATTTCCTCTCTCCCTATTCTCTTGGTCACCAACAACTAGGTTCTTCCCTTACCTATTCCAACATCTTCTCTGTAGTTAGATTTATTAACACTTGCAACCAAACACATTAGTAACACAAAACAAAAACATCTTGCTCAGCCCAGATCTTTTGCTGAGCTCTGATACTAATTTGATGCAGAGCATCATGAAACAAACCATCCAATTCCTAAATCAGTCTTGGGAATCCATCCTTAGGGTGCTCAATGACCCAAAACAATCATCAATCTGCAACCTTGATAGGTTTGAGGCATCTAACAACATTCAATCAATCAAACTTACCAACCATTAACCAATCCACATTCAATCCTCAACTTAATGCAAGAACCAAACCTCAACATAAGATCCATCCAATGGAAAACTATTACCTTCACATTTTACCATAGAAATATCTTATCCTCCAAGAGTCCATTTTCTCTATCAATTTCATGCTCCAAATTTGTCCAATAATAACATGTTCATAATCCTTCAAAAACTGTAACATGTCTGTCGTGCCCAAACTTTAGGGCACAAAAACGGAACAACAAATTTTTTTTTGACGTCATGAACTCGCTATAAATCCTAATACATAACGACTGTATTTAAAGTTTTGTCTTATCTAGGAAGTAATTAACTTACTTACTAAGGTTAAGTTAAATAACCAACTCGAGCGAGTGACTTGATTGATGAAGATTAATTTGCATTGCCGATTAGTTAGCTAGCTCAATTACCTAAGACAAGTTGTCGCTAATTAAACCAAGGAATAATTGGTTACCTTAAGGTATTAAATCATTCCCAATCCATATAAGGATAATGCTATTGATTAATTGATACACCTGCGAAATTATTATATACATCCAACTGATGAGGGTTCGAATTACTACAATGTCGTTTGTCCACTAAAACCGACAATAAGCTAAGGCCAATTCCAATTTTCCCTAACTTCTTAATTTGTCGATTAAATTAAATTTGGCCCAAGCTTACCCCCAAAGGGTTTATGGTCCATAAAATTGGTTCTACAAATTCCCTTTTTTTTAAATTTTCCTAATACCCCAAATATAATTAGGGAAGTCTATTGATTAATTAATTAAATTATTCGAGTTGATGTATGGTGTTTCCGATTTTGATAACCCCTTCATTCTTAAATCCTTTTTTTTTTTAAATTTCAAATCTCCTAAGGAGTAAATGGACGTATAATAATCCTATCATTAATTAACCCCATTTCATATATTAAAATCAATGTTTAAAATTTCCATAATATTTCAATTATAAACTTAACCCCAAATTTTATACTAAAATCTAGCTTTAAATTTCCAATTTAATTTCCCTTTTATATATATATATATATATATATATATATATATATATATATATATATATATCACATTATAAATTCTTAAATTCTAATCCTCATTATAAATTAAAATCAATTTAAATGTCCCCAAATCTAAATCTCCAATATGTATATAAATATATATGTATATATAAATATACATATATATATATATATATCAATATATTCATTTATATATATATACATATATATATGTATATATATATATTCTTATAATGCTAACCCTAACCCGAAATGGGGTTAGGGTTGCATTTTTACATATTACACTTGTCTTATGTTATTTTTACCCCTTATTTTTTTTTACATATTATACCCTAACCCGAAATGGGTTAGGGTTTTATATTAACCCTTTTTCTTTGTTTTGTTTTCTTTCTCTTTTTTTTTGTTTTGAAATGTGACTGCAGGTACGGAGGCGGAGGGTTTCATGCGGGGAGAGCGGAGGTTTTTGCAGGGGTTCGGGCGCCGCTGTGCATACGCACAGTGGCGGCAGCGCCGCCCACTGTGTGTACACACAGTGGCGGACGGCATAGCCGCCGCCCACTGTGTATACACACAGTGGCGGGCGCCGTTCACTGTGCGTAGCACAGTGGCGGCCGCGACCGCCCACTGTGTTACACACAGTGCGGTGCCCTTCGGCGCCGCCCACTGTGTGTAGCACAGTGGTTCGGCCGTGGCCGTCCACTGTGTTGCACACAGTGGCCCGCGAGACTTGCTTCCCTTTTTTTTTGCAACATTTTTAATAAGTTTCGTGGGTTGATAAAAATGGTATAAGATGTAGTTTTTTTTTCATTTTTTAATTTCCAATGTATATTATGTGTATTATATATATATATATATATATATATATATATATATAATATGCATAGTATCGTTTATGAATATGCAGATATTTTCTTCTACAGGCATCCACAGAGCATATTTTTTTTTGATGCAGAATATATATATATATATATATATATATATATATATATATATATATAGGATAAAAGGGTTTATTCTGCATTATATTTTATATGATTTGTAACAGAGATGCACAGGATTCAGAATACATGTTTTTGTTTCTTTTTAAATTTCGTTGTTACAGAGGTATACATATACAGGAAATCTTATATATATATATTTTCTATATATATAGGTATATATTTTCAATATATATACTTATATACATATAGAAATATATATATGACTAAATGTTGAAGTAATAGGGTTAAAACCCTTATATTGATCTGAGTTTTTTTTTGTTTTTTTTTTTTTACCATCTACATTCCGTTTTAGTCTTCTAACAGCATTTAGAATAGATCTATTTATTTATTTCTTTTATTTAAACTTGCTACAGAAATGAAATAGTTCTGGTTTTCTTTTAACAGTCATAAAATAACAAAATCTAAACTATGCAAGTAAATAGTGAGAAATAAATAAAGAAACAATACTAGTTCACTCCTTTTTTTAAAACAGTCATAAAATTACAGAATTTACACTATGCAAGTAAATAATAACCCTACTGCACTTCTTTTTCTTTTCCTTACTAATGCAGTAAATAAACTAATGAATAGTAAATAAGGAATCCTAATGCATTTTTCTGTTACTTTTCTTTAATATTGCAGTAACTAAACATGTTACAGACCAAATTTAAATGTAGTCTTCTACAACACAATAGGCATCAAAATATAATAAAAATTTACATTACTTTCCGGAATGATAGGTTACAATAGCCCAATATAAAAATGGGTAGAATTTCTAAACAGTCATCTTTCTCTAATCTTTACACAGAAAATAAAAATTACATTTATTCAAATAGAAACAAAATCATTTTAAGTCCTATATTTACATCTGCACTTTCTCTTCTTTTTCTTTTTCTCTTTTTTTTTTGCATTTAAATAAAAATAAAAATCCTGAATAGAAGTCTGCAACACATCAATCTGCAACTCCTAATCTTTTTCCCAAGCCACCTGCAAGTAAATTTTAGGACTGTGACCATGGGATGCTCACCTCCCAGCCTAGGCTTACCAGAAGCCACCCCCGAGCTAGGAGAATCAAGGCGTAGACGGGTTACAACCAAGCAATACAACATAACAATAAGGAAAACACACAACACATACACTTTCCCATCCCAAGCTACACTATCACCACATTTGTGGAGATAAATCTATGGGTGGAAGTGGACCAAGTACCGTTGGGGAGACTGCAGCCAAAAAGAATATCACAAGCCACCTCATGGCAACACAAATACTCAATCAGAATTCATCCCAACCACCTTATGCCCCCCCAAAGGCTCAAAGCCATTTCTCTCCCCTTATGACCCCCAAATGCATACACAAGGCTATGCAGCAAGGGTCACAAAGGACACCCTTGAGATCACTCTCCTTAAGGAGAGCCTCTCACCCAAGGCTGTCATGCTTCTTCCACCCCAAGATCATCCTACTCTCCCAAGAGTAGGAGATCTTGGACACTCCCAAAACAAAAACACAAAACAGAAAAAAACATAGAAATAAAACTACACATTATTTCCTTCTACAACATTATACATACACACTTCCTTTACAAGCAAATCTTTCCTTCAACAAAACAACATAGCTAACATAAACAACATAAACAAGAGGAGATAACAACCAACCTTATTCTGCCAATAGGTATTCTAAACTTGGTTGAAGATGAGCTGCCCAATCCACACAACTTTCTACAAATCTTGGCCACCAAATTCCTCTAAATTTTCTAAAACTGGTTTTTCCTTTCAAATTTTTCCAAAAATCTCCAAAAGTGGAGAGTGGGTGATTAGCTCACTAAGCTTCCATTCTTAGCCTAAGAAGGCCTCTCTCACTCCTTCCAACCTCTTGGGTAGAGTGAGTGATCTCCCATTGGGTTGGTCTTCCCTAGGTCTTACACACTCCCTAACCTAGGTGCCTAGAGAAGGGAAATGGAATGGGGAAGAGGGATTACTATCTCCAAGAAGGTTATCCTACCAAGGATGGCACTCCTATAGATGGAATTCGTCCATCTTGGGAAAACCACTTTTTTGGGTGGTTAAACAAGTCCTAAGGGAAAGACACATGGCCAATTTTGGCCTTCACCCATAGGTACCCCATGAGGCCTAATAAAAAAGCTCTAAAATTGACTCTAGGAGTTGATTTGACCTTCAGAAAGTCCACCTGAAGTTAACCTACGGGTCAACTCTGAGTTGACCTTCCTTGTGGCTCTCTAACCTAGATTTCTTGGTTCCTTCAAGGATAATTAGGGGATATAACCATTAACAAAAATAAAACCTTCAAAAAGGTGACATGACAAATTGCCAACACAACATACTACATAGGTGTCAAGTGACACTACAACATAATTCCACATCACAATAAACACATGGCAATTGTCCCTTAAACAATTTAAATATTCCAATAAATACAAATTACACTCATGCAACATTTTACATTTACGAATAAAATACAGTACATACGGGGTGTTGTCTCTCCAAATAGACAACCCCTGGTTTTACTAACGCACATTGGCCTAGGCTTGATTCTCCCTAATATTTCCATGGTCACATGGATATTTTCCTGCACATCTCAATTTAAACATTAGTACTTCCCAAATAGCCTCATATAAAATATAAAATCACATAATCAGAATACAATACATTCATTCTACAAAGACTTGACATTATGAAATATAATTTGTCACAATTCAAAGCAATTTCCTCATAATCCTCAAAATTTGATCCATCTACAATATATGCAAACATTTTCCAAACATTATATCTAATCCTGAAATTCAGATAATAACCTGCATCATCACAACATTACCCTAATCTAGAATCATATAATATTCTATAATCCACAAGGCATAGAAATGAAGCATCCACATATATCAATGTTACCAAAATCGCGGAATCATGAAAAGTTCTATATCCATAGTGTGTCCAAACTAGTATCCAAAATAGTTCCAAAATGAAAATAACTGAAGAGATAGGATGGGTTGGGGTAGGGCCTCACACCCTCCCCCTCTAGGTATGAACGTCCTCCTGGAGTTCATCAAAAAGATGAGGGTACTGTGATCTCATACGTGCTGCATCCTCCCATGAAGCTGTAACCTCATCATAGCAATCCCACTGGACCCTAACCTGGTCCAGCTCTCGACCTCGAAGGGCCAACGTCCGGCGTGCCAAAATGCGAATGGGCTCCAAGGCTAACTGCCCGTCCGACTCCACCTGCAAGGCATCCCAATCTAAAATATGAGACTCATCATAGATATATTTTCTCAAAACTGACACATGAAACACATCGTGGATGCGTGACAGGCTAGGTGGCAAAGCTAGGCGATAAGCAACTGGTCCTATCCTCTCAAGGATCTCGAAGGGTCCAACAAAGCGAGGTGCGAGCTTAGAACCCTTTCCATAGCGGATTGGACTCTTATGCGGTCGCACTCTCAGGAAAACTCTGTCCCCAACCATGTAACTCCGGTCTATCCTCTTTGCATCGGCATATTTCTTCTGCCTATCCTGTGCCTCTCTAAGGCGCTGTCTAATCAAAGTTACCTGTTGCTCCATATCACGGACCAACTCAGGGCCTATGGCCACTCTGTCCTCAATACGATCCCAACTCAAAGGTGTCCTGCATGGTCTGCCGTACAAGGCCTGAAAGGGTGGCATCCCCAAAGAAGTGTGATGCCCATTATTATAGGCAAATTCTACTAAATGCAGGTACTCCTCCCATCGGGTCTGATGATCCATGACGTACATGCGGAGCATATCCTCTAACACCTGGTTAACCCGCTCTGTCTGGCCATCTGTCTCTGGATGGTAGGCTGTGCTGAAGTTGAGCTTAGTGCCCAACGCTGCCTGTAATGCCTTCCAAAAGGAAGATGTAAAGAGAGAATCCCTATCAGAGATAATCTTGCGTGGGACACCATGAAGCCTAACAATGTCTCGTAAGAACACCTGTGCCACTGCTGGAGCTGTGAAGGTAGTCCGAACTGGTGAGAAGTGGGCTACTTTGGTCAATTTGTCAACTGTCACCAAGATAGCATCATGGCGACGCGATGACATAGGAAGACCAATAATGAAGTCCATGGATATAGTATCCCACTTCCACTCTGGTATAGCATGGGACTGGAGTAACCCTCCTGGATGGCGGTGCTCTGCCTTGACTCTCTGACACTCAAGGCATCGGGCTACTAACTCGGCGATAAGCTGCCGCATTCCTGGCCAATGATATAACTGCCTCAAGTCAGCATGCATCTTCTTAACCCCGGGATGTGCTGCATAAGGAGCTCTATGAGCCTCCATGACAATGAAATCTCGCAAACCCCCAGAAGAGGGTACATAAATGCGCCCTCTATGGCGTAATAAACCATCAGACTCCAAAGAGTAGTCCACAAACTTCCCCTCCAGGGTCTCCTGACTACGGATCCTCTGACAAACCTCAAGATACCAATCATCCTCTGGCAATTGCTGCAAAATACGGTCTCTCAAATCAGTGCTCATGGATATGGTGTAAACCTCATGTCGTCTCCTACTTAGGGCATCTGCGACCACATTCTCCTTTCCTTTGATGTAATGAACATCAAAATCATACTCACAAAGGAACTCCATCCATCTCCTCTGACGTGCATTAAGGTTAGGCTGGGTGAAGATATACTGCAAACTCTGATGGTCTGAATGAAGCTCGAAGTGATGACCTAAAAGGAAGTGTCTCCACCTCACAAGTGCATGTACAACTGCCGCAAGCTCTAGGTCGTGCGTAGGGTAGTTAAGCTCGTGAGTCTTAAGTTTCCTGGACTCGTATGCTATAACCCTACCCTCCTGCATAAGAACTGCTCCCAATCCATCTAAGGAAGCATCCGTGCATACCATGAAGTCGGCCGTGGGGTCTGGCACGATAAGAATAGGTGCACTAGTAAGGGCCCTTTTTAGATCCTGAAAAGCCCTCTCACACTTCTCTGTCCACTCGAATTTCTTCCCTTTTCGCTGGAGGGATGTGATGGGGTGTGCAACTCTGGAAAATCCCTCCACAAAACGTCTATAGTATCCTGCTAAACCCATGAAGCTTCTGACCTCTGTCACACTGGTAGGTGCCGGCCAATCCATGATGGCTCTAATCTTTGATGGGTCAACTGAGATCCCATCACCAGATATAACATGCCCTAGGTACTTGACCTCTGATCTAAAGAAGGCACACTTCGACAAACTGCCGAACAACTGGTTATCCCTCAAACACTGCAAAACCTGTCTCAAATGCTCCTCATGCTCCTGCTCATTTCGGGAATAGATCAATATGTCGTCGAGGAACACTATCACAAATCGGTCGAGGAAGGTGCGGAATACCCCATTCATGAGACTCATGAATACAGCTGGAGCATTCGTAAGACCGAATGGGACCACAGTGAACTCATAGTGGCCATATCTGGTGCGAAACGCGGTCTTGTGGATATCACTTTCCACAATTCTCAACTGATGATACCCTGACTTCAGGTCTATTTTGGAAAACACTTTGGCACCCTGAAGCTGATCAAACAAATCATCGATCCTCGGTAAAGGATAGCGGTTCTTGATGGTTACTTTATTCAGTTGCCTGTAATCCATGCATAACCGAAGGGATCCATCTTTCTTCTTCACGAAGATGACTGGTGCGCCCCAAGGAGAGACGCTAGGACGGATGTGACCCTTCTCTAAGAGTTCCTCTAGCTGCATCTTGAGCTCATTAAGCTCATGAGTGGTCATCCTATAAGGTGCTCTCGAAACTGGCTCGGCTCCTGGTACCAAATCTATGTGGAAGTCAATTTCCCTGCTGGGCGGCATACCGGGTAGCTCATCAGGAAACACGTCTGCAAATGCCTCAAGGATGGGATGATCATCTATGGAAGGCTCCTTCTCATTTTCTTCCTCTCGGTCACTGATTGTGATAGCAAACAACTGGCATCCCTTCCGCATGCTCCTCTTAAGCTGCATTGCGGATATCATACGAAGAGACACGGGTCTCTGAATCCCAGTGATTACTATGGGAGCACCATGATCATCCTCACACTCAACCTTTTTCAAGCGACAATCCATCTTGGCTCTGTGGGCGTAAAGCCAATCCATGCCAAGTACGACGCCATAAGATCCGAGTGGTGTAACTCTAAGGTCTACTAAGGTGGTGGTATTACCAATCTGGAGCGGACATCCCCTAACCTCTGAATCCACTGACACTCTAGCTCCTGAAGCTAACTCCACTTCCCAGCTGACACTTTGCCTTACTGCCACTAGCCCGCAACGCTCCACAACCAATGGAGATATAAAGGAGTCAGTCGCTCCTGAGTCAAATAATATAGAAATACTACTACCTCTGACCTTACCTGCAGCCTCGATGACTGTGGCCTGGTGCTCTGCCTGGCGGTTATCAACCGCTGCGAAGACTCTATGGGCCTTGCCCATGTCCCCAACTGTAGGCTCTGATGTTGCCATCCTCTGATTCCCTGTCATCTGTCCCTGTGGACACTCTCTCGCCATGTGCCCCATGGCTCCACACGTGAAGCAAGCACCGCGTGCCTGAAACTGTGCACCCTGAGGCCTAGTAAAAGGATGCCCACCTGTCCGGCTAGAACCACTGTACCCACCCCTGGAGGACTGCTGAGCCCGTGCCGGGGGTGTGTATGTACCCTGTACTCTCTGGTCACGCCTAGGACCCTGTGACTGCCACTGTTTGGGCCTGGAGCCCTGCTGTCCCTGAGGTGGCCTCTGTCTCTGATTCTGCTGTGACTGCTGTGGAGGAGGGGGTTTATGGGACCCCGAAACATTTCTGTGGTTGCCTTTCCAATGGGGTTTCTGAAACCCGAAAGGCTGGGGAGCTGGGTTTCGGTTCTGGAACCGATCCCTCGTGTCCTGTGGCCTGATCTGAATCTCCTCGGCTATAAGGGCCTTCTCTACGGCAACCCGAAGGCTCCCTGGAGCGGCCATCCTCACTGGTCCTGCTATCCCAGCATTAAGCCCCCTAACAAAACGGTTGACGAGTAGCTTCTCGTCCTTTAGGTAATCTACATAAGGTAGGAGCTCAATAAACTTACTCTCGTACTGGGTCACTGTGAGACCCTTCTGCTGGAGGTCATGGAACTCATCGATCCTACGCTGCCGGAAATGCTCTGACAAGTACCTCTCTCTGAACCTCTCTGTGAAGATTTCCCATGTGATGGTATCTGCAGTGAGTCCGCACTTGAATTCCTCTTGCTTCCACCATGTGGAGGCTGTCGATCTCAGAAGGTGGACTGCAACGCGTGCCTTCAGATTGCTTTCATAAGATCGCAATGCGAAGCACCGATCTAGGCTTAAAAGCCATGCCTCAGCCTCTACTCCGTCAGTAGTGCCTCCAAAAGATGGCGGCTGGAGGCGTAAAACCTCTCTAATCAGGTCTCCTGGTTCCTGACGTGCTCTCTCAAAGTACACAGGTGCTGCTACTGGAGGGGGTTCGGGCAGGTGAACGGACTCTGGCTCATGCTCTGCCTCACCCTCTACAGAATTAGGAGGTGGACTCCTACTCCGTTCCCTATCCACTGATCTATGACTCCCTGAGTTCTGATTGTCTGCATGACGGTCCACTGCTGGAAGCCTATCCTGCACGATCCCGATCAAGTTCTGAAGAGCTAGCAAGATGTCTCGGTTAGGGTCAACCGGTGGTTCGGGAGGTGCTTCCGGGTTCCCTTCTGGAACCGGTTCCTCCCTAGCAACATCCTCGCGTGCCATACGTGTACGCCTAGGACCCCTTCCGCGCTTGCGAGCTTGTCGCGTAGTCGGAGGCATCCTATGAGGAAACAAAAATAAAATAAATAAACAATTAATTTAAACAATTCAATTTTCATATATTTATATTTTTATTTTCCGTTTAAGAAAATATTTGATTAATTTAGATAATTAAAGCGAAACGTAATGGAGAAAGGTTCCTAGTGTTGGAAACCTTGCTCTGATACCAAGATGTCGTGCCCAAACTTTAGGGCACAAAAACGGAACAACAAATTTTTTTTTGACGTCATGAACTCGCTATAAATCCTAATACATAACGACTGTATTTAAAGTTTTGTCTTATCTAGGAAGTAATTAACTTACTTACTAAGGTTAAGTTAAATAACCAACTCGAGCGAGTGACTTGATTGATGAAGATTAATTTGCATTGCCGATTAGTTAGCTAGCTCAATTACCTAAGACAAGTTGTCGCTAATTAAACCAAGGAATAATTGGTTACCTTAAGGTATTAAATCATTCCCAATCCATATAAGGATAATGCTATTGATTAATTGATACACCTGCGAAATTATTATATACATCCAACTGATGAGGGTTCGAATTACTACAATGTCGTTTGTCCACTAAAACCGACAATAAGCTAAGGCCAATTCCAATTTTCCCTAACTTCTTAATTTGTCGATTAAATTAAATTTGGCCCAAGCTTACCCCCAAAGGGTTTATGGTCCATAAAATTGGTTCTACAAATTCCCTTTTTTTTAAATTTTCCTAATACCCCAAATATAATTAGGGAAGTCTATTGATTAATTAATTAAATTATTCGAGTTGATGTATGGTGTTTCCGATTTTGATAACCCCTTCATTCTTAAATCCTTTTTTTTTTAAATTTCAAATCTCCTAAGGAGTAAATGGACGTATAATAATCCTATCATTAATTAACCCCATTTCATATATTAAAATCAATGTTTAAAATTTCCATAATATTTCAATTATAAACTTAACCCCAAATTTTATACTAAAATCTAGCTTTAAATTTCCAATTTAATTTCCCTTTTATATATATATATATATATATATATATATATATATATATATATATATCACATTATAAATTCTTAAATTCTAATCCTCATTATAAATTAAAATCAATTTAAATGTCCCCAAATCTAAATCTCCAATATGTATATAAATATATATGTATATATAAATATACATATATATATATATATCAATATATTCATTTATATATATATACATATATATATGTATATATATATATTCTTATAATGCTAACCCTAACCCGAAATGGGGTTAGGGTTGCATTTTTACATATTACACTTGTCTTATGTTATTTTTACCCCTTATTTTTTTTTACATATTATACCCTAACCCGAAATGGGTTAGGGTTTTATATTAACCCTTTTTCTTTGTTTTGTTTTCTTTCTCTTTTTTTTTGTTTTGAAATGTGACTGCAGGTACGGAGGCGGAGGGTTTCATGCGGGGAGAGCGGAGGTTTTTGCAGGGGTTCGGGCGCCGCTGTGCATACGCACAGTGGCGGCAGCGCCGCCCACTGTGTGTACACACAGTGGCGGACGGCATAGCCGCCGCCCACTGTGTATACACACAGTGGCGGGCGCCGTTCACTGTGCGTAGCACAGTGGCGGCCGCGACCGCCCACTGTGTTACACACAGTGCGGTGCCCTTCGGCGCCGCCCACTGTGTGTAGCACAGTGGTTCGGCCGTGGCCGTCCACTGTGTTGCACACAGTGGCCCGCGAGACTTGCTTCCCTTTTTTTTTGCAACATTTTTAATAAGTTTCGTGGGTTGATAAAAATGGTATAAGATGTAGTTTTTTTTTCATTTTTTAATTTCCAATGTATATTATGTGTATTATATATATATATATATATATATATATATATATATAATATGCATAGTATCGTTTATGAATATGCAGATATTTTCTTCTACAGGCATCCACAGAGCATATTTTTTTTTGATGCAGAATATATATATATATATATATATATATATATATATATATATATAGGATAAAAGGGTTTATTCTGCATTATATTTTATATGATTTGTAACAGAGATGCACAGGATTCAGAATACATGTTTTTGTTTCTTTTTAAATTTCGTTGTTACAGAGGTATACATATACAGGAAATCTTATATATATATATTTTCTATATATATAGGTATATATTTTCAATATATATACTTATATACATATAGAAATATATATATGACTAAATGTTGAAGTAATAGGGTTAAAACCCTTATATTGATCTGAGTTTTTTTTTGTTTTTTTTTTTTTACCATCTACATTCCGTTTTAGTCTTCTAACAGCATTTAGAATAGATCTATTTATTTATTTCTTTTATTTAAACTTGCTACAGAAATGAAATAGTTCTGGTTTTCTTTTAACAGTCATAAAATAACAAAATCTAAACTATGCAAGTAAATAGTGAGAAATAAATAAAGAAACAATACTAGTTCACTCCTTTTTTTAAAACAGTCATAAAATTACAGAATTTACACTATGCAAGTAAATAATAACCCTACTGCACTTCTTTTTCTTTTCCTTACTAATGCAGTAAATAAACTAATGAATAGTAAATAAGGAATCCTAATGCATTTTTCTGTTACTTTTCTTTAATATTGCAGTAACTAAACATGTTACAGACCAAATTTAAATGTAGTCTTCTACAACACAATAGGCATCAAAATATAATAAAAATTTACATTACTTTCCGGAATGATAGGTTACAATAGCCCAATATAAAAATGGGTAGAATTTCTAAACAGTCATCTTTCTCTAATCTTTACACAGAAAATAAAAATTACATTTATTCAAATAGAAACAAAATCATTTTAAGTCCTATATTTACATCTGCACTTTCTCTTCTTTTTCTTTTTCTCTTTTTTTTTTGCATTTAAATAAAAATAAAAATCCTGAATAGAAGTCTGCAACACATCAATCTGCAACTCCTAATCTTTTTCCCAAGCCACCTGCAAGTAAATTTTAGGACTGTGACCATGGGATGCTCACCTCCCAGCCTAGGCTTACCAGAAGCCACCCCCGAGCTAGGAGAATCAAGGCGTAGACGGGTTACAACCAAGCAATACAACATAACAATAAGGAAAACACACAACACATACACTTTCCCATCCCAAGCTACACTATCACCACATTTGTGGAGATAAATCTATGGGTGGAAGTGGACCAAGTACCGTTGGGGAGACTGCAGCCAAAAAGAATATCACAAGCCACCTCATGGCAACACAAATACTCAATCAGAATTCATCCCAACCACCTTATGCCCCCCCAAAGGCTCAAAGCCATTTCTCTCCCCTTATGACCCCCAAATGCATACACAAGGCTATGCAGCAAGGGTCACAAAGGACACCCTTGAGATCACTCTCCTTAAGGAGAGCCTCTCACCCAAGGCTGTCATGCTTCTTCCACCCCAAGATCATCCTACTCTCCCAAGAGTAGGAGATCTTGGACACTCCCAAAACAAAAACACAAAACAGAAAAAAACATAGAAATAAAACTACACATTATTTCCTTCTACAACATTATACATACACACTTCCTTTACAAGCAAATCTTTCCTTCAACAAAACAACATAGCTAACATAAACAACATAAACAAGAGGAGATAACAACCAACCTTATTCTGCCAATAGGTATTCTAAACTTGGTTGAAGATGAGCTGCCCAATCCACACAACTTTCTACAAATCTTGGCCACCAAATTCCTCTAAATTTTCTAAAACTGGTTTTTCCTTTCAAATTTTTCCAAAAATCTCCAAAAGTGGAGAGTGGGTGATTAGCTCACTAAGCTTCCATTCTTAGCCTAAGAAGGCCTCTCTCACTCCTTCCAACCTCTTGGGTAGAGTGAGTGATCTCCCATTGGGTTGGTCTTCCCTAGGTCTTACACACTCCCTAACCTAGGTGCCTAGAGAAGGGAAATGGAATGGGGAAGAGGGATTACTATCTCCAAGAAGGTTATCCTACCAAGGATGGCACTCCTATAGATGGAATTCGTCCATCTTGGGAAAACCACTTTTTTGGGTGGTTAAACAAGTCCTAAGGGAAAGACACATGGCCAATTTTGGCCTTCACCCATAGGTACCCCATGAGGCCTAATAAAAAAGCTCTAAAATTGACTCTAGGAGTTGATTTGACCTTCAGAAAGTCCACCTGAAGTTAACCTACGGGTCAACTCTGAGTTGACCTTCCTTGTGGCTCTCTAACCTAGATTTCTTGGTTCCTTCAAGGATAATTAGGGGATATAACCATTAACAAAAATAAAACCTTCAAAAAGGTGACATGACAAATTGCCAACACAACATACTACATAGGTGTCAAGTGACACTACAACATAATTCCACATCACAATAAACACATGGCAATTGTCCCTTAAACAATTTAAATATTCCAATAAATACAAATTACACTCATGCAACATTTTACATTTACGAATAAAATACAGTACATACGGGGTGTTGTCTCTCCAAATAGACAACCCCTGGTTTTACTAACGCACATTGGCCTAGGCTTGATTCTCCCTAATATTTCCATGGTCACATGGATATTTTCCTGCACATCTCAATTTAAACATTAGTACTTCCCAAATAGCCTCATATAAAATATAAAATCACATAATCAGAATACAATACATTCATTCTACAAAGACTTGACATTATGAAATATAATTTGTCACAATTCAAAGCAATTTCCTCATAATCCTCAAAATTTGATCCATCTACAATATATGCAAACATTTTCCAAACATTATATCTAATCCTGAAATTCAGATAATAACCTGCATCATCACAACATTACCCTAATCTAGAATCATATAATATTCTATAATCCACAAGGCATAGAAATGAAGCATCCACATATATCAATGTTACCAAAATCGCGGAATCATGAAAAGTTCTATATCCATAGTGTGTCCAAACTAGTATCCAAAATAGTTCCAAAATGAAAATAACTGAAGAGATAGGATGGGTTGGGGTAGGGCCTCACAATGTCTCATTATGGAAACTTCAACTTGTGATCGGCAAAGTACAAGAAATCTACCAACAAAAAATATTCAAATATTCCCAATTCATAAATCATCCCATCCATAAAGAAATATCACCAATCCTTTAAGTGTTTGTGAGTCCAAAATGCAAACTAACACAAACAATCTTTCTTTTTTTATGAGTGAAATATTGTCCTAATTGTGATAGTCAACATAAAGGTCTTTTTGTTGATCTCTTCCAACATGTTCCAAAGCACACCAAGAGGGGTGTACCTTCATAAAAAGAAACAACTAATAGTTCCTTCAAATATTTATAAACATAGAGAGGTCCCCTTACAAAAAAGTGAACAAACCAACCTATCACTATCCCAAATCTTAATTTGTCTGATTTTCACAATAAAATGGAGACGAAAAGTCATTAATATCTTTTGCAAATGGAAATTTTTTGTCAATCTCTTCAATGGAACTTTAGATAACCTTAATAAATACCTTAATTAAACTCTATAGAAAGATTCAATGGTTGAATACAAACTTATATCATTTTTTGTCAAACTGGTAACCCTCATTGAGGGTTTTGACAGTTTTCACCAAAACGTGCATAACTTGCTTCAAAGTGATTGAAATTAAAAGAAACCAAAGTGAAAAAAAATTTAACTCATTCAATTATCATATTAAATACATTTACAATGGAGAGAAAGTGTTTTTCATAAATAAAAATGTGAATGATTAGACTGCAATACCCAGAAAACAATGTGGAATGTGTAAAAACTTCAAATGTTATTCATTTCCTTCCTGCAATCATACACGCCCCCATTGGATTTGACCAAATGACCAATTTTATAACCTTCACACATCCATATGGAAGTTACAACTTCCCAAGACTAATTGCATCCTTGGTTTGCAACTTTTAGAACATGGTTTGTTGCTTGACAACACTTTACGTCATTGACAACTTTCACATTTTAGAAAAAATGACCTCTAAACTTCACTTCGACACTATGAACACCTTGTAATGGACTCAAAACAACCTTTTACATCATTGTTACCCTTTCATGACTCTTTTACACAAGATTGACCTCCTTGACCATATTAGGATCCAAATACTCAACTTGAGCAAGTTGTTACAAATGAGTGACATTGCCTTACAAAATGACTCATCATGCTTTGAATTACATCCAAATGACCTTAGAGACACTCATAGACTCAAAACCTTATGAAATTAATCATGACGCGACTATTGACAAGGTGCTCCTACACCATGAATACTAAACCTCCTTTTACCCCACCAAAATATGATGGGAAGTTAGATTCAGATGAATTGATGGATTGGATCTTGGAGATGGAGAAGTATTTTGATTTTGGAAACACTGCATAAGAGAGAAAGGCAAAATATGCTTGTACATGGTTCAAAGTTCATGCATCTCTTTGGTGGGAATATTTACAATTTGATAGACAAAGAAGAGGTAAATAAAAGATTAAGACATGGGATCAGATGATTGCTAAGCTAAAATCAAAGTTTGTCTCGATGAAATATCAAGTGGATTTGTTCTGGAAATTGCAGAACCTAAGATAGAAGGAATCTAGTGTGAATGAGTACACCGAAGCATTTTACAAATTGAACATCAGATCAGGATATGTTGATGATCAAGTTGAACTAATTGCAAGATATTTGAGTGGATTGTAGATGTCTATACAAGATCAATTCAGTATGATCAAATTGGAGAGTGTTGAAGAGGCTTACTGGTATGCACTAAAGGCTAAAGAAATTGAATAAAAGACATGAGTAGAGACAAAGAGGTAGAGGTGGAAGGTTTAGCAGAGGAAGATTTCAAGGAGGAAGAGGAACCGATATAGATCAGAACAAGGACAAGGAAGTGAGCAAGGAAGGTAATTCATACTAGAAGGATGATAAAAATTTCTACTAGAATGAGCACTTTGGAAGACAAGATAAGAGGATATTTAGAGGAACCTAATTGAATTATGGATGAGAAGGACACCATGAATTTGAATGTAAGAAGACAAAGGATACCAAAAGAGCAGCAGCGGTGGACGAAAACCCCATCAGATCAGATAATAAACTGGAAGATGGAGAATTGTTGATGCTGAGGAGAGATTTGTGTCATACTGGTGGAGATGAAGAACCCTTGCAAATGAAGAACCTATTCAAGACCAGATGTAATGTATCTGGTAAGTGTTGTAAAGTTTTTATTGATAGTGATAGTTTAGATAATCTTCTTTCAGAAGAGATGGTGAGTAAGTTGAAATTGGAGAGATTGAAACAC